>NC_136607.1:4631785-5164285 GCF_910589615.1 Taurulus bubalis
GTAAAATGTTCTTTTTTGCTTTGTTTTGACATTACTCAGCTGACTGTAGCCGGTCACTGTCACGAGGACAAATATAGTTTTAAATATGCCAAATATAGTTTTAAATATGCAACATGTAAAGCCATCTCTTCGAAGGAATAGGGCGGCAGTATTTAACCTCCTCTACTTGGGCCATAATCCAGCAACACGTGTCAAAAATAAACCTCAATTTTTACAGGAAACATCTTAGTTAAGTTGTCTAAACCTAGTTTTGTTGTCTAAGCCCAAGTCTTAGCTTTTCCTCAACCTAAGCAAGTAGTGTTGTTAAGAAAACACTACTTAGTTAGGTTTAAGTATTTTAATAGAAAATCTTTACCGAAGCACGGACGTTAGGTGACAAAATAATCGTTGACTTCTGGTTTCACAAGTGGCAAGAACACCGGTCTCCTGGGAGAGACAGCGCTGTGCTTTTTGGTTGTCTGACTCTGAGCTGTTGCTGGATGCTCTACTCCCCTCTAGCATCCACCTGGAGCAAGTCAGTTTCTAATTTCTGCCACTTTAAAATGAATCACACAAGCGCAATACATTTACGTATTCTGCACAAACCGTTGCTTCTCCATATATTTTTTTCTTCACCATAATGTTGGTTAGTTTTCTCAATGCTTTCATAAATGAACCAAATCTCGCACGTTGCCCCTTTATGAAGCCAATACTTTCCGAGACACTCTTCCCTGGTCGGAACTGGGTTTGTTGCCCAGCAACGTTCGCATGTTGAACAATCTTCCAGGTGTCAAATGTTGAGGCCATCAGTGATTCCAATAGCACTCTCAGAGACACAAGTGTAGCACACAGTGGCTGAAAAGAGAGGCAATCTTCTTCATTGCCAGGAAGCAATTCATAAGCTCATAAGTAATAGTGCTGGGAACCAAAGAGAGGTCTGTGTATGGGCCCATCCATCCTGTCACTGGCAAAGCACTGTTTTGATGGATAAAAATAGCCTATTAAATGTAAGAAAACAAATAATAATAAAGATATAAGTCGGATAAGAGAAAACATACAACAGATTACAAGACATGTGGATGAACAGGGTGCGGATGGTTGAGAGATAACCTGTTCGGGTAAAGGTATGGCCCTCACTGGTGCATGTGTTCTGTCTAAGTGATTCTGACAACAGAAGATATTTTCAGGCTTTCTCCAGGGTGAGAGACAGCTCCGCTCTGTCCTTCCCGTGTTCACATTAGACTGGGACTTGTTCTCTCTAGTGTTCTTTGCTTTTTCCATTTCCTCTGATCTTAAGGCTGGCAGAATCATCTTAACCTGCCTCAAGGCAATTTTCAACCTGACACCGAGTTTCTCGAGTTCACCTATGAATGTGAATCATCGAGCAAATACCCAGGGACAGCTTATACAGCCAATGCTGCGCCAATACGAAAATACAACTTTTTCTTCTTCCCCTTTGGATTTTGTTTGTTTTTTCGGGGTCATAAAGAAAGGTGTTTTTAGTCCAAAGAATGTTGTGATGCCAAGGTTGCCGCAGCAGATGCGGTTAGTTGTAAATCTCTGTTTTGCAGGTCGCTTCCATTAACCTTTACCTCAAGCTGGGTTCCAATCTGGAGGGCTGTGTTCCACACGCTGCAGCTCAGGTTGGGGCCGAGGTGTTTGGGGTTTAGACGTGCTTGAAACCAGACGCATGTAAAGCGCTTGGAACATGGTACACAAACAGGATAAAGCACTCTATTTGTATAGATCTCAGAGGGGAGGAGTAGGATTACGGCATTGTCTGAAAAACTGCCCCAGCGTGTATGTTTGTATGTTTATGCTTTAGCCCATATCCACACTTTGCAATCACGGTTCTCCATTTTAGAACTGTGTGTTCACAAGCATACTCTGGAAACATGCTTGGGTTGAATCCAAATTACATTTATATTGTTTTGTTGACTGTGTTGTAACACATTATTTAGTAATGCATTACAGGAGTACGAGTAGGGTTTATTACTTTCACACTGTATTACATCATACATTTGGGGATGGGCTTGTTTTGACAATTTCTGCGATTAAAATGATGTTTCAATCAGTTTTGGTCTCTCTAAGTTCAGTGGAGAGACTGGACCTGGACTTGTTCTCTGGAGCTCTCAGCCAGATATGTGATGCCGGGTGTTCTTCGTTGTAACATTATTTACTGGTAAGCAAGAAATTGCCTGGTTTATTGCCTGGAATAATACAATAGGAAAGTCAATTAGGACCCTTTTTCGTGGTGGACACACAAATCAAATGCATGCAGGTGACTAAGCAACAGTCAGAGCTAGTGATGTAGTGTTTAATTATACAAGAATAATAATGTGAGGGGGCAGGTAGGGGAGGTGGATCGGTTCAACAAACACTTTCAACCATAAGCCCAGTGTTTTACCGCATGGTGGTTTTATGGTTGTGTTGTTGTTGCCTCAACCTAATTATGTGGTTGTGTGACCTAGACATAACTGTACGTAGTTATTTGAAGCACAACGATGATGTTATTCCCAAACCTAACAAAGTGTTTTTGCTTTTTAAAGTAGTGTCATCCCAAAAAGTAAGAACAATATTGTATTCTGAGCGACACAAAGAATATGGACAATGTGACACTATGTTGATAGATCTGGCTGATTATAGTTGGTGCATTAACCGGTTGGGAGTTTAATCATTGAATGACTAGTTTGTTGTTCTATCATCAAAAAAGCGCATTGCTTTCCACAGTTATTACACCAGGAATCCAAAGAAACCCTTACTTTACGGTCTGGATAATATGTAGAAAAAAAGACATAATAATTTGTCTTTGTGAAGGTTTTCTGGTATAAATCAGTGGCAATTATCACATTGTCTGTGTTGTTCTCCTCCACCCACAGTAGAACTTGTTAGATTGCTGTAAAATCAACTGTGTATACTTAATATGTTGCTCTTTTGCATTTCTCGTCATTTAAATATTAGCTCATACTTCTTATTCATATTTCTGTCGCAGATTTATTTCATGAGGGAGGTCTAAATGCGATAATGGAAACACAACACAAAAGTACTTCTTGCCTTTTCTTCCCCTATCCTTTCAAAACTGCACTCTACATGTATTCAAAACCAGCCAAAATGAAACAGTAAAATGTATATGATTTGGAATGAATAGCTAAAAGTTGTAATTCTTAGTGTAACATTTTTTTTATTCGGTACCCCACATTAAATAGAATTTAAAAACGTACGATTATCTTTAGTTTGGATTAATTTCACATTGTCTATCTGCTATCAAGATAATTGTGAGCCTTGTGTGTTTGTGCCAGACACGACAACACTGAAGATGAACTCTTTCTGCTGATCAGACTCTCCGTCTCTGTTGCGTAAGAGTGTGCCTTTCTTCCCTCAGCGTTTCTCCCTATTTGTCTGTTCCCTCAACTGCTTGATTCCACGCCTGCTTCATGTGTTTTGTCTTGGCAAAGATGTCAGAGATAAGAGGTGGGCATCTGTGTATGGCAGTGCCGTGCCATCTGCCCACTGCCCATGGGGTCTCTGTGGACATAAGCTCACATGGGTGGAACATGGGTCGGCCAGTTTGGTTCAGGGGGAATTCAAATCTGTATTCTTTTATATTTGCTTTTATTTTATGACAAAAAAGACGCTTGTATGTACTCAAGTCAAGTTAAATTGTTATCCATAGACAATCAGAAATGGGGAACTTCCATGGCTGATGTGATCTCATGTTGACAATATCAAATAGAGAAAATAAAAAAATAAAAAATGTAATGCAACTGATTATCTTTTACAAGTAATTGAGCTTCCACAGGCCCTGCATATATACCTGCATTTTCCTGAACACACAAATCCCGCCCACGAGTACTTGACTCCTCCTCTAATTTGTAATAAAAGCCTTTTTTCCATGCTTGGTCAGTTAGGCCTACTTTATTATTGTCTGACAAACCTCATTTTTGTATTTATGTTTAATGTCAATATATCTAAATGAATAAAAAAATGCAAGTGACAAAAATAAATAGAGAAAATACCAGACATATACAGTCTCACAATATGTATTTATTGCCGCTGTTACCCCCATACAGAGGATCTTTTTCACCACCATGTGGGGTCAAAAGTAGAGACACAAGTGATGTCTGTTGATGCTCTTGCGAGACGGAATAATTTACATAATGTAAGATGATAAGGATCTATGAACCCAGCAGATCAATGCGGTCCAATTACAGGCCACCGGAGTTTCTTATCTGCTTCAGTTTAACTTTGTGCTGCCTGTGGTCCTCCACTTTCATTAAATCTCCAATGTGATTAGGCTGGCTGATTGGCACAAGTTGAAGATTATCACCGAGCGCAATCGCTGTTTGCCTGCTTACTTTTGTGTTCAAAGACACAAGAAACGCATCCTCAAGGACACACTTAATGCGGTTAGTGACGAAAAAAGTATTTGGTTTCTGCGGAGGCAATATCATCGGGCTATCATCATATCGTATCTCATTATTTTTCTATAATTCCGGCAATGTTAATGGCTCTTTTACTTGTGACCTTCTCTAAATGAACGCATGCCGTATACATGAAAAAAACGGGGTCGCTGCTACGTTTTTGTGTGTGTTTTTTCTCCCCATCTTGCAGTTTTTTGGGGGCCTTTGGGAGGGGCTGTGAGCGGTGGGGCTGCACCTTTTGTTAAAGTGCATTCACCTGTGAGAGAGTCAGAGCCATCCAAGGTTATTATATAGCCAGGAGGCACGGGGGGGTTGGGGGGGAACTGACTAGTTTGCAAACAGGCACACACACACAAATTCACACCTGCATAGATTCCCTCAAGAGATTCTTTTTCCATCCCTGTTATTTTACAGCGTATATATGTATATATATATATATACACAGTATATGTATATACATGCAGATTTGTTTTCCATCCGAGCCAAAAGAACAGCGTTTGACATTTGAGTAACAGAAACAAAATCCGACTTGTCACTTTTTCCACCTAATTCGTTGTTGACTTGTGGATCACAGAGCAGCTCTTCTCTCAGCGCCAAAGAGGAAAGGGGAAGAGTTGCCTGCACATAGTGTTTATGGTGTCGTGGTGACACATCGGAGGCACACAGATTAGCAAAGGCTCTGAAGAGCACTTCCATGTGACTCAGCATGTTTGGCCAATTACTCAGCATGCTACCCGCTCCCTTTCCCCCCCGACACTCCCACCTTGTGTCACATTCCAACAGGAGTAGCAGCTCGTCAGACTCCGTCCCCTCGTCCCGCTCGCAGCCCCTCATTCCTCTATTTTCGGCATCAGGCATTCTGGGCACGTAGGCCTCAGCACAATGTAAATTATTCAGCCTGGCTTGCCAGAGGCTGGGAGCGAATCATAAATCGCAGATGGTCTCGGGCTATTTCATACGGGTGACCGTGGTTAAACACCAATGCACAGAATCATTTTCAAACCCACACAAATATAAGGTTTCATTACTTATGGCTCGGCGAGAGAGTATTTGATTTTAAAGTTGCGCAATATGGCCCATTTTTTTGTTTGTTGCATTCAAGTGTGCTTGCAGCATGTGGCATGTTCAGCACTTCTGATTTCTGGTTGGGCTGCACAGAAGAGTCCTGCATAGGTTCCTTTACTGTCGATGAATGCAGAATACTGTATGTCAGGTTTTTATTAATGGCTTCGATATTGCCTTGCCACCAAGCGAGAAAGCACTGAACAAGGGTGCTCACCAACATTTACTGACATGCCTTTTTCTCTCCTACATCTATCTATTCATCTATCCATCTACCCATCTATCCATCGTTCCATCTTTCCAAACATCTATCTCTCTATGCATTCATCCATTTGTCCATCCGTGCATCCAATCAACTATCCCTCAATCCATCCATCTATCTCTCCATCCATCCATTCATCCATCGGTCCATCCATCCATCCGTCAATCCATCTCTCTGTGCGTCTATCTCTCGATCCATCTATCCTTCATCTGTCTATCTGTCCATCCATCCATCTCTCCATCCATCCATCCATCCATCCAACTATCTATCTATCTATCCATCCATCCATATATTTATCCAACTAGCTCTCGATCTATCGTTCCATCCAATCCATCCATCCAACTATCTCTCGATCCATCATCCAACTAACATCCCTATCCATCTAACTAGCCCTTGATCCATCCATGGAAAGATGGGGGATCTTTCCATCTTTGTGTTAAAAAATCTCCAAGTGCTGGTCAAAATTGCTTTTATTCAATCTGATAATAGCATGTACCACTCCAGTATGCAAAAATGTAGGGAAACAAAAACACTGCAGGACCTCCAATATAGGAACCATAATATCTATCACTCCGGGGGCCGGACACGGTCAACTCATTTAAGAGTGGACTTGAGACTTTCCTCTTTGATAGCGCTTATAGTTAGTGCTGGCTCAGGTTTGCCCTGGTCCAGCACCTAGATATGTTACTATAGGCCTCAGAAAAATGCTATTATACAAGCTGATAATAACAGGATCAGCTCCAGTAGGCAGAATACGGGCAAACAAAAACAGGTACTCTGCGGGGCCTCAAATATAGGAACGAAACATCTACTTCTATTCACACTTAAATTAGCGGTGGAAAGAAATAGGAAACTGGTGTAAATCTTTCCAGATTTCTCAATGTCTGCCATGAGTTGACATTTGGGTCGGGTATTCTACGGTAAAGGAAGGAACTGAGTGAATGCCTCTCCCTCTCTCAGTTTTGTTGTCTTTGACATTTCATGACATTTTTCCTTAAGAATATAAACCCCGTCTTCAAAGTGTGCTCTTTGCGGTTATATAATAACTGCCACCTCAGTGTTGTGGGAGACCCAATATAATGAGGCTCTGTGAGATATGTTACCTTGGGTGAAACAAACTTTTCTTTGTGTTTTATTCAGTTCCTGACTTATAACCTGTCAGGCTGACAATATGGTGCGACTTCATTCCCCCCAGGTTTTGCAGGTTGACTTCTTTGACAGAGTGAGCAGTGCCATGAAAAACGGTCGAAGGAAGCCGGTCTGGTGTTGGGCACAGATGCCAGAGCGAGGAGGCGCTCAGTAGGGCAGCGTCCATGTTTAGTGAGGCGGTTTTCTGTTTAATTACACACGGTGGGAGTCACCTTCCTCAGACCTCGGAGTTCACACGCTTAGGCCAAGGGCACAGCATTCTGGCTTCTGTGACCTAGATTTGGATGATATGGAAATACACTAATGCACACGCACAGAAAACAGTTTAGCCTACTTGAGAGCACACTTTATTTACTTGCATTCAATAAAGTGAAGGATACTTTAACTTTTACCCATGCCTAAACCTAACTTTTACCCTAAATCACAATGTCTGATTTGTTGAGTCTTGGGGCCTCTGAACACAACATTCACTCATTCCTACAATTTGTCATTAAAACTGTAATTGTAATAAACAGTTGCTTGTCTTTAGACTCAGTGAAATTGGAGCAACATTATCATTAAGTTGCGCGTATGTCTGGTAATACGTCCAGTATTCATTCTCCTTTAGCTCTGTTTTGGTCTCCACCAACTCTTGAAAGAAACATTAGTCTCTTTAGCAACTAAATGCCCACTAAGTGAAGTCACTAAATAAGTCACTAACTTTGTCTGATGTTTGGTGCTCTGCAGTGTTGCTTTATCAGAGCTAATTTGTTAAAAACAGTCTGCTGCTGAGCCTGGAAAAAAGTTGTATGGCCGTCAAACCAAAACAGGGTTGGAGAGACAAAAAAGCTTGAGCTGAAACAGTCATGATCCATACTTAATAAAAAATGGTTGATTCTAATTGCTTTAAAGGTAAGTATGTATTGAGAATACATTTATCAATCAGAGCATTTGCATAACAACATAGCAGATTGAAATATATCGGTGTATGATTTAAAAAATATAATACAACAATGTATTCAATCAGGTTGGTGATACTCTGTCAGTTTAAGTATTTTCAAAAACCTTTTACTAATGTATGGACTTCTGTCAAAAAACGTTGTCACCGAATGTGGCCATAGACAGCAATTAAAACACACACACACACACACACACACACACACACACACACACACACACACACACACACACACACACACACACACACACACACACACACACAGGGAAAGACTTCAGGAAGATTCACACGAGGCACATATAATGACAATCATTTTAAAATGTCCACTAATGTCCACTCACCATTAGAGAAATGTTTACCTCAATCCTGAATGGGCTGCCTTGTCCTTGGACACTCATGGTCACGCGCCGCTCTATGCCATGGAGGGCGACCATCTACTTTGTGAGCACTGTTCACATTTATATATTTATTTATTTCCTTCACACAGCCTCGTCACTCGCTCAATCCCCCGTTCACGCTAATTTCCACTAATGATCAGTCAAGGATAGAGAAACGTTGGGGCTTTGCACACGTCGCTAACAAGTCGAAGGCTCTCAACCCCACAAAGATTAAAAGCCAGCTCTTTTGTGCACTGCGGAGCGAAGACCAATAAATCCTCATTGATGCTCTCGCGGGGTAATTATCACAGGACCCGGAGGCAGAGATCAAATCACTGCGTGGTATTGACGGTGCAGCTTGATACAAATAGGTATGCTGGAGGAACCACTGAGTCGGGTTTATCAGTCTGACTTATCAGTCCTTCATAGCTTTAAAATCTCACAATCTAATTGTATCCATCTCTGTAGGGTTTTGGCATATCTAGTGTGGCCAACTGGGAATATCATTATGATGGCCAAAAAAAAAGCTGTGCTGGTGATAAAACTGCACATTGTGACACAGCAGGAGAAAAGTACCGTAAAAGGTGGGTTACAAGCCACTCCTACGTCCGGTCGGTGTCCCCGCTGTAGCAAGCTAGCAGCAGCACTAGCTAGCGCTGCTGCTGCTGCTACTGCCCGCGTCCCCTTTGCCCGAGTCGGGTGTCGAGCCGGGGCTGGTCCCGCTACCTTCGGTTGTCGGGGAGCTAGCGGAGTGCTAGCAGGAGAGCTAGCGGAGTGTTGGCAGGAGCGCTAGCTGGCTACAGCGGGGAGCTAACAGGGACACTGACCGAAGGTTGTAGCGGCTTGTAACCCGACTTTTACGGCAATTGAAGAAATGTTCATTAAAAAAATGATTCCATGAAAACGAAAAAATGCCAGTCACGAAAAAGAAATAGGTCCACATGGATAAGAATTGCTACTGCAAGATGCAACTCTCAACTTACATGTCACCACAGTTTGAATAATATATTGTTATTGAATTGTTTTCCGGAAAAACATATATTTGTTTTCCCAGCCGCGTGTAGTGACCTCAGCTATTTCCCTCTAATGCTAGAGAATATTTGCAAAAACACAGCTGAGAGGTTTTTGACTGACAGCTTTCCTCACAAATCCCAGCTTGACTGGGTCTGCCGCCGTGGAAGTGAAGGAAAACAAGATAATCTCTGAACGGCGTAAAGTATTGAGGGGTGGTAGAGGCAGGGGAAGATAAACAGACCGAGAAAAAACAGAAAGGGAGGCAGAGAGAAACAGACACAGAGAGAGGGTATTCAATTCTTCCCTCCTCTCTTTCTCAGGGTGTGTGCTGCGACTGCTCGGTGTGCGTTTCCCCGCCTTGCAGAAGGACCGGCGTTAGTGTGTGCACACGCTGATGATTTTGACAGCCGGGCTGCATCAGCAAAAACAAGGGCTATAAATTGCAATGGTTTCAGATGCCTCATGCGAGTATTGACTGCTAATATCTTGGCTGGGCCTCTGTGGAATAGCACAACAAACCCAGACACAAAGAAATATCTGTTACCTCAGAAAAAGAACACTGTAATTCTACAGGCGGACACGCGTGAACAGAATATACATAAATACATTTTGATGCACACCAGCATGCTCACATTTACATCATACGTACAACTTTGTATGTGCAGCGTGTGTTCATGCAAATGTTCTGTAGCCCCTGTTGTTTGCACCTACTGTATCCGAATGAAAGACTCCCCCTTGCTGAATGTGACACTAAATATTCACCAATTCTGCACATTCACCAAGGCTCCTCTGAGTCTGCGAAACAGAAAACTTTAGGGAATGCTTAATAATAAGCATGTCGGGTAGATCCGTTATACCACTTATGCAGGGTTTTAAATGCACAACAGAAAAATCAATCCGAGTGAAAAGAGAAACACAACAGCAGCAAAAGTGTGCATTTGCACTGGACTTGTTTTGTAGTTATGATCAAGTGCTATGGAGAAGGTATTGGAACCAAGTAACGATTAACACGGCGTTTGCCAACAATTGACACAGCTTTGTGTTTGCTCGTTAGTTATTGATTTTGTCAGTTCAGTGTATAAGAAAGCAAACAGTAGTGTTGCAGTGGTGATATTTGTCAGACATGGACATAACTTTCACCCTCGGAATGAACGACAAATAGACAGTTTGTACTTGCGCTTGAATAATATAATGAGCCATAAAACATGCAATTATCTTCAGTTTAACATTAAAGGAATACTAAATTATTTGTATATCAATTACTCAATCCTTGAATTCTTGAGTTTTTCTCGCCTACATCCTCAGTGAACAGAGAAAGGCTGTACCTTACCGATAGAATGTGTTATATGTTTTGTTAAATAAGTAGTGAACAGTTCATGATACCTTTTTTTTGTGAGCAAATAACACAATATAGTTTAAAGGTTATCTGAATCAGCTTGTTTCATTTCCAGAATAGGGCAAACATATCCAGAATAACAAAAGTTCAGAAGAAGGCTTTGGTATCTGTAATTAATAAAACAAATATTTAACTATAAGAAGTTTTGTCTTAAAGCTTTTGGGGCATTATCCATACCAATAATTATGGTCCAAAATGACATGAAATTGCTTAGTTTTAAGTCAAATTAGTTTGAGAGAATGTATTAATTATATTGTTATATTGATGCACAATGTGAATACGTCATCCAAAACAAAGATTTCTGCATATTCTGAAACAGGACACAACCAAGATGTGTATATATATATATATATATATATATATATATATATATATATATATATATATATATATATATTTGTGAAGAAGTACAGAATCCCACGTCTTTACACAGTTTGGTTATTTCAGCAGGTGCAGCATTGTTCTGTTGAACAAAGTCAAAGCTTTTTACTTGAAATGAGATCCACAACACAACCTGAATACTGGCAACAATCTGAATGAAACATTACCGGTCATTGTGTCGCTGTAGGCAGCCGTCCAAATTCTGCAGGAACATGAATTCACACGTGCTCTGCACTGACACTTGGATTCACTCATGTTATATTGCATTTTGACATGTATTAGTCCAGCACATCAACCGATGCAATTCTAATCATAGACATTGAATATGTGTATAGAATAATCTCAATGTCAATGCAATGGAGCAACTTCATCATAAGGCAAACAACACAATCCTCATCCACCACACAGTGTATGACACCTATCTCCTCTCGCGCTGTCCAAGACAATAGCAGACTTGGTAAAATGACGAATGTAATGAAGTCTCAAAGACAGTCGGTAAAATACATCCACCTGCGAATCGACTAAGTCCTAATCTTTGAGACCGGAGTCAGGCTAAGAGGCTGTAGATCCGATCCATGTTGCGGGGATCACGGCATTCCAAGACATCCATTAATACTCATTAATGGGATTCTCACAGGCTTACGGCTGAGGCTGATCTCTTCCAGCGGGTATTGCTTTCTCATCGCATGCGGCTGGGCCAGCCGATGAGTAGATGATGAAGCAAGAATACTGCCAAGGTAGTTCATCAGAGGCTTGGCCACGATCTGAAATCAGTTATTATTAGACAGAAATACATCCCAGAGTTCTTTCATCAAGTAGTTTTGGGGCATTACCGCGGCGTGGTTTGATTCACTTCTGATCGTTTATTCGGCGTAGCGACATTGGCACGGGTTTCAAACACATTGGTAGAACTTTGTAAACTCCTCGTGGCCCCATCTATCTGCATGTATCCGTGTTTCCATCCATCTAAATTCATACTGCTTTGCGAATTTGTGATCTTTGAGCAAAATACAGCGGCTGCCCTATTTGTGTGCACGCCATCCCCAAAGCTGGTCATTAATTTTCATTAAGTGCTGTCAGTAAGGACCATTAACCAGGCTAGAGAATAATCACCTCCCCTGAGTGGTGACCCGTTTAGGGCGCAGGTAAGGGTTAACAGAAACAGCCCACCTTAGATGTACCAACAACACGACGCTCGCGGCGCAGAGCACAGTAAGCGTTCTGTAATGAAGCGTTTGATATCAATAACACCAAAGGGTGAACTACTTCCTCGAAGAAAAAAAAAGAGTAAAAAGGGAAAAGATTTAGCCCACTATTTCCGTCGACATGTGTGAAAGGATTTATGTCCCACTCAATGGTTATTATGTTTAGAGTTTTGCTTTTCAGTGACATTACTTGCATTGGATAAATGTGTCAGTTTTGTAATACCCACTTTAGCATGTTAGCATACGTTAACGCCTGTAGTCTGACCTTAATCTACTGGATAAGAGCATTATCGCCTGCAATTCACACCACAGCAGGGATCTTTGGGATTATCAGTAGATTTGTGTGAGTATTTCATATCAAATACAGCGTTTGAGATTAAAGTTGCATGTTCAGGGGCTCTAACCGGGGTGGAGGCTGTCTTTTTTATTAGCATCATATGTGACGTTGGCTTAATCCCTGAGAAAAAGAGAACAAAAACGGTGTTTTCCTGCTTCAATATCTTTACTATGGTGAAGGTTTGGTGAGGTTTAGGCACAAAGACGCCTCGGTTGGGTCTGGGGGAATATAATGGTTTGGATTAAGTATTTAGTCCTTAACCGTAACTAAATGTATCTTCAGAACCAACAGAAATAACACAACAAAACAAAATTAGCCACGGTAGCTCATGGAGATGACCAACTATTTTATTTATTTATTTATTTTTGTTAATTGACATTTACTGACATTTTTTAAAGAGCCGACTGGAATATAACTCCCAAATATCCAGACACTTTAATCACCTGCAAACCAACCAGTGGAAACGCAGCTCACATTTGTGTTGATGACAGGATGTGGGTATGCCATGTTTAGGTCTTTGCTGTTATCTGTCAAATGTATATTTGCTATGTGACAAAAACACAAACCACAGTTCAGACTTTTGAGTGGGAAAAAGCCCCGAGATGAAGAAACCCACGTACTTGTATAACGGCCAAAACTGAATACTGTGAACAGTATATCCATGCAGTATATTTGAAATATCTAAATATCAATAAGGCATTTCTGATGATAATAAGCTTGTCATTCAAATATCTGCCTGCATCATGTCAGCTGCAGTGATTTATATTAGCATGATGCTACAACACCTTCAAACTTCAATCTTAAGATAGAAACCGTGTTGCTCCCACTTTGTGTCTAAATATTTATCCTGTGGGTTTGTTCTCCAGATGAAGTCGTAGAAAACCCAGAGAGACCAGCTGGGGGAAGAAAAGTTCAGGTCCCAATGAAAATAAAGAGTGGCCTTTCTCAGTCAGACTCTTGGATGAAACCGTGAAAGTGAATTGAAAACCCCCCACCTTTCAAACAACCCTGGCGCCTAAAGAATTCCGTCTCCATACATTCAAACCGCATCCTCATTGTTTCCGGGGAAATCTATTTTCTTTCGGCCGCAGTTTTCACATGGTAAATATTGGGGATTGAACAAACTTGATAATATTTAGTGAAAGATCATGGTTTCAGTTCAGATAAGTATGATCTTTCGTACGTAACTTAAGTGCCCTTATGAGAACATAAGCTTTAGCAGACCAGGCTGCTCCATCATGTCCAGAGTCCAGAGGAAATGAGCTTAAGATCACTTTGCAGATGCTATTTATTATTAAAAAGGTACATTGCACTTTTGAAGAAAGAGAAACAAAAACACAATAGCCTCGTCAATTTTGATCCTTTTTTCCACTAGGCTCTAAAAAGAACTCTTAACATATTGTTTCTGAGTGAAACCATAAACAAATGTGGATTACAGGATTTCATCTGGCATTTGTTTGCTCCATACATAATGTTCCAATAAGTCCTCAAGCTTTCCTCAAATACAGGGCCTCTTACTGTTTAACAGTATATGCTAATGGTCATTGAAAGCATCATTAGAGATGCGTGCATCTCCTAAGATTGAACTGGTATAAATTGTTGTTTTTTTCCCAGTTGTTAGTAACTGCATTGGAATCCTGCACTAGAGATTATAAGCTTTTTAAAAATCACTCCAAAGCCGACAGACCCCAGAATAGCAAATTGAACAAGAGTGATAAGAAACAGGCTGACAGCAAGACATGGAGAGGAATTCTAATGGTATTTACAGGGGGTTCATGAATACAACTCCTATTCTAAAAGGGTTCCATAAAGGACTTTTCCCACATGGCGGGAACCTTCACGGACTGTAAAGGCTCTTTGGACTTCGGAGAGAAGTTTTTGGCAAGAACATTGCGGCTCATAATAGACATATACAAAGAACCGATTGCAGCACAATATGTACAGTAGGTTGAATTAACAATCAGTGGATACAGGAAATGAAATGCGCAGCACACGCTCATTCTCGAAGGCACATTATGAGCAATCGACCATTTCCACGCCGAGCCTGAACTGTGACAAGCTTCTTCATAAACTCTTTGAAAAACAGTCGGAGAGAGGGAGAGAGAGAGAGAGAGGGAGAGAGAGAGAGCAAGGAAAGCTCAAGAAGCCAGTGGGAGCTAGCAGCAGATGTTTCACACCCAAGAGGGTAAACAGCATTTGTAGGGCATGAAATTGATTCAAAGCTTTTTGATGGGGAAAGAGGGGAAAGAAAGAGGAAAGACACATTTAGGTAAAAAAAAAAAAAGGAAAGGAAATCAGCTGTAAGTTCATTTCAGGCTGATGGAAAAAAGAACATGGGAATGATATGGAGAGTGTCGTTGTCTTTATTTGCATTCAAAAGCACATTTCTCCCTGAATATTCAGCTCACTGAGCTCAGGCGAGTGCAGTGATGTAAGAGGATCCCAGCAGGTATCTCACCTCTCAGAGTCTAAAGACCCGAGGCGAGCTCTGTGACACACATATTGTGCATTTGACTTTTTTTCTGTTTTTGTAAAACGCCTTTGGTTTGAGGGGAGGTAACATCTTCTTAGAGTAACATTGAGCTGTCAAGCCCGGGGCTGTGTGAGAATGGGTGCTACATCTGTTTCAATGGCCTCCCCCCCCCCACAGAAACCTTTTAATGGAACTGGAAAACAGGACCATTTATTTGGGAGAGCATGGCTTATGGCTTTTCTTTTCTTTTTTCTCCTCCTCTCTCTCATTACAAATTAAACACTGATTTAAGATACACGATTAGACTAATCGCTGAATTAAAACACAGACTAAAAACTTGCTAATTAAACTCAAAATAGCGTGCTGTGGTGTCACATCCATTCATGCCCGGTGTGTGAAGGAGAGGTACCGCAAGTCCTTCCTTCCTGCTGCTGTCAGGCTGCACAACCAGCTGAGCTCCCAGTAGATCACAAAACAATAAACCCTTCAATCTTTTTGGTCCCTTTAACCACCTCAACTGTGCAATATAAACACATTGTATTCTGTCTGTATATATAATATTGTTATTGTGCATTATTTACCGTTTTTAGTACAGTTTTAATGTTTATTTTACTATGTCTCTCGTGTGCACTTTACCCGTTTGCTGCTGTAATCCTGCAAATTTCCCCCCTGCGGCACTAATAAAGGAATATCTAATCTAATCTATCTGTAACACACGCAATTGTTTTGTGGCGAATACTTAAATATTACATGCAATCCAATACTGAAAAATGGCTAATGATTTACTTCCAGTCCAAAGCAGTTTTCTCAATATTCCTACCACTAAATTCAACCTTTTTTTCTCTCCAATCTCTTCAGTGGATTCAGCAGCAGCATGACTTCAGAGGCCCGGCCATCCTCCGGCTGCACCACAAGCTCTCCCGAGCCAAACACTTGGTTCTCTCCTCAGCAGGCCCTGTGTAATCCCAGATCAAAGGTCTCAGCAAAATCAGGACAGATTCTCTTGGGTAACAGCCACAAGAGTGATATGAAGCTTCTTCTTCTTTCTTTTTTTATCTGGCTCCCACAGGTTGGCGCCTTGGTAATCTCCCTGAACAGATTTCGCATTCACATGTAGAATATGTAGGATTTTAGCATCGGAAGCACTTTTATTTTGAGCGGTATTGACTGATAACTGATAACGTATTGGCTGAAATCAAAACTTGGATCTTTTGAGCAATCGTCTTACGATGATTAAGCGTATTATTGGTTTAAAATGAGCACGTAAACTGGCCACTTGGTAGACCTCATGGCCCCAGAGGGTTATCCGTCCTCAGACTGACACTGAGTAAATTGCTATTCCCAAGCTTTACGGTGTATAATGTGAAATCCAAATATCGTAAAAATATGATTGCTTTTAGTTCATATATCACAAAGTCAATATGAAGATGATATACGCAAACCCACACCTTTACTGTGCATACGGATGTATTGTAGAAGAGGTGACGAGACCATTGTGCATGGATTTACAATGACAATGTTAACACGCTAAAGTCAAGTAGGTGTAATGTTCACCATATTCACCAGAATTCATTCTGAGGAGAACATTAATCTTTCTGAACTACAACTCATAACAATGCAATGTTGAAGAAATGTCATTCAACACCGCAAACCTAGAGAAAAAGTCATAGGATTACCGAAAGTCATTAGAATTCATCCTCAGGGGACCATGAGTGTAATTGTTGTTTTTAACCAATCCAACCAATCAAGTAG
The DNA here is from genome assembly GCF_910589615.1 of Taurulus bubalis. Taxonomy (NCBI): domain Eukaryota; kingdom Metazoa; phylum Chordata; class Actinopteri; order Perciformes; family Cottidae; genus Taurulus; species Taurulus bubalis. The sequence continues at coordinate 4,648,531 of NC_136607.1, forward strand.
TTGTTAAGATAGTTCACTCAATGGTACAACTTTGATCTGCTGTAAGTGTAAAAGACACCGGATCACAAAAGGCAGTAGTATTCATCCTCTGGGGAACATGCATCGCCCCTTCACCACAGTTGTGATCCAAAACATGTCCAGTTATAGCTTTGATCCCTCCTCATCGACCCCATGGGAGAGAGATCGGGACCTACAGATTGGGAATAAATATATATTGATCAAAATGAGTTAAATTCTGCTACTGCAACGGTTGGCAGAGTGGGTAGAATTCCCATTTATGTGTTTCAAGCATTTGCACGCCCAGCCGATCCACCAACAGTATAGTCGGTCTCGTCGGGATTTGCCTTCAGAGTCAGCTGTGGCTTAGCGGGGACAAACAGTGAACAGTTTAGTCGACAGTCGAAAGTTGGAAATGTGTGAGTGGGGAGAGCGCGGTGGCTGAGCAGACAGCTTCATTTTGGTTTCTCACCAGGTCCCTCTGTGGCTCTGAGCAGATGTGCAGTGCAGGAGCTGTATTTCTTAACTCGGGGAAAGTAATGTGACATCCTGCACAGCAAAAAATCCTGAGCTTGCCAAACACACACACACACACACACACACACACACACACACACGGACACATAAAGCACCAACCTACCACCATAGCTTGTTGTGTTGTAAATCATTGCCCTCTCGCTGGTCTATTAAGATATGGAAAGCTCCACATGGGATTTATACAGTCAATCTATTTTACTGGTCTTTGGTCTCGGTGCTGCCATCAGGTTCGTTCCTTAAGTGCCTTATCAGTTAAATGCAGCTGTGATGGACCATGTGTTCAACTGCAAATGTGAGTGTGACTTTAGCATGAATAGAGAACTAGTGTATTAGTACTAAGTGTATTTACCAAATTTACTATACGAGTGCATATGTAGAATGAATATGCCAACATCCATTCTTGAGTGACTTGTGTAATGAGATTATAAACAATACTTTTCTAATCTGGATTGGAACCACATTTGGTTGAGGTTTTTCTTAATTTGTTGGCTGTAAAATATTTGTCATATTTGTACAACTTCTGGACTTTTCATCAGGGAAAAGAGGGATCTGATCCAGAACAGCAGCCGCTATCACAGACAGACATGTTCATGTACCTCGTGTGCAATGCAATTGTCGTCCCCTCATCCACAAAGATAGATTCAAGAACACGTTTAAATCCGGTGGAGTCAAATATTTATGTTTACTTGAACGAAAGAATGTAAAACATCACAAAGAATACAGTCAGAAACAAATGGCTGCACCTTTCTTTCTCTGTGAGAGAGCTGATATTTTCCACACTGCGTCACACTGTAGCTGCAGCAATAAAGATTACGCCAGGGCCTGGGCGAAAAGCCTATTACCCTCCGCTGTGCATTAGTGAAATATACAATAAGAGTGAAGAAAAAGGTTCCAAAGATAAATCTCATTTCTTGAAAGGGTGTTGCTTCACTGGATTGCATATTTTGCAGTGCCTCCAAATGAACTGAATAAATCCAATGGAGCAAAAACTCCCACAGATAGTTAGATTATTTTAAATTGATTTAAACACCTGGCCATGATTACAAAGTTAAAGTATCTGACTTTAGAGTAGTATGAGTCTACACGTCTTTCGCAGTAACAGAATAAGTACAAGTTTAAGATCAATGCCCATTTTACTCATTGGAGGAATCATTATGCTTAAACTGTTGCAACGTCATGGTTCAGGGAGCAAAGCCAGTGTCCTCCGTGAATATGGAGTTCAGTTTAAAAAAATATATTCAGAAACCTACATCAGTTTATGGCTCGATTTTAATTTGGGAAGAGAGTGCGATTATAAACCACGGAGGACATTTTGAGGCCTGCATCAGTACACTACATTCGTAATAAGGTGAGAGTTTCACTAAATCTTGCAGATATCACTGATTCAACAAATGAGTTCCCCAGTGCACTTTTACTCTTGCTTCACTGAAGCATGACATTAGAGTCTCTCTCACACACACACACACACACACACACACACACACACACACACACACACACACACACACACACACACACACACACTCCTACTTTACCAACAGTGGACTATCACATTACTCCAACCAAGTGCAAGTGAGGACTTCTGCTTCTGGACATTTTGATGAAACAAAAATGTATTTGAACATTTACTTTGAACGCCCTTTCCCAGAATATTATTGCAAATGTGCTTTTAAATTATTTATATTTTAAGAATTAAAAAAATTGCCAATAGTGGATTTCCATGCACTGGAGTAAAACTGTACCAATCCTTTCACCTAATGACTGTTAACCACAAAGATCTTCTATGTTTCTTTCAAAAATGGATCATTTAACTTTATTGTTTTCAATATTTTAACGTGTATCCGTGGTGCTTTACTTGTAAATCAGAACTTGGCTGCATCCACCACAATCAAGGTCTGCAACGTTCACTTCATCTAGTCTTTAATTATATAAAAAGTCATCTTAAAGTAACATTTTAAAGATTGATCACAAGAGTACATTGTAGTTTTCCCTGAGGGGAATTTATATTATGCTGTGTCATTGTTTTAGTTTGAAATGATGAAGAATACATTTTAGAAAGCTCCCTTTATAGTGGGGATTAAATCTTATTTTGTATTTGCACTTAATAACTTTGTTGGAGGCAGGGGAAAAATATTTTTTTGAATAATGCTTTGACTACATTTTGTCGTGGCTGTTTGACATCCTCCTGTTTGTGCATCCTCAGCGCATTAATTTCAAACTCATATATGAATAAATTGAGGTCAGATTAAACATACTGATTATCATTTTTTATATGGATAATTATTTATTCGGAATTTGCTCCATATTTATCCACAATTGGATATTCTGTTCAGTCTTAAAAGTGCAAGAAGAAACCTTATAATCAAATCTCAACTGCATATAATTTCCCAATTATGGTGACAATACACATTATTGTGACACAATCTGGCATTTCTGGTATCTTGAAGCAAAACACTATTCTTGTTTATGTTTATCACATATATCTAGACTCAACATGTCCACTTTAAATTAAATAGGAACTGGTATTCTAATTTTAGATTTTTTTATTTATTCACACATTTGTTTTTCATGGATATTTCTGCAGGCAAGTAAACAATTCACTGAAGGTTCTCTGGGAAATAATTTATTTCTCTGTGCAGTCACAGAGCAGTGAATACAATCTTCACAAAAACTGATCAAACACTACGATTTATTTTTGTCAAACCGCGTCACATAACAACACACAGCTTTTGTCTTTTTGTCTGTACTAGTGTACACGCAACAGGGGACCAGTGTCGTTTTGTTCGGGCTAAGAGGAGCTATCTGTCATTCTGTACAAGGCAACTGGGGATCTTTTTGGTTTAAGAGCACAAAGTACAAAACTAAATGCCACATGTGAAGCCGTCTGAGAGAGGATGGAGGTGACTCCATCTCCATTCTGAATATGTCAATGCCCTTTCCTGTACCAGTTAAAGGATACATGCTGGAGAAGCATTTCAGTTGACAATATATGGCTGTAAATGCCCGTTAAGACAAACTGCTGCTGAGTATAAATGTGTAATGAATGCAGCATTGGTTGTGTGCTTTCCATTTGATGAAAACTCTCACTTCCATAATAAAAATGCTGCAGCATTAGACAGCATTCAAATATGTTACACCATCTCTATTCAGTTATGCATGTAAATCTGTATGACAAAGTAGTCTTTATTTATAAGACAATATATCCATATAAAGGAAAGCCTTTTTGCCTATTTAAGTTATGCATGCAGGTAAGGACAGTTTATTTGTAACACACATTTCAACAACAAGGCGATTCAAAGTGCTTCACATAAAACCATAATGCATCCCAACATAATGCAGAAGAAAACAAGATTTAAAAACAAGTATGAACATTCATTAAAACATTCTAAACAGTCAAGAAACAAAACAATAGAAAAAGAGTTGCATTGCAATTAAAGAAATACAATGCAGGTATGTGATTCACTAAATGTTGAGGGCAAATAATGTATTTCTCATAGCCATGAACATGATCTTTACAAAAGATCAACACACGACATTTCTTTGTCATACCTTGTCCGATGCAAAAAACAAATCAATATTTGTCTGGACTAGTGGATGGAAAAAATAAACAAAAAAACATCTTCCTCAATGTCATCACATATTGTTTGACACATGTTGAAGTAGCATCTGACGTGTATTTGAGATATTAATTTTTTTGATATGCCTCTCAGTTCAAGTACAAGAACACGGTTGCCAGTAGAAACTAAGCACTTACCTTTATTACTGTGTGTTATGTAAGTATATTATACAAGTTCTGAAGGCTTACATAAACTCTGCTTTAAGCTTCGACAATGTGGCCAGCTAATCCATATCAAGGTCCATTTGGTTAATAACAAGGATATTATCCATTCTCCATTCACTACCCACCATTTCCAATATGGATAACCTTTATGCCTTTATACTGTAGTACTGTGAACATGAACATGCAATACCCACTTAAAAACCTCAAGGTTTCATTTGTACTTTATATATTGTAAAATATGTGAGTATTTACAAACAAACCTGGTGGGAGATACGGGGGATTGAGAGTAGCGCTATGAAGTGAAGAGTAAGTCCAGACATTCCAGTGCCAGTCATACTATGAGGCCATGTACTAGATCGGTATAGGTCAGATGGATGAAAAGGAAACGCAACAGATGAAACGGGCAATAAAGGGTGTAAGCAACAAAGAAGAGGGCAAAGGTCCTGCTGCATGAAGAGAGCTGGCTGAGGACCTGGAGGCCGGACACAAAGAGGCAGGTGGCAACAGCAGCCATGAAGGACACAATGAAACAGGATATAGGACCGAATAACTGGCAAACAGAGCTCTGAGCACAAGGAGATGCCAGACAGCTACGAATAAGTTAATATATATATACTACTCATTCATATCATACCTACATTTGGAAAGATGTGTAATATTGTGCAGATTATAATGTTTGCAGTGGTTAATGGCAATTTCTGGAGGAATTAGTGTGACATTACCAGTTAATAAAGGGATGCGCAGCCGGATTGAACTCTTAATCATATTACGACTAGACATGCAATGGACGAGGGATTTATGGAACCCTCGGTGGTCAGTTGCCTGCTGGGCTCAGTTATTAATCTTGTCATGGAGGTATTGATGGCCCGCTGAATCCTTAAGAAAATTGTCTTTATTTTAAAGTTAACAGCTGAGAGAGACTGAAAACATGTGGATGACATGCAATCAATTCAGAGTGTTCCCTCCGAAAAGGTTTTGCTTGCATAAATTAGTTCTGGACGAACATAACTCACTAAAGACACGGCTGGCACACGGGAAACAGTAAAGTCCGATTTATTCAGGCTTTTGCTCAGTGCTGGCTAGTATTTGCATTTCAGGGAGGTTTGTGCAAATATGAAATGTCAGTAGATGCTATCCTGCTGGATTTACTAAAGCTGCAAATAATCAATATTGCTATATTAAGAAATTAACATGAATAGCTCCTAGAAACAGACTTGCATATAATTAGCATTTCATTAGAATCACCTGTCACCTGTTAATTTATGTTTTTCTTCCTTCCATCAATAATAATTACTATAATAGAGACAAGAAAAGACACAGCAGGTTACCTGCCAGGTGTACAGTCTTCCCCAAAATGCATTTTGATTTATAATTAGTGTTCCACTTCAGAAAAGCTTTAGTGCATTTGTGCTCTAAATATTTTGAGTCGCCATCTTTCTTTGGGCCCTCTACTCAGTGGTGGGTTTGAACAGGTGTAAACTGTGACTGCCGTTCCATAGTATGTTCAGCTAATTAGCTGCGACACCAATTCCAGTCGTGATAACTATCCATTAACCTTCTATTTATATTGTGAATAGCGTTGCAATAGCAACACCGCTGTTTATATGCCGGCATGTTCCAGGCATTGTTGGGCACTTAACACTGGAAAAAGAACCTGTTCACATTTAAATCTGCACACATTTTGATGTTCAGGTGCCGGTTTAATTCATCAATGAACGTTGATTTCTTCTATTCCTATTCAACTGTTGTTCTTTGCCTCTTTCCGCCCGTTCAGTCAGTCTGGTTGAACCATTGTACAGCGTTTGGTTCTCAGTGTATTACTTTAAAAAAAAAACTATGTTTAGGCCTCTGCTCGAAAATTGCATACCCAAACTAAAAAGGGTGTATCTCTGCAACCACTAGCTCTATTTGAATAATGTTGGTGTTATGATAAAAGGTACACATGTGAGCTTTTGTTCAGATGTGTACATATCGGTATATATGTTACTGGTTAAGAGTAAATGAAGATGACACACAGCAAAAATGAAAAGGTTTCAGGTCCGCCATGAAAAAAATCACTTTCAGGATGATTATTTACTTTTAATGATGCAGCAGTAAGGTCCAGCTCTAACCCAAATCATAGCACAATATGTGAACATTCTCTCTGCAAAGGTTGACTTTGATAAAGTGAAGCAGAACAAAGCTAGAGAGGGTTTAGTACAGAACATTCAGGCGAGGTCTCATTGGGGCCATTGGGGCCCATTTAGGCTATTTGAATGCTATTTGAATTTTCTCATGGAGCAAACCATATATTTCACTTGTATATTACTTATTGTGTTCAATATATAGAAATACAGCTATTTCAGCTTTTATAAAAAACATAAAACAACCTATGATTTACAGTTTTAGATAACAATCGCTCATGGGTTTAGAATTGACTAAATGTTGCTTTTTTCAAAGACTTTTTCAAACATAGTCCTCTCAGATATTTGAATAGAACAAATCAAGCTTCTTTTTTTTAAAATACAAGCAAAGTTAAAAAAAAACAAATTAAATCGAACAAACAATAGAGCAATGGTTACTGTGACAGCGAATTAATAGTGAACAGATTGTCTTCATTAAACCTGGATTCGAAGTTCACTAATCTGAGGAATCACTTAAGCTCAGCAACAGAACTCTTCTTTCTTTTGCCAAGACTTTTACAGTGAGCGTTCGCATTTCACTCAGTATTGACATCCGCCACATCGACACCCCGCCACCTCAATCTGATCCCGTCTGCTGTTCAACCGGCTGCTCCACCCGTCTATCAATATCAACGAAACTCGCAATGCACCCTTTTCCTACTGTCTGCATCTACCTCTCTGTTGATCTGGAAACAGTATTAAGTGTATGTCGCCTGTTTGTAAGGTAACCTAAAAGTATCGACGAGCCCACAAACTTCAACAATCACAAAAACCCATCTTCTCTGAATGAAACAACAGGATGGAAAAGCACTTTTGTTTGTGGACAACTTGGGAAATATGTATTACAAAGAGTGAATCAATAGAGTAAAGTGGAATTCAAATCAAATCACAAACGTGTGACAAACATCCCTGAGCGAACAGCTTGCCATGTTGGAGCCATTGATCACAGTCCCCCATGCTATGAGGTACAACTTGAGCAAGTTTCCCTTCCTGTTCTCTACTCGGATAATAAACTGAGCTGAGGACAAACAGAAAAGAGCGTGAATCGATAGCTCCATTTACAACATGAAAATTACCAGTGAAGAAAGAGAAAAGAAAAACAAGGCAATAATCTTCCCACTGTCATTCCCCTTGTGCAAGAGGAAATCAATCACTGGTTGAATTTCATACAATGTGCACCTTGGAAATCACAATCCTTCATCATAAAAGGTACATCCTGGTAGTGGAGCATGATAGTAGACATACAAGCGCACAAGGACTTTCCGTTTGTTTCGTTACCCTTTATTAACTTTCTGAAATGTGACTTTTTGGAGAGCACAGAAACCAAACTGTGAGATACTCGCGCTTCATTTTTTGTTTGATACGTTCATTAAAAAAAAATCTGTTCAATTTCAAGTTAATACAAATTGCTAGAGATTATTCCTTTGGGTTTTCATTACAAGATGCAACGATGGAAATTATAGTGTTTTTTTTTTTTAATTAGAAAACAATCGAATTAAAAAAAAAGCATTGATACAGAAATGAAAGTGACAGTTGGATTTGAACATTAGAGTTTGTGACTAGCAGGATAAATATTACGTCTATTTGTATTCTCTCGCCATCTTTGTCTCATCATTTTCTTTTACTGGCAGATTTGACAATACATTGTGGTTATTTACAGTTTATGGACATAATATTCAAATGGAAATTAGTACATTTTTTCCATATAAATGGGTTTATTAAATCTGTAAATGAGTCTACCCGTGAAACACTAAGGCACGAAGGGTGTTTTCAGGATGGACTAAGTATATGTGTGTGTTTAAAACAATAGCATGCAAATGTATGAATGTCAACTGGAATTAACAAAAAAGCAAAACACGTTAGTGCATGTAATTATGGGCTTTATTCCTTTAACATATTTCAATTGACTTGTTTTAAAATCACAATTAAGTAAAGATGGGCAGACACTGTGCATGTATATTACTATCTTACATGGGGTTAACTCTGCACATTATTAAGTGACCCTTGGCTAAGTCCCGCCCTTAAACACAGTCAGGCCAATCATAGCGTCGCATCGGCCAGCTTCGACCAGGGTCCACCTGTGGTTTAGTGGATTTGGAGCTAGACATGGTTAAACATTTTAATAGTGTACTTATTACGCAGAGAAGTTGGAAAGAGATACATTTGCATTTCTTCATAAAAACCTGTGTGGCCTATCCTTAATGTCATTGTTTTCTGTCTGAATCACACTTTTCTGTAATTTTCGGTTATTACACCAAAACAAGGTGGAGAACACACATTTTAACTACTTGAACCATGTTGATAGAAACTGCATGAGTATGACTGACATTATGAATGACAGTGTTGGGAGAGTATTCATCTTTCGCACCTTAGCGAGATAGAGATGAATATAGATAGTGTAACATATTTCAAGGCTGACTAATGGTGCTGCATTGCTATCATGGAACTGAGAGTTTGCATAAAGGGAAAGGCACACAACCAATGGTTAATTTCACATTGATACTTGTTGGTCTTTATGAGTATTTAAATCCCAATATTGTCGACTGAAATGCTTCTCCAGCATCACTTAAGTCCCTCTTGGCAATTTAAAAAAAATGTATTAAGATGCAAATTTGCAGACATTTTCTGTGAAAACTCCTTATGAAGTACATTTTCTATCTTATTTTCAGAAATGAGCAGAAAAGCAGAGATGTCCTCACTTGATTGGAGCAGCATAGTCCACTGCTGGTATTGTAGGAATGTGTATGTGTGTTTGTGGGCGAGCGAGGAAGTAGAGATCTCATCGCGCTCTGGCCCTGTGCCCCGTGACTCAGAGACATCCAGTATCAAGACTTTGCCTTGGGGACCAATGTCACGCACAGCCAGAAGAATAGATGTGGCACTTCAGTATCATGCACCTCCCACTCATCATGCTTCACTGCTATCTCGTCTTCGTTTCCCCCCTACGGATGATGACCGTGCTCCTGTCTGGTCCACGTATGTATGTACATGTGTAAGTGCCCACACGCACAGAGAGAGACAAAGTGAGTCGGCTCGCCCTTGAAATCTGCGCCGTCTCTTTAAGCAGTGGTCAGATCAGGGAGATGGCGAGAGGAAATGAGAAGTGAAAGAAAAGCGCTGCGTGTTAGAAGTTTAAGAATTTGAAGAAGAAAAAAAAATCATCTCAGCGAGATAAAACTTCTTCCAGAAACGGTATGCATGACCGCCAGGGCACTAAAGGTGCTGAGTGGAGAAAACATTACGTTCCAACCCGAGGTCCGCAATGCAATATTCATTCTAACCAATAAAGCCAGTTTATTGAATTATGATTCTTTAATGTTAAGGACCCTGATATCTGATACTAAACTCAAAAAGGTAAACAACATTAATTCATGGAAAGAGAAATAAACACATTTTACCATTAAAATGTACATTCATTAAAATGACATATTTAGCTAACCATCTGAAACATAAAGCAGTTATGCTGTACAAGTTGGAAACCACACTTAAGAAACTGGAGAAATCATACTCAGCTACAGTCTGGAGTTTTATGACCACAACATTGCATTTCTCTATCGTGGTTCTAAAAGGCATACAAAAGGCGGAAACACACAAAAAAATTTAATGCTCTGGCAAAAGTCTCCCCCGGCCCGATCTGCCAATGATGTAATCCTCCTACCAGAAAACTATCTGGTGACTTCAAATGCCATCTGTTTGAACAAGCCGATGATGTCACGCCCAAGTGTGAATGTTCTGATGTCTTACAAGTTATGACATGCGTTGACTTTTCAAAAATGTCACATTCGTATTTCCAACAATCGTGTCCGAGTCTGCCGTCACAAGAGGAACGCCACAAAGACACGTGTTAACCTTCAAGTGACAAACCGCTTCCAGCCGCTGCTGTTTTTAAAGCAAGGGCACGACCTTTCTGTAACCTTTACCACATGTTTATTACTGTAACCAGGACGAAGGAGCTTCACTTTTTAAAGTCGGTCTAGGCTCTGCATGGATTCCTACTTCGAAACTTTTTTGCACTTTGCTGATTAGTCCACAAGTCGTAACTAACGATGCCGTCCCGTTTGATGGAGGCATCGAATCAGAACATGCCTGTATAGAGAGCCTCCATGTGCCTTGTTCCCACCTTCTCCTTTCCCCCCCGGCTTCACACACTGTCAGCGTCTCCTCTCCACAAACACAGGATTTCTCACTGATGGTATTTGCTGAACACACACAGAGGCTCTGACGCTCAGCCTTTCTGTGGCCTGCCTTCTATTTTGTGTTTAACAAGTTTGAGATATCCGCCTCCCGCTGCGCCCAGAAATCTGGGCTGAGGAAACGGTTCACAGCGGCTCAGGAAGATAAGATGACACACGGGATGGCAACAAAAAAAAGATGACATCTAAGATAGTATGTGGTGTGACAATGAATAATTGCATACAAAGGGATGTCAGAGCCTTCACAAATCTCGGTTGCACGCGCCTGTTGTACCATGACAGGTGTTACGGGATAATATTTATCAAGAAGGTCATTTTGTGTATGAAGAAGATGATTCTGTTTTTATTGTCCCTGGGTGTATTTCCCCTCAAGAGCACTTCATGATAAATCAATTATATAGCACTGAAAACATACATCTGATTTAATATTTAGAAGGACATTTTGAAGTTATTATAATGTAATTAAACGGCATGGTTGTATGTAATTCCCTTGAGAGTTACAAATCAATACCAGTGCTGAGCTATGGAGTCATGCTGGCTTTTCTAATTATTGTGAGAGAAATATTCCAATGAATCCACTTCATTGTTGTCCATTTCTATGCTCAGGTGTTTCTTTTGTCACGAGGACACGCACGCCTGAGTGGAGGCATGAGACACGGCCCTGCCAATGGTTTCACACCAGGGCTGCCAACTTTTCAATTTAGTTTGGAGTGAGTTAGTAATATCACTGCTGAGTTTCAGGGTCATCCTGCACAGGAGGGCGGTAGCCTGTGAAGGAAAATATCTTCATGTGTGAGCTGACTTTCCCAATACAGAAACATTTAGTGAAGCTACTTATGGCAATAGGCACACACATCAGGAGAAGTACTCCATTGCAAGTGAAGCTAAAAAGGAAAGTGTTTTGTACAATTATGATTTATTTGACTTTCCTTTTGGCAGCTGTAAGGTAACGTAAGGTAATATAACAGCGTGAATAAAGGCGGCGGGTGACTTTGTTGCACACAATGTTGTGTTTGAAATACTTGGATTTGCAAATGTTTCATGAGGAAGGAAAAGCATTATACATGTCTTTCTGAATTAAAAGATACACATGCAATGCTTTTACTCACAAAAAAAACACAATATTCAGTGTGTGGAATATTCTCAATATAAACATATTGCCGACCAGCTACAAAAATGTCAGAGCCACCTTGTAAGCCCACATACCCAGAGGTTTTGGGTATAATATTCATATAATTAAAAGGTCCTCAGAAGCCAACCTGGTCTCCTAAAAGTGACCTTCCTATCAAACGAAACTACACTGTAAATTGTGTTTTGCGGGTACATATTTTCTCCAGGATTACCTTTCTGTTTTCTTGCGACAGGTACATTCCATCAGCATTTGCATAAGTCTGTGTGTGTCCAACAAACGGAGGACTTTAACCCAGGAGACTGCTGTTCATGTTTTTCGTGTGAAACCCAATGTGAAATACTTATTTACAGAAACCTAATCTTAATTATTGGGCAGTTTCAAAGCAGCAGATACACGACGAGCGGTTAAAAAACAATAACATTGATATAGACGTATAGAAACGTTGGTTCCGGGAACGTCGAGATTCAACGTATCCGTGGTTTGCTGAAATGTTTCAATGCTACATTTTACTCTGCCCACTGCAGCAGCTCAAATGGATCTCCCCAGATACAGCTGCAGAGTGGTGCATTTTTGATGGCCAGTAACCAGAAAAAAAGGTAGAATTATTTGTCTTCCACTGTCTGTTTACACTCTGCCCATCCCTCCATTTACTATATATGTATATCATTCACACAATCCAACATTTTAAAGAGGTTGCAACTATAATGGCACTTCTTTTACAAAATAATAACTAAATACAACCACTGTGGCTCAGCACTGAACTCTCAATTCCTGCTCAGTTCATATTTCATCCACTTACATTAAGCCTTTTTTTTTTTCTTCTCACCTGGAGTTCCCGTCGAACTGACTTCAAATGTCAAACAGGGTAAACTCTCCTTCGGAAATGAGCAGAAGTTCCTTGAGAGTGACAGTAGAGAAAGCCCTTTGAAACTGAGGGAAGCTAAATGTCATGATGAATACATAAATACAGCCCGACTGCCTTCATCGCTCCATCAATCTCCCGTTCCTTTGATTTGCATCGAACAGCCCTTGTCAAAACGATAATCCTTTTTATGTTTGTTCTCCTCATTGCGGTGCCATATGCGGCTTGTCATATTACCTTCGAGTAATGCTTCGCTCACTTTTTTTTCTTCTCTTATTTTTTTTTTTTTTTTACTTCTTGTTTTATGCGAGGAAGTAGATCTAAATAAGTGCAATGGAAAGAAATCAGCCTCGGAGTTTTCATGTGTGACAAAACGATTATTCACAGAGTGTTCTTGCTTTCATCAGCAAAGTTAAATGAACACATTTTTACTTGCGTTAAGTTACTATTTCATGTGCCGTTTCTCATTTTGTCATGTGCTACATGCCACGAATAAACATGCAGTTTATGTTTTTTTAACCTTTGAGAATAATCTTTTTTAACGCCGTCACTTTAATTCGCAGACTGGAGTACTGGCCCCCTCCCACCTTTCTGATCAAAGTGCATTAAACTTATATTGCGCTATATGCGGCGTCCATTACCTCATTGGTTTCTGCAAGCCGTGCTGGACAGTGGTCACAGTGAGAGCTGACACAAATCATCTTTACGGTCTCCTGTGACCTGTAAGAGTTTGCGCGATGCCAGGTAGCCGCTTAAGAGATGTTTAGTGCAATACACTGAAATTTTGAATTACAAATATGCTTGCTTGCACTTCTCAATCTGCAATGTCGTCTTCAGCCAAGCTGCTGCCTGCGCTGTTGTACTTAGACCATCTGAAGACTTTTAAAGCTCTAAATGGAGAGGGATGGGGGGAACTTGATCATGTTTATTAAGTCTGCTTGGCTCCATGGGCAGAACCGTGCTCTGCAGCAGCCTACAGGAATGGTGTGGAGTGAAGCTGAGTAGATGTGAAATGTGGGCACAAGCTGTGGGCGAGATCCACTTCCTCCGTCTCCATGGAGATGACAGGGAGACAGGAAGGCCTTGCACACGCCAGGCCGTCACTAATTCAAGACGGCAGCCACAGTCAGAATAGCTGGCATCTAATGATAATGTGTCTGAGGAGGTCATTGCTGGTGACAACGGAGCAAAACATCTGTTTGTAGCAGCGATGTGAAATACCTTGTATCATTTTCTGCTTGACAGAACTTTGTCCGCTGCCATCTGCCTGCAATGTAACATTTATCAGTGACAGAGATTTGCAAAAAATGGACCATCTGCTGATGAGAGAAGGTCATTTGCCTCTATTTGTTCCCTGTGACAATAGTGTCTCTCTGCATTTGTCTACGGAAACTGTCCTCACCAGACAAAAGAACACCGCTAGGCTCTTGAAATGATCTATGTTTGCAATTACACGAGCAAGTCCTTCTGCTGAGGAGGGCCAATGCAATAGGACCTAAAGCTCCTCAGTTTATGGCCAATTATTTTATCAAAATCTTTGTCTGCATTTCAATAAAGCCAAAATCCTACGGTCATGACAATAATGACTGAGTTTCATCAAACTGTCAGGAGCCACCTACTGTTACAATGTTGGAATACGGCGGCTGTGTGCGACACTTTTAGTCATTTTGAACGCCGGTAGCGGTTCACTGAATGTTTGTTTGGTGGCTTGTTCAAGACGAGCTGTATGTTCATGTTTTGTAAGGGAGATCAGAAGTATAGTAGAAAGCTGATGTGGTTGTTGTTCAAAATCAAAGTTCAAAATGGCTCTTGTGTTAATGAGAGAAACTGTGTCCTTTTTTTGTTTCTGGGGAGGGGCAAGCAAAAGATAGTGCAAGTTCATTCCAGTTGAACTTGAAACAAAGCCGGATACAGAGGCTGAAATGAGAAAACATCATTAGGAGCCTAAACTTTAAAGCCCCTTCATCTAAAAGCTGACATTTTCAACCACCCACTGGCAGACTCTTTGACAGACAATGCACTCCATACTCTTGTACTCTCATCAATTGGCATATTAATGACACAAAAGTGTCTAAGTCATTTAGCGTGCCAAAAGAAAGCCTTTCTTGCTTCTTACTTGTACGGCATGCAGCCTGTACTGACTGCGATGTGAACACATCCGCGTGACACTCTCAACAAGTGACCTCATATAAAATGTCAGAGAGACAGCTCATGGAGAGTGGGAGCAGTGGATGGGTCAAACTAACCAACTTCAAGAAGGAGACCAGTGTGTTGCTCTTTTTTGATTTTCAAGTTACGTTTTCTATACTTAATATTTGTTGTGCATGTGGGTATTTTAAGATCAACCATGATGTTTTTTCTAAACCGGGTCACAACCGTGACTGTTTCATGGTGTGGGCCATGTGCAACATACACTTACATAAGGCAAAAGAGCAACACTCTGCAAAAGAATACGCACGGCTTACTCACCTCGCGTGAGGCACGCTAACCGGACGCACGCGCCCAGTCTTGACGCACTGCTCGGCTTCTCCTCGTTGCCGTCCTGGTGTCCAACAGGAGGAGAGAAGATCGCCTGCATTAATCCAGGTTTTCGCGAAAAGGCACCGGATCAAATCGGTCTAAATGAGGTCCATTTAGGTCCACGAACAGACATGTCGCCCACAGCTTTGGGCAACCCGCTGCGGCTCTGGCTGGCTGTGGGATTGGCTCTGTTTGAATAAGGAAAACTGCTGGACATTAGTAAGCTTCTGTAATACATTTCAGTGACAATTGCATGTCATTACCTACGGGTACTAATGAAGTAACCAAAACCAAATCAAACCAATGTGACAAATAATTATCTTAATGATTTTAGAGACCTCCCCAAATGTTGCTATTAAGGCTTCCACAACGTTCACCACTAGGCCTATACATGACACCCTAAAAAGCAAGGAATCTCTTGCTAATCATACGCCCTCCAATGAGATCCAGTTTGACCTGGCAACACCAAAAACAGCAACGCATATACACTGCACAGATTTTCACTTGGATTTATCATGAATCATTTTTAAGACGCTTATATGCGCCGTTTTGAAAGCTGCTGACAAAATAACCTAATTTTGGTGTGAGAGCGTACTTGTCTTCATTTTACCACAATTTGCACAGACCTAATGCGCTGAAACCTGGATGCAGTTAAATCCATAAGAAAGGTTATGCAGTATGAAGCCTACATCTCTGAACTGACTAGGACTGGAACTAATTCAGAAAATGCGAGAAGCCAGATCCAATCACAGCGCCGCCGTTTGAATCGGAGGCGTAAAGTGCGACGTTCCGTCAGACGCCCCGCTGTGAACCTGGCTCATCACCGACCTGGGTTGAATGCTTTGATAAATGTGCTTTTCCACTCTCACATGTGAACTGCCAACTGTTTTCCCTAAGCTCCACTAGTCTTTGTCTCCTGACATCAATAGGGTACAGTTTCCTCAATGAGACAACTGCAGTCAGTGTACAAGTTTCCTTGATCTTTTTGTGAATCAGCAGGGAATAAAGCATGTCCCTCACGCTGCCTATCACCATGTCAGAGAAGTGTATATTTATGCACTTGACCTTAATAGCTGTGATTGGCTAACCTCCATTTAGCCCTCTTCCAGGATCCTGTCAATAAGTCAGGAGCGAAAAAGATAATGGTGTGGCTGTTCTCATCTAAAGAGAACCACCACTGGGAGATAGAGGAATGGAAATGCTCTGTGAGTGACAGATCTTTTCCCAATCTCTTTAGTCAAAAACAGTGCTTTGACATGAGTCACCAGCGTCCGTGACGGGCTCAGTCGATACTGAGCCCACATTGTTCGTCTCTAACTGGTGGAGCCATGTTTCGTGATGCCGCTCTGGTGAGGAGTAAGGTAGGAAAGAGACCATGGGAGGAGAGAGGACCCGAAAGGACAAAGATGGAGGGGAGATTGCGAGGAAAAGTAGAGCAGAGAGACATGGAGGAGCGGCTGATGATGTTCCTTCTGTACTCCAATCTCCTCATTTAATGTAATAAGAAGAGTGAAAAAATAGAACAGACAATCTCGGATATAATCAACTCCTCATTTATATCACAAACCAAATCAAGGCTGAGGGTCTCTTATTCCCTTTCATTTAAAGATAAAGTCAACGCTGTGAATTTAATTAACTTCCAAATTACATTGGTGGTCTAGCGAACATCTCCAAGATATATAACGGCTTCAACAGCTGCCATGCCATTCCTTTACTGGCATTTCTGTCCAATGAGAGACAATGTTATGTCACGTGACACAACTGTAGCTTAAGTTCGCTTACAAGCATATTTAGTCCAAGCTTAACCTTAACTGGGTGGTTCTGTTGCCTCAACCCGAACCATTTCACAAGGTCAAACACTCAAAAACCTTCAGCCTCAACATACTACGCAAACATCTTCCACACAAGCGACTAGGGCTGCAAGCTGTACTGCTCCTTTCACGTCTGTTTTCACCTGCAGCTTCAGGCCCAGCTCCACCTCATCTCAGCCCTGCATCAAGCTGCGCTGCATATAGAGCGTCCTCTTCCTTAAACTATTTCATTCACATCATCTTATCAATATCTGGGCCTCGACACGACATCACGTTGTTGGCTCAGCCCAATTCATTCTACTTTGAGTAAAACAAAAAAAGAAAAAAAACCCTGCAGCCGGATCCTCCAGTGTGCCGGTTTAACGTTAATGAGTGTGTGAACTGAACCAGACCGGGGGTTACGGCATGTTTCATCACGTTACGTTTTTTTCCAAGCAAGACTGAAGTGTAACGGAACATAAAGGAACTTTAACGACAATACACAATCCAAACACGTTAGCTAACGTGATAGCAAGCTTCCATTAAATAAGCATATCTTTTTTTAGTTAGGCTGAGGCTACTCAATGTTGGTTGCAATAGCAATTTTGCAACCTTGATCTGTTTTTGTGTGACTTCTTGAGATTATTTTTCACCTGTTTCAAGTTGCATAAAACACAAACACCTTTCTCACAGCTGGACTTTCACCCGAAAAGCCATACATACATTTTAATATAATTTTTTAACAGATGTTTTGTAACTTCAGAGACTTTTCATAATATGTAATGTATGTATATTAAACTTCTTTGGCAAAAGAATAGTCAAATAAAAGGGTGTTGTAGTGATGTTTATGAGACAACTGCATCCCACTGACTTCAATTCATTAGACAAATAAAGGAAAACTCTTCGAAAAGATGTTCTGAATGACATTGCAACAGATAAACGTTAAGGGGACAAGATTTTTGGAGGTTGCTTTTGATAAACTTAAAGGCACAGCTGTGGTTCACCAGTTAATTAAACACAAACCCTCCTGTCTAAGCCGTGGAGCAAGATGTGGAGAAACTGAAAAGGTGTATTTATTTTCCCCCCACACTGGTATCTTTTCATGGCCAAGTCATTACTATGCTAAATCAAATGTTTCAAACATCCCGACCGTAAAAAGACAAAATAACTCTCACCAAATAGCTTTTGTAAGGGGAATGCGATCGTCTGACAAAATGAGGCATTGCTCATGTTGAGGCCTTTGGATTCCCAATGAAACCGTGGAAATATAAGGTTCACTGTCATTTGAATTCCATTACTGCCACATGCTGTGACCCGACTTTGTTGAAAATATTGTTAAAGAAAATTGGAAATGCAATTTAATGTCGGGACCCAGAATCGAAGTTGTGCTCCTCCATGTTCATGAGCAACAAGAGCTGCAAGAGAAAAGAGTGTCCCACAAGGATAGCCTCTCTGTTCTCTCTTCCTTTGTCTCTGTCTCCTTTTCCTGCGCCCTCCATCTTTCTCGCGAGTGCGTGACTCTCTTTCGCTCCGCGGAGAAGAATGGAGGAGCGAAGCACAGCGAGGAGGCCACACAGCGACATTTTTATCTGTGTTGTGCTGACTCTGCTGAACCCTCCCTCTGAGAGGCTGATGAGAAGGAATGGCCTCGTGGAGGAGCCAACCGGGTGCATCCATAGCTGTCATCATCATCGGAATCCAGGACTTGCTGAATCTGCAACTTTGGCCTCCTACATGGTTGGGAAATGACCTGTCTTTGCCTGCCTGACACCCTCTCCGTCTACAGCGAAACCACTCGCGCTCCATCCAGAACAACACTACCCGGATCAACCCTGTCAGCACGGGTCAACGAGTTCTTTGTTCAACGTAAAGACTGATGTGGTTTTGGCCTCAAACCTGTGACTTTTTTTGTTTTTGTTTAATCGAACGCCAGAGAGCGAGGACCAGAAATCCTTTGTTGGCATACACACCTTAAATGACAGACGGGGAAGAACAGCGACATTCTTTCGCTACTAATGTACATCTGCCCATGCTAGTCCAGTAAGACCAGAAGCATTTGGACAATACTCATACTGGTGGAGAAATCAGCATTCTCCGTGAACACAGTGGCTAGCACAGTTTGCCTCAGGCTTTCTCCATGGTAAAACCTTTTACCAGCTTAGAGATTAAGCCTCTCACCTAACTGTTAGCCTATAAGCTCTTTAGTCCGCCTAATGATCCAAAACGGAACCACATACCTGGCAATAAATCCCAATCAGCATTGCAAGAACTGTCACAATTTGGAGCTAGAGTATCAGAGAATGGCCTTTTTTTTTTGCCCATTGGGAAGGAGCTTGTCAAACAATGGCCTTATCGCCACCTCTAAATCTGTTCTATTCGCCACTATGTTAGCCACATTAGCAAGGGCAAAGTCAGCATTTCTCTCAACATAGCCACGCAGAAATAACACGATATTAAACACGGCCTTGAACACAATGCTATCTTTGATTCTGAGTGAGTGCAGCAGTATTTCACTGACTAGTCCACCGTGGTATTCAGTGCAAAGCATGGCAGGCTGACTGCAGAGCAGCCGTGAGTCAGATTTGCATTGTCAGCTCCCAGCAGCTCTGAATGTCACCACTCTGGGGAAGGGTGCTACAACTTCCGGGCCAGACTGGACGTAACAGAGATCATCCTCCCAGTCGGCAGATCTGCATTAGAGTCATGTCACTGTCCCTTGTCAGATGCAGCCCGAAAAACAGATTCTGGAAATCCGGTAGTGGGCGAGATCAGTCTGTAAAATGGCACAGAACCCAAAACAGTCTCCTAGAAATTGCAGTTATAGACCACCAAAACCTACAAACCTTTGAAGGAAAAGGAGAAAAAACTATTCATAGGGAGTTGACTGGGTGGATGGTCGATGTATGAAATGGCAGATTTTAACACTGCAGACCAGAGATTGCACTTTATCAACAAAAGCACTTAGGTTTAGGTAAGGGAAAGATTCTAGTTTTGGTTAAATGTTAATACAGTTTGTCCTTGTTTTTTTCAACCAAGTTCTGTGTACAGTAAAAACGTTCAATCATGCTTCAGTTTCTGAGAGTGAATGTTGTATTGCGAGGGGAGATAGTGTCTAAAAAACTAATTCTATGCAGTGAACACTGAGACGATACATTCCTTATTATTTTTAACCTCTTGCGACTTAGCAGATGCATTCATTAAAAGCATTATTTGTAAAACTGATCAAAAACGTAATCCAGATGCCCTTACAATTCTTTCAAAATGTGCTGGCTTTTGCAAATTAGTTAATTTCATTAGGTCACATCTCTAGACATTGGAGATTTAAAAGTACATTTTTTCAGCAGAACCTGCTTGCACTTTAAAATATATCTTTATATTTGCCTTTTCCATTTTGCCAATCCGTTATTTTCCAGACTAGAAAACAACACTAATGAGCAGCACCTTTACACCGGGTGCCCTTCATTACGACAAACACATGCTGTGTAGTTAGGTTTTAGTCAATTTCACATAAACAACCGCAGCTGAATATAGTGCCCAACAAAGGACACAGTTACTCCTATTTGTAACACATTGTTACATGTATTTCCATTTTATATGTGTAATTGCTGCTTCCTTTTGCTTCCTGTGTCCTATCACAACTTTGTCTGACAACATGGTCTGACAGCCTTCCACGTTAAGACAGTTTCTAGTGGGCTAGCCAGCCTGCGAGTAAAACATATTGACATTCGTGATTGACTGTGTAGACTGTGCTGCACAAACAGACAGTAAAAGGGATCTTCCACCCATCGCCCTGCCCCCAAGCAATGATTGGACAGATGATTATAATTCATCTTGGCATGGGTGATGGGTCTCCATCTCCAAAAAAACAGCTCCCATATACCTTTTTAATGACAGTATTTTGTGTATTGGCAGATCTAACCATATGTCTTGGTTGGATCTGTTTTTATTTAGGCATTTTACATCTTCCGTTTAAAGCAGCATGTCATGTGCCATTTAACTATTTAATCATTGTTTAAAAAAAAAATGCTCATATACGAAGACACATTTCTTTCATAAGCCATGAGCATGAGTGGATATGGCCTTTATCCTTCAGATAGTCCAAATAGATTAGCCACAAGTGTTTGTTGTCGCCTTTGGTCATTGTACCTCTCCGTGGGCGTGATGAGCCGGGCTGAGTGTGCAGTCACTCCCACAAACACGTGTGGTTTATCTTTTCTGTATGTGTTCATCCTTCAGTTGCCAGCACCTCCAGCTCTGAATTGCATGCTGTGCACAAAGCTTTCCCCTCGTCACTGAGGTATTTAGCACACTGCCTGTCTGCTCTGAACATCGCTGCAAAGCTCAAGGGTTGCACACGGGGGAATTCATTGTTTTCTCCTCATTACTCAAAGATCATACTTTTGCTTTTGAATACTTTGTCTTGTTTACTACATTTGATTTGAAAATAATGCTACAGGCTGCTTTGTCACTCGCTGACATCGCTTGTGTGCTGCGGTGCGCTCATTTGCTCTTTGAACAACTGGTTTCTGGGACTAGAGGGTCGGCTGCTGAATGGCAACCTTTTAAATTATGGAAGACAAAATTGTGTGATTATTTCTCAAGGCATGGCAATAAGTTATGCTTACTGTTTTCCAAGTCTTACTTTCTAACCACAGAAGCCAATAATTCACTTTTTAATACCTGGAAAAAAGCACCTGTGCTCGGGCTTTGGATTTGATTTAAATCAGTGGTTCTCACCCCTGAATGACAAGCCGCGACCCAAATCGAAGAACATTCTCAACTTCTCCAATTTATTTAATGAAAAGATGGTGCATTTTTAACCTGAGATACTACAGAATATGTATGCTAACACAAAAACAAGTTTAATAACCAAAACGAGCAGCTGGTGGCGATGATAGAGAGGGAACTATTCCCTTTCACACTCAATTAGTATTGCATTTTAATTAAAAAACTAAAACTGCATCTTCAGGGCACGAGGTATTACAACATACATCACTATTCAGAATCTTCAGCTATTTTTAAACAGACTCAACAGCTTTCATGCACAAACTAAAAAGTCCAACAACTAAGAAGTAGTTTCAAAAAGACTCAAATGACCTAACTTTAACTGAGAATACACACTCACTGAATCTATGACAAACACTTTACTATGGAACAAGTCACTGTTTAAGGAGCAGCTTTTCCACTCACTCAAAATAAATTAAACACAAGTGGAATTCAAAAGGATTCATATATACAACATTAACTTCTCTTGTGATTACCTCTTCAGTAGGTAAATACTGAAAAACATTGTGCTTTACAGAAAATTAAGCAGCACTCAATTCTCCTCCCAACCCCAGAGTTTTTTCTCTCGGGTTGTGAATTTTATATTCAGTAGGCTGTTTAAATGAATTATCCTAAAAACCCAGAGCCTCCCCCATATCAGGATGTTTGACCCAACCACGTGCTGCTGACAACGTGGAGGGACAAGTGCGAAACCAGTTGAAACCAGAGCCAGCAAAATAACGACACTGCATAAAAAAGTCCTTTCAAAATAAAACCACAGGATGAAAAGGCAAAACCTGCGACCCACTGAAAACGGGTCCCACCAGTTGAGAATCACTGATTTAAATCGAAGAAAGACAAGCTCAGGCCCGGCCTTGTAGTATCTGCTTTATTAAAAATACTTTTTTAATTTGTCTGCTCTTGGACATGTGTATTCAGACGTCTGATCCATAGAGCTTCATAAGCCCAGTTGGACTGAGCCTTAGCTTCCATCTGCTGTGGACCGCCAAGCTGGCTGCCACTTGAGATCTGTTGGGGAGCAGGAAGTAGAAGAGTCAGGTGGCTGCTTACTCACCTTTATGAATGTGTGTGTTTGTATGTCTGCACATTTACAGTAATATTCTGCGATTACTGCATGTTTTCCTCCAATGAGACCAGAAACAGAGGTCCCCACTTGGTTTGTGTAGCTCTATAATCCCCTGTTGGGAATATAGGATTGCATGTGTGTGTGTGTGTGTGTGTGTGTGTGTGTGTGTGTGTGTGTGTGTGTGTGTGTGTGTGTGTATATATTTAAAAAATCAGACATATGCATTTATTGACATCCATGAATGTGTATTTGTTTTGGTTCCAGCTTTAAAATGTGTGTTTGGGTGATGACATAACAGCTTATTATGTTAAAAATGTATGTAAGAATTGATATAAAATACACACTTTCTAAACAGCAGATAAAAAACTACAGATTAAAGCTCCGGGCATTTTAGCTGGGTCCCGTCTGAAAGATGTGGAGCTAAAATTTCACGAGAGGTCTTGCAAATACAGTGCACATATGTATTGACAGCATAAAAATAATAATCTATGATTTGTGAATCCTTTGATTGCAGTTTGAGTGCTCTTTCCATATTTATGGAGAGCTGTCAGCACTCCCTGCCTTCTGTATTTTCTGCAGAACGGTAAATCAAATCCTGTCATGTTGGAGCTCCTTGACAGAATGCTAAGTAAGTGAAAGGATCATTGCATTGAACTGTGCTTCAACGATTGCAGATATTATAAATGTATGAACATAGTCAGTAGTGTGCACTTTGAAGGCCACCATAGTAGCATAGCTGCACAACCACATCATGTTTTAGTCAACGTCACTTAAACAGGTAACTCATTTATTATTCAAAAAAAGAGCAAAACTATTAATACTATTGTTTTGAATATTTTGGTTCATTTAGCAGGTATTTATTTTCAATATTTTGATCAATTAAACAAAACAAGTCCACCACAAACAGGTGACATGCTGAGTGTTTTTTTCTTTCTGATGTTAACTTCCTGGTAGGAAGCAACCTGAAAATAAACACGATGCATCTAATTGTTCAGCAACATATCACAAATAAAAAAACATGTTGACAACTGGCAGATACGGCTGTGGCTTAGGTGTGCGAGGCGACGTGGAGAGGCAACAAAGGCGGCTCCAGAAATAGGTTCGCTGGTACTTCAACAGCATCAGTTATATCAGAACTGGAGAGGAGTTCTTCACTGAAAGAAGAGTACTGAACGGCACTGAAGGCTCCCTTGATCAGGTTTGATTGACAGGTGGTTCATCCAATCACCTGGCAGGAATTGTTTTAAAAAGTCTGCCTGCCCTTTCCCAAACAAGCACAGAATCATCTGGTGGCCGCAGAAATGAAATAGACTAACACATCAGAGAAGAATATACATAACACTCTAATTAGTATTCATTTTAATAACATAAGATTTTCCCATGAGGTTTCATGATCCAAATTTAAGTTTAATAATGTTAGTTAAGAAGGTCACAATTTACCAATATCATTTCATATTTTGCCCTTTGCTTTAGCTTCATGCATATCTGAGTACTGTATATGAATATTCCTATGAATAAACTTAGAGCAAACAAGACTGTAACTAAGTAACAAAGCAATTATGGGTTTCTCATACCCCTAAAATTACCAGAGATTTGCTGTCATTGCTAAGTTTTTTTTTCCTATTCCTTACAATAGATCGATTTACAATTAAGATAAATTATTCAGAGCTTTGCTTTAAGGAATAATTGCAGTGCTGTAAATGAGCTGGAAATGATATTGATCTCCCACTTCTCCCATTAATCCTTATCAATCCCTTCAATTACTCAGCAAATCCTTTCATAGCTGAAACAGACCCTGTGTCCTCATGTGCAACATACGATTTGGGCTTAGGAGAAGAGAGGTTTTATGCAAATGACAAATATGGACTCAATTAAAATCATTAAAACATGAATATTCAATTGATGTTGTCTTTTGTTCAATGGTTTATGCAATGTTCATGAAGTTTGACAATTGATGTGTACAGGTATGTATTATTAAAAGGCCTGCTGCTGATACGGTGATTAACTATTTTATATATAAGGATGTATCTCCCACAAATAAAAAAAGAAGGCTCTACTGTTTACACCCTCCAGAAGACAAAAAGGGTTTTCATCGGGGACATAATGACAAAAGTTACCAAGCCTACTGTTTAATTTTTTTTTTCCATTTTCCACACTGTTATTGTCAAAGTCTCAGAGCGCCGTTTTCAATCTTTTATCTTTTATCTTTTTTCAAGTGGCTTTGAGGAAATTTGTAGGTGCAGCAGATAGCCCACAAAGAACGGAGCCTTTGCCTTGGATTCCTCCAGATAGAAAGATAAAGGCTTTGCTATTGTTTGTGTTACATTCACATTCACACTCTCACACACACACACACACACACACACACACACACACACACACACACACACACACAATATATGCCAAAGCGCATCCGCCGCTACAACGTCAAGGAAGTGTGAACCTATTGCTCCTGACAAAACATATAGCAGCGAGGGCTGAGCAGCGGGGCGGATGCTGCGGAGGCATCACCTCAGATGTATGACGGAAAATAAAAAACATGACAGCCTAGCGCCCGGGAGAACCCGCCGCCGAAGCACAGCCAGCGAGCCCTCATCAGTTTCTATTATTGTGTCGTGCTCGCTGCGCGTTGTCACCAGTGTTTGGATCCAGCTGCAGGGTAATCAATGGCTCGGGTCAGAAAGGAGCAGAGGAAAGGCCAGCCAGATGAAGGAAGGTGAGGGATTGGCTCTCTGACGCGGCCGGATCGAACTGGCTTAAATTGTTATCAGCCTGCAGATATTGATATATTTCACCTGGGCGTGACTGACGTGAGACGCTTCACTGAGAGCCGCAAACACAAAGCGATTGTACGTCAGTGTCGCCTTCACGGCCCACAGCACCGAGGAGCTCAGAAGACGTGTTACATTACCTATGTGTCTCTAAAGCATAGCAATAGGCACTCATGTATATTTTTCATCGTGGTTTAAAAATGGTTTTATATATGACATACAAACCATGTCTATGATTCAGGATCAAACAGCACTAACAGCGCTAACACTGAGGAGTTATGAATCCTGCTATGGGGGAAGGCATGACCCGCCCACCTCTGCCTCGGATTCGCTGGGACTCGCTGCCTGTGTTGGTTGTGTTGATACCGCTTAAGCCAGAAGAGTTAATTAAGGTATTTGCACACTGGGGGCATTTACTTTCGTGCAATTACTTTGAAAAAATGTATTCACATGCAAACTGTTGTTTTTGCCGCGAGTACTTTCTAGCAAATATTGCATAGAGAAGAAGCCATACTTTTATTTTTGGTTCAAGGTAAATTTATGACAGCTTTTCAACCAATCACTGTGTGGAACAGACAAATTCAAAATGTACATGTATATATAAGAACCTATATCATTACACACTTACAAATGACAAGGGATTGAACTTTATCAATACTTTCTACCTTCACAAAGGCACCACATACCAGATCCACCCCCTGATTAAAAAGGCCAATACACTGCCGACTGTTCACCAGAGAGAACTCAAATTCGCTCAGAGCGTTTCACTAAAAGGAAACTCAATAAAAAAAATTACAGTAGCTTTGGCTACACAACATTTTACCCTGAGACAGGCGGCTAGACGATGCTCTGGGTCAACAGGTTCCCAGTAGGTCCTCTGTCTGCACAAATCTAATTGAACGTTTAATTGAACATTTTTGCAAATGTCGCAAATTAGCATCACTGCCGGTAGGTATAATTTCAACGTGAATAACTAACAGGCTAGTAATTAGCAGTGTTTGCTTGTTTAAAGCCTTTACACAGGGTTAACACATATATTGGTCAGGTCTCAGGAAGGAATATTAGGGTAATCCAATCAGAGGCAGAGTAGGGTGGCTCATGCCTTCGCCATACGAGGAAAGCAATATCACACCAACCGGAGGGTGGGCGTTCCACTTTTGTGACACATGAGAGCATTGTCAGGTGGCAGCCATTAGGAACTCACGTGCACTAACATGCACACATGGCCGGACCTGCTACGGGAACAAATCACAGAGAAGCTATGAAACGGACAGAGAGAGCGACATTATTCCCTGCTCAATACCCCATTATTCCACGATATCTTGCTACAGTGTAGCAGAGAGTGGTGTGCTGCGTTATTATTGTTCTGAATGTCATGTAGAGAACCTTTTACGCATCATGAAATGGGACGAATCCAATTAACATTGTTTGCGCTCAAGACCTATACAGATTAAATTAAGCCTTGGATGAGTCAAAACAGCTCTCAGTAATTTTGTCAAATATTATTTATGAAAAAAAAAAATCTAATTTTGACGTCTCTGTTTGCTGTGCAGCTATTAGGATTTGAGCCACCCATTCTTTTGAGGCAAACTCAATTTGTTCATTTTGAAAAGGTTGGGTTGTTCTTTGTTGGACATACTGTATGACTCATGCTACTGTGTTTGGCAACAAGATATTGAAGGAGCTGCTGTGAATGATGCGATGTCAGTTAGAGCAGTGCTTGAGGACAGAACAGCGTAAACAAGTGGACACATGGTTGCTTATGATAAATGACAATCATACAAAACCAATGACTCTGGACTCGTCTGCCAGCAGTAGCCCTCCCTGGCTGACCAGCCGGACAGGGATCTCAATGATAGAAGTCATGACAGCGTCAACTGACTCACTTTATAAGTCAGAGAAATAATTCAAATTATGACTCATACATACATTTAATGCATTTGAATGCATATCAGTCCTGCTTACTTTATTGCCACCCACAATGGAACAGTTTATACTAATTACCTAAGTTGTGTCCCCTCAATTAATGTGTTTAGACACCTTAGTGTAGCCACTTGTGTAGGTATTTTAGTACAGAGGTATGACATGTCATCAAATCAATTAAATTATTAATATATTACTAATTACTTGATATATATATATATATATATATATATATATTGCTTTTGACATGTTGCTACATAACCCAGTGATTAGTTTTCAACTGTGAAGTGGAGCATCGCTTACGTTAGAAGAAAGTTAGGAAGAGATGACTTTTGACGATACTACTGTCAGTAAAGAAGTACTAAAATAAATGATCACCCCATATATACTGTGCAGAACATTTCCTTATGATTCTACGTCTTGAAACCCTGAAACAATGTTCAATGTACAGTAGATGCACCTGTTGCACACACACACACACACACAAAGGCACATGTGTGCAGACTCAATTTAATTAAGACTTTAATTATAATGTATAATAAAGCCACAAGATGACATTATAATGTATAATAAAGCCACAAGATGACATTTCAAACCGCTGCATGACATACACATGTCATCCTAACAACTGTTCAACAGGCCTCGTGTTACTAAAATAAAACAATTAGTTTTATTTGTGTGTTTGTTTACTTTACCACAGCTCACAGGTTGTAATTTAAAGAAGAAACCCAAAGCAACTGGATTCAGTAATGCAGTAAAGCTCACATCCGCCACCATCAGCTAGTGAAGGAAACACACTTTCAAATGTATGACAAGGAGCAATAATTGCAACCAGCATTAACTGTTTATGTGGGCAATGTAGACATGGACACACGACTATTGTTTCAGTAATACTTGAACAAGTGTAAACCTACTCCTTTAATTAAAAATAATTCATTATCACATTGTAGCACTGGGACCCTAATACTGTATAGATAAGGATATTAAAATTCAACCATTTTAATAAAACAGTCCACCTCAGGCCAGTCCCACTGACACTGTCTGTCTTTCACTTCAATGTACTCACTGGTTGTAACTGAACAATACGATTAATAAATGAATACCGACTATTAAAGCAGACGGACCATTTTGTCAGCTTTGCTTTCTTTCTCCCTCATTGCTGATAGAAACAGAAAAAGATGTCAGAGGAAGAGAGGCTGTGTTCGGAGGGTTGGAAATTCAATGGAACAAAAAGAAACAAAAGAAACAGGTTGGCCATGACAGATGCAGAAAGTACAAATGTCTTTTTTTCTTCTCTTTTAGACGTACATTCTGCACAACTATTTTTTTCTGAATACGGTTCTCCCTCTTGTGAACGTGGGAGGGCGTCTAGCAGGGGTGGCCAGAGCTGTGATGGTAGGAGGCCACAGCGGAGAAGGAGAGGAGCGGAGCAGATGGTGAAGAATTCTCTGTTTATTTCAGGAGAGTTCTGCCTTTACGGCTCATATACTGACTTAATTATAAGACAGAGGGGAGAGTGAACCCATGGAAGGATTTAAAGAGGCAGGGAAATCTTCATTAAGCCCACAAGGAGAGAGCAGCAATCACTGAAATGCCTTAACCATCTCCTCGACAACACTAACAAGGGCACAATATTTATTATTAGTAGTATTAGTAGTAGTAGTAGTAGTAGCAGTACTAGAAATAGGAGCAATCAAACCCGAGTGGAATTTATATTTTTATGCTAAAAGATCGAAACAAAATGTCTTTATACAAATGTCAAATATTACACACAAAGAAAGTAAAAATCAACTCAACATTAATCCATTACTTGAAGCTTGAATATTTTACAGTTATGTGCGCTTAATAAATTACA
Source organism: Taurulus bubalis (assembly GCF_910589615.1). Lineage (NCBI taxonomy): Eukaryota > Metazoa > Chordata > Actinopteri > Perciformes > Cottidae > Taurulus > Taurulus bubalis. The sequence goes on from NC_136607.1 coordinate 4,677,905, forward strand.
AAATTATGTCTGAAACAGCTATTAAAATCCCAAATACAGGCAGTCCATTTTGTTTTTGGCCTTCAGAATAGAAAATAAATGTGACAAACGGACAAAAGACAAATCAAACTTCTGCCTTTTTCTGAACAGTAATTATACATGTAGAAGTAGAACAATTCCAGAAAGTGTACAAAAATGCCCCTGCTGAGCAAAGTTCTATTGAATCTGAATGATTTAATAACCGTTATATTTCATTCTTACACCCTTTCCATCTGCACTGCACTGGCTAAACACAATCACACAAAAGGAGGGGAGTCCAGAAGCTGACAGGGCGTTGAATAAGTACGAGGCAAAGAGGAGGCAGCTCAGTAACAGCAGCCAACATTGGACCATCTGTTATACGAGGAGTCAAAAGGTTGATATATGTGTAAGAGCAGGAGCATTTGATTGAACTGTTAAGGGAAAACATCCATTAAACATGTCATGTTTCACCAAGAACTTCAGGCGTGATGCCGTAGAGCCAGAAACCTCCTTTTATCCGATGCAGACATTCATACTTTAAGAGATGAATCCCTGCAATTTAATCATTTCTTTGACCTGTATGGGCAGAAAAGGATGGAAGTGTGGGACAGTGGGCAGCCTCCAGCATCTGCCAAACTTTGCGCTCTCTTGAACCCCGTCAAATGCAGTTATCGCCTCAGATGGGCAATTTGATTATCATCACCCGGGCCTCCTGTTCTACTCATGATAACAGCTCATCCTTTATTTTCTCCTCCTGAGAAAATACAGTTTGGTGGTTGGGAGAGAAGGGACGAGGCCGCCATGCTTCACAGGCGGCATCTGCAATTTGATAATGGCACAGCCGCTTTGCAGCTTCTTGGTTTGTTACCAGATGATTAAACATCTAACAGAGCTTGACTGGGAAAGACTGGCATGTTGGCCACCATTTCTCTTTCAAAGATTTGTAAGAGCAAGGGCTGATGGAGAGGAAAGATAAGCACTAACCGGCCATATTGGTTATCTGTAACATAAACAGAAGTATTGGGCTGGACCCAAATGTTAAAAGATTGGGATATTGTTGGTTGGGTAGTAAGAGGCAGGAGGTAAACAACCTGCAATGTCCTTTTACAATAGTAGGCTACTTATCTATACTTCCTTTTGCTCGACGAACAATGATGCAGTAAAAAAAGATTTCTTAAAAACAAGGTAATTGTAGTTCATCGATCACAGATGGCGTCACTCTGTTAGACGGAAAGAAACACGTATGTTTTGGCAACAAAACCACTTGGTCAAGTTTAGGAAGAACATTGTGAAGCTTAAATTAAGTATGTAAATTAAATAAAATGTGATATAAAGTACAGAAAACACAACTCAACAACATTCTTGCACACCGGTCAAAACATTGGTCTCCTGGTTGAAAGTCCTGTGGTTTAAAACATCCACCTCCCCAACCCTTTAGGGGTTTTTATATGTTGTCTGTACTACATCCTTACACTTGAGGCACATCTTCTACCATTTTATCTTCCAATGATGATACGGAAGGGTTTACAGTTTAGGAGCAGGAGCATTTTGGGGTTAATTGAAGGATTAAACCAAAGCTATATACCTCTCAGACGCCCCCTTATAGTCCATGTTTGTCCTTCCAACTGGAATACGATAAACCTTCTGAAACCACTGCATCTACATCTCAACCTTGTCCTCTCTCATCACCTGGGCTTCTGTGCTGAACATGTCGTCCTGGGATGTGTGTCGAATCTGGACCTTCGTCCTCCAGTAGACGACAGCCTCTCCTCTCGTCTCTCTCTCTAGAGTTTGTGTTGTCCTTGTCTCTCTCCCATCTCTGTGAATGCTCTGCTTGTGCGATTGTGTTGTCTTTCTTCTTCCCAGGTCTCCGTGGTGGACAGGAGGTCGTGTGGCTCATGTCAAATTGGTTTTGGAGCACCAAGGTTGCTAGATTGTCCTCCAAAATCCACATTTACAATCCATCTTGTCATCCTGAATGTCAATACTGTCATGTTGCAATGTTCATCCATTCTGTACACGCAACAATAATTACATGACTGTCTTCCGGGTTGTTCCATGTTGAAGATTAGTTTTTGGGGTTAAAAAAAGCCCACTTAGTAAGGTCAACCGTCAAGAACAAAACAACCTCTCGGACACCGGTCTCATGGTCAACAGTCCTGTGTTTTTTTTATATTAATGTTTTAATATTTCGAAGCAGTTACCTCAAATGCCAAAATGAAATTGAATCTAAAATCCTTAATAAATGAAGAAAAAAAATATTAGAATAGATGGAAGTTGATTCATGCTGCATATAGGCCATATTGCTAGATGTGACATTGAGCTTATGTATTCATTGTGGAGGTTGTTATTTGCTTTCCCTGTTCAATATCCTGCAAGACTGATCGACACAGAAGTGCCAGCAGGTCTCTGGGTTCCGCAAACACTTCACAAGTTAGAGGAGGTTTGGGTTAAGGACCCATGGGGGCAATTGAGGACCAATATCGATGCAAGCAAACAACGGAGACGATGTGGGAGGCGTTGAAGAAGAGGGAAGAAAGCCAGCATGCATAATGCTAAACAAGGGTTGTGCAAGCAGTGAGGATTGGCACGTTGTTTGCGAGCTGCTTGGCTTGGTTCTTCTGTTTTTAAGCCCTCCGCACACACTCAGCGGCAGCATCACTTTGCTCTGGCTGTTGTCTTTCATAAGGAGAAAGTGATGCCGCAAAACCTTGCTGTAGTGTTCCATGGCCGTTGTGCACGGGTCTGATTTTACACCTGCTGTGATCAACCAGTTTGATATCTGATATTATTTGGCAGTGGGATTAGAGTCGACAATAATGTAACCTGAGTGTAATGGACAAAAGTTGTCCACTGCAACCTTACGATTATATAATGGCCTTGGTAGGACGACTAGATTATGACTAACGCTAGAGCCAATAATCTTCTTAATCATAATTTTCGGTTCTGAGAAGGAAAGCCAATGCAGAAGTGCCTCAAACCTGCATTCTCTCTAATGGCCATCAGGGGGCGACTCCTCAGGTTGAAAAAAAGAAGTCCAATTGTGTTAAAGTCTATAAGGAACATCTTACTTAATTTACTACCCCAGTAAGCGATTTAAACATAAGTGTACGGTCTCTAGTTTTAAGTCTTCTTCAACACAGCATGATGTTCATTTAGTAAATTATGATCCATTTAGAGTCGAACAGACCATGATGCTGGGTATGCTTGAGGGCGGGGCTACAGCTGTGTACGGCATGTCTATCATGGTTGTTTGAACAGTTGTCTCAACTATGCCCCGCTTGCCCTGTGGCTTGTCAATTTTCCCTCTAGTTTCACTCTAATCACTGATAATCCCTCATCAAGGTAGTTCAATTGTGCCCGGCCGTGACCTCAACCGAAAGGCCGGAAACCTGATCAGTCTCTGCCTGAGTCGTCATGATCCCTGAGTCCTGCTGAAAGTAAAACTTGGACCCAAGTACAGAGAACCCACCGAGACGGACAGTTAGTTCAAATAATGATTTACTGAAGGCCACACAGCAGGGAACAGAGGGAAAACAACAAACAAGCTGCCAGTGCAAGACTTATTATGGCTCTGCATGAACACATGCGGGAGCAAAAAGATCCAACCAGTCACTGACCCAACTGCACATAAATGGACATTTATCGAGGAAGAGATCAGCCAAGGTAAAGGCTTTTTTTCTTTTTTTTTTACATTTTTCTGAATTTGTTCCAAAAACTGAGCACACGCTGTTAAATAAGGTGCATAGCTGGTGCCAACATCAGCTGGCGACATCCCACAATAACAAAAACTGTTATCTGGAAAGAGCTTTGATTAAAAAAAGCAGAACAAACAACTTTCACTGGTGGGAAAACAAAATGTCACGATAAACGGCAAACTGAAGACGTGACCTAGCCTCGTGAAATGTATGAAACGCTTAAGACGATACACGACACAGTACAATAAATAAGTAGTGCGATGACGTAGATTCAGCACATCCATCTGGAGCGCGACTCTAATAAGCAATGCTGTGTAGTAAATGTTGTATAAAGCAAATTATTAAAAAACAAAAAAAGCTGATTTGTCAATGTGAATGTATTTAATTGTAGTCGTGTCAGTTTGGATGCATGGAGGCTTTGTTGTTTTGCTTGATGTGCAAATTAACTGATTATTTTGTGTGTAGTGTTGAGGTGGTCTTGCTTGCAGCTCCCTGTGTGATTTGAAAGCTTTTTTTGTTTTGTTTTTGTGTGAGCACAACTGAGCTACTGTCTAGTATTACATATTATGTGAATAATTTAGAGTGACTTTCAGTTAAGTATAAGTAAGCCACCTCATCGCCTTAAGGTAACACTGTTCCTGACACTATGTATTTATTTATTTGTTTCCCTCAGTCACTGACTCACAACTGCTGTTATTATAAAATAATATGCTTTTTTGTTTGCCAGCAGGCACAATCAGTGATGGTACACAGAGGATCCCTAAACCACCCCTCCCCCTCTCATACTGAAGTGCACATAGCCTCTGGTCTCTCTCGAATCTCCAGTCTACGTCAGATAGCTCCCTAAAAGTGCTGAGCCTGACTGCCTGGGATAATTACTGTAAGTTAACAGTGAAAAGGAATGGCTGCCTAAAGGGAATGCATATGACGTGCTGAAGGACGGAAGAAAAGAAGAAGATATCAAGGGAGAGGGGAGAGATAAAAATGGGACTTGTTGGCTAGATAGAATAATTCATAGGACGGCTCACGGAGAAGTGCTTTAACTCCGGCGTGACAGATACAGGGTCAAGCTGTGATAAAAAAAGCGCAGCAGTCTGGGAACTGTTAGCGTTGTGATGGACATGAGCAAACACTGGGAGCCGTATAAACTCACCTTTTTTTAACACGGATATTCCTTCGAATTTAAAGGCTTTCTTCAAGCATTAACACCATTTATTTTACTTGAAGCTCCACTAATCAGTATATATATATATATATATATATATATATATATATATATATATATATATATATATATATATATATATATATATATGTACCTCTCAAGACATTGCCACGTATTACTGCTGCTCCACGGGGCTGTTTAGTCGGTTTTAGCTAAGTGAATCATGCAATTCAGGATCCACAAAAACAAGACTGTCAGCACTCTTATGTACAGTAGAAGGTATACAGGTTAAAGCAAAAGAGCTCTAAAAAAACTTACCTGCTGAGATTTCTGGAGCAGCGACTTCTGGAGCCGTGTCAGCTCCCTTGCAGACCACAGACCGAATTACAGAACATAAAAATGCCATCCACACAAAGAATGCTGATAATGCTTTTGCATGACGTTGTGTGCATTCGGGAGGTGGCGACTCGAAAACAATGGAAGCCACAGTGTTAGAAGTTAAAAAGCACATCAGGGCGACAGACTGAAAAAAAGACGATTACAGCGCGACACCTTTTGGATTGTTTCATCTGAAAGAAACAGAATACCACTCCCTCATTGGTTAGATAGACTTTCCTCCTTTTTTGTGAAACTTCACTTCAAGAATAACATTAAAACTGTATTTTTTCATTAGTAGATATTGATTGTTAAGTGGTTTTAGGTTGATTTGTGTCTGAAGTCAGAAACAGAAACATTTATAGAATAAAACTATTTTAATATGAGAAATGAGTGAAGCTTAAGGTGATTTTGTAGCCATTATGTATTCGTAGGCATGACATGTGGACCAGGGTATAGTTGTAGATTATATCATACGTTTCTTTTTTTTATCATTTAGATTTATTCCTGCTCTCATGTCTTATCTTTCATTAAACTTTTAATTAAAGGAGACCATATTCCTGCAATGAGAACTTCCCATTGAGCGCAGTGAAGGATCCAAAGAGAACCCGTATGGGATCAACACAAAGACTTCTACTCCGCACAACTTGGGGACGAAACACAATTATTAAAAGTGGGCGCTTGACAGCCACATATTGCTGCAAAACACAATAAGATGATTAACTTTATATTCTTTATATTAAAGGATGGCATATGAACAGTGCACAGTATATCCCAGTTTTTAAATTAGCTGGATATAGATGGATCACAATGGATAAACAGTGAAATAAATATATATCAAAACTATTGTGGGACGTTTAAAACAAAATGAGTTATTCTTATTATGTTATGCTATTTTTAAAGATGTTAATGGATGTGATATTTCCATTTTTGCCGTAGAGGAGATTGTTTCTTGATTATATTTGACATCAATGGATGCCTAGTCTTGGATGTATTAATAATTCAATCATTGTATAATGCAGCCTTTAAAGTGGCATTTAATTTGCACAGTTCGCTCTCATTGTTGATTTATTTTGATCGTGAATTATCATAATTATTCATTTGAAAGTTGCTTTTCGACTGCTAAACGTCAGGATTCGAAGTGATGTGTTTTTGCTGGCACATTTTACAGGTGGGGAAGAAATAACAGAGCGAATCAATTACACAGAGACAATTATATCAGAAAGATGAAAAGTCAGCCACCGTAAAGCAGCCCCTGCTTTTCCCCACGCATGCATGCAGTTGAAAAGTATAATTAATTGTGTGGAAGACCGCGGCGTCAACACTGATACTTCAATTCAATCCGCATCAGTCAGAAAAATCAGCTTAGCTAAAGTTGATTATGTGCCGCTGTATTACCGGAATTCAAAGTGAAATGTAATTACGTCCAAAATGCTATAGATCTCTTGTAATTCCTTAATTACACTAAAATATGCACGGCCCCCTGTTTAACAGTTTACAGGCGCCTTAACAATTTGTTTCCTCACTGTCCTTTACAAGTGTCATAATTGCTTTTAATTAGACTCCTTTAATCATAAGATATAAGTTCATTTAAATCTGCTTTTGAAATAAAGTCTGAGCGTCAAATCCAATGTGTTTGTCTGTCCTGAAACTGTTTCGCCACTTCCCAGAACCAACTGATATAAACCCCGGACGTCCAGCACATTATACATAATTCCGGTATGAATGGATGGCGGTGTCTTTATAAGTCGCAGCTATGGCTCTGTATTCCTCTGCAGTTGATTTACAATGGAGGTAAGTAAAGAAATCATCCAAAACAAACACACTGAGTGTCTTCATACGAGAGAGAGAGAGAGAGAGAGAGAGAGAGAGAGAGAGAGAGAGAGAGAGAGAGAGAGAGAGAGAGAGAGAGAGAGAGCATTTGTTTCCTCAATAACTGATTCAGATACTATGTATTGTGTGAGGCTGAGGTTCCACACTGTGCTGGATTTATCTCTCTCTGAGGAATTCAACAAGATGTATGTGGGGGGAGCGCTTTGTGAGCAGAAAATAACCACATTTTTTTTACGATTTAATATCATATTCCAGTCCTTACAGTACAATTAGGGTGCTCTAAATTGAAATGGATGGAGGTATTTTTGCAGTTTTTTATACCGTTATTTGTAATGATAAAAAATATATATATATATATAAATTGTAGATTAAAATCATTCCTTTACATGAGGCAGATTTGTGTTTTATTAAAAGAGCAGGCTTCCTGGAGAAGGGTGGCGATTGTAACAGTCCAATCTCGGAGAAATGACGCAAAATGTTCCGATAATGAGAAAAATGCAAAAAGATGCAAAAAGATGCACTGCAGCGGCGGGGAAAGGTCATCTCCGAGACGCCAAGGACCCACAAATGCAGACACAGCGAGGGAAAGAGATACCGGGAGCAAGTGCGCTGCCCTTATCTGTAGGAGCTCATATTCCGCTCCATTATTTATCAAGCTCAGCACCCACAACAGTTACTCACCAAGATGTGTCAGGTCAGTGCTCTCTTTAACTTCAGACCCAATGCTCTTCAAAAGTGGCTCGCTCTCTGTCAGGACTAGAGTGAGACACATGCTGCACACAACAATTTCTCTCTCTATATCTCTGTACGTCCATGTCTCTTGTTTGTGCATCCTGTAGCATCTGCATCTCATTTATATACCACAGTGACACGCAAATAAAAAAAGCATGTTTTACCTCAATTCTGGGAAGTAGCTGTCTCAACCTTCTGTATCAAAAATCCAGCAGTGAGATAGAAACCGCACACAAAAAATCACAAATATCATCATTGCCTCCACACGTTATCGCGGGGTCGAAGGATCTAGGTTAACAGCTCTCTGATTTTTCACTCAGTTTGACAAGATAAGTTTTCACGCTCAACACGAGGTATTCCACAGTGTCCGCCATTACATTTGTATTCTGTCATTATGGGTCCACAGCGGGGCATATTCTAGCAGCTACTGGTCAGATTGCCGTGGCATTTAATAGTCGGGCTGCCAAACTTTCTGTTCGTTACGCTGGCAGATTGATGCTGAGGAGGTGCATGATGGACAAAGGGTAAAATCATTTGTTGTCAGTGATGAGGCCAACGTTTCCGCGTATATACTGGAAATAGGAATATATAATGGACATATTATGCAATGGATTGTACTGAGCACATCCAGCGATAAACACGTTCCATGTATGGCAATAGTCAGGTTACCAACTTACTGAGCCTCCTAAAGAAGACCATCCCAATACTGTCTCTCAATTCTCTCAATGAAAGTTAAGTGCATTGGTCATGTCGACAAATACCCTGTCATGGAGTGTCATGACCATGTATTGTGTATAAGAAGAAGACGTAGTCATCAGGGCGTCACCCATTAGTTTGTTGACTGATCTTTTGAAGCCTTGAGTTAGGTTTTTTTGACTATCGCCATCTTGGATCACGGTCATCGCCATTTTGACTTTTTACAACCAGACACGGTCTACGGTTCTGGTAGCAGAAGCAGTCTGTTAATCACAAGGTAGCCACGCCCTAAAGCATACCCTATCAATTGTACTCAAGTCGCCCCCTGATGGCCATGAGAAGGAATGCGAGTTTAAGACACTTCCGCATTGGCTACACTCTTCAGAACCGGAGGATGCCGCCTGGTTATAACTGACAAAAAACCCATAATGAGAGGAGACTGGTGTTGTCCCGAAGTTACGTTAGTGATGTTTCTGAGTGTTTTTCCTACTTATTTTACGTTATTTAAATGTTTACGTAACTTGACCATGATGTTTTTCGTTAACTTAAGAAAATTGCTTTGTTGGAATTCACAACATTAACCATGTGTGTACTGCAACCATGCACTGGGATAACTTGTACACTAGAAAGTGGCACCAAGGGGTCAGACAAAACTCAGTATATGATGAGTTGGCAAAGTGACAAAGCCCTCTAGCAGGTGCAGTGATTGAGCAGTTCAACATTATTATAAAGCGACACAGTCCACAAACTGTCCCAAAGGGGCCAATAAAAGTTGGCCTTCAACACAGGTGTCCAACCATCAGTCAACGCTTACCAACCTTTAACCCAAACCAGCCAAGTTGCTTTTGTGCCTAAACCTAACCAAACCACAATCACGGCGTTGGTTTTAAACAACCAACACTGTCCTTTGCTCATGTGCGATCAGGGCAAACTTCGCCCATTTGGCCCAAGTTGGAGAAGCTGAAGGTTGCAGCCAGTAGCGGACATTATTATGGCTTTTCATCCCGATAGATTCATTAAAGATTATCTACAGCACAATCTTAAATCTCGTTTGGGATGACATACCCTCAGTGTGCCATTTGGGTAACATACAGTTGACCCGGTATTGGTGCAGATCCTGTTTTTGAAAATATATTAATGTTATACAAGACAAAGGTTTGTGTGGGAAAAAAGCAAGGGAGTACCTCTGAAAAGTGATGGATTGATCTGACCTTATTCCTTCTGGAACGAGAAGAAAATGTTCACCGTGACAATACATTATCTGATGTCCTGCTATCAGTTATCTTAAACTTGAACAAAACGCCACCCTATGGAAAAGGTGTGTGTGTGCCTCTAAATTACAAAAAGGGCCAGACAGAGAGACTATAAATCCACATAACTCTTCATCCCAAGATAATACATTTTAAACATGGATTGCTTTATTTGTCTATTGACAAGTACACTTATTTGGTTGGTATTTAGAATTCAAACGACTTTCACTGTGGTCTATTACCCCTGAATTGATATGGACTGAGTAAGCTGGGCAGAGTCATTAAGTAAAGAAAAAGTCATTAAGCAAAATTAGCTGGCTGTGGTAAATATAATCAAATGAAATGCCACAACAGGGGGGCACCTCTCACGCAAAGCAAATATGCCAGATAATGACTGGGCTAATGTTTTGCTGCACATGCAGCAAAATCTCATGCATTATACATTCTCATACATTCTTAGCTAATGACATTTGCACACCATACAGTAATTAACAACATCTATGGCAATGTTTGCATTTGTTATTTTCTTCACGATAACTGCAGGCTATTATAAAGACCAAGGGTTTGTCCTTTGTGTGTGCACATTAGCGGGGGGGAAATTTCCACTCTTAAATGTCCGTCGCCGAGGTGAATGCTGCAGTCCAACTGTAGATGAATCAACACAATTAAAGTGAGACACGGATGGTTGGGGCGCACTTCCTGTGAAAGGCGAGTGTTGTGCCGACTCTTTAGTAATGCATGCTTTTAACTCGAGACATTTGGACACCTCTTAATGCAAGTGTGGCATACTTATTACCCACGAAGCTCCTGTTCAAGCATAAAACGGCTATCTAAGTGAACCTGATTTGCACTTAGTCAGGATAATCAAGTTTAGCTGCTCTCCACGGCAACACTAAAAAATGTATGTTAACCGCATTAGGGCTAATGGATGGAATGGAAAGAAGAAGAAAAAAGTCACTTTCTTGAATTATAATGTGTCTGTGGTATGTTGAAGTGCAACTCCTCTGGCTCAAACAATGGTGGCATATAGTCTAGCATCACACGGGTACTTATTTGTGAAATGCAATGCAACTTATTATGATCCTATTAGACCTTACACAATTGGATCATTCCTGGTATCCTGCTATAAAACACATTACGTTTACCCATGTTTGTTAAATACGGTGTACATACCCTTACTTAAGCCGATATCTCTTGAAACAAGAATCCATACGCAACGAGACACGTTTTTGGTATCGGAAGCGCTCTGGTTTCTCTTTGTAGCCAGAGTAGTAATGACCAATCACATTTGAGCAGGCTTTGGATAAATGCAGGTAAAAAAGAGCCAAAGATGTGGAAGGCATTGTCAGAATTGCAATTTCTATACCAACCATCTATTGTCTGGAGAAGAATGAGCTTTGCATTGGTTTAGAATGAGCTCGCAAACATTGTCTCTCAACTTCAGTCTCCATCTCTAGTTGCCAATCAGACTGTAATCAATGAGCAACGCAAACATAAGGGCTGTTTTGGTATCTGCCGGCTCCACCCAACCCTATCGGGGGTGTCATTTAATGCCACTTTGTTATTGTCGTTAGGGTAAAACAGTCGTGGCTTACTGTATGTTTCGGCAACAAAACTAATTAGTTATTAGTTATCATGATTGAGCTTAAAGTAGCTATGTGAACTAAATAAAATACCTCCGTAAAAAATGTGTCATGGGTACGAAAAACACACAAAAACATCACTAACGTAACTGAAAATAAGTTTGGAACACTGGTCTTGAACGCAGATCTTCTGGTTGCTAGTCTCGTGTTGGTTTGACCCATTCGTCTCAAAACCCGCCCACTTTTAGCAGTCTCACATTTTATACTACGTCACTTGTTGGGATTGTATCCTAATCACGCAGATGCATTCGCATTGCAGTCAGTCAAGACTACATGGAGTAAACTGCTCTTATAAAGCAAGAAAAGTGTTCTTATCGCACACAAGATGACCCCGGAATTGTCATTCAGATGCCATTTGGTGAGAGCTGGCTGTCAAACCGGACACCCAGACATATAACCCTCCGCCCCTAGAGGCTTATCTTTCATCAGACCTACAGCCAATGGGTTCTGAGTTTGACCCAAACCTAACCAATGTTGCATTTACTGAAGTTGTTGTTATACAGCATTTTTTGGGATATTTAAACAGTTTGGTTGGCAAATTTTAGGTTGAGACTGCCCTCAGCCACTCCCATGTGTCCCCTGATTGTTTATGCCCTACACCTGTGTTTCCCCTCTCATATATACTGTATACTCCCCTTCTGTCCCTTGTCCCCTGCCAGATTCATATCCCGGTATGTGTGCATCGCCTTCGAGCCTTTGTAGTATCTGTTTCCAGAATACGTTTTGTTTCCCTTGTGGCGTTTACTTTGACTTTTTTTTTTTCCTCAAACTTGTCGTGTTCCTCTGCACTTGTCTCCGTTCCACCACATCCGGTCGTGACGGAGACAAAATCATCGTCTTTGTCAAGCTGTGAGTATTGTTTCTATTTCCCAGTACACGGAGGAGACTGCCATTCATTTTTATAATGTATTCTTATATTTTTTCGGTAATATTATTGTTTTGTAAATTCAAATTATACGACCATATTTTTTAAATCTCCACCCTGGGCCTAATATGCGATTATTTCAATAGTGAGTTCTGGACAGTCTCTCCTCGGGGTGATTGTGGCTCAGTGGTGAGCAGGGGCGTCCTTCAATCAGAAGATCGGCAGTTCGATCCCCGGCTCCACTAGCCCATGCCGATGTGTCCTTGGGCAAGACATTTAACCCAAATTGCTCCTGTATGCATATACTCCTGATGGGAAGGATGGGTGAATAATGACACGCTTTGAGTGGTCAGACTACAAAAGTCTTCTGACCACAAAGCGATTTACAAGTACAGGTCCATTTAGCATTCTGTTATCAGCAGCAGTGACAGCAGCGCTAAACATTGCAATGCACTGGATCCCTGTTGAAGAGATCTGATTGCATCACTAACGCTCTCTGACCCGGTTCAACATGCCCCTTTTTTTTCTTCCCATCACGTATCTTGGCTTCAATCACCATTCACTGAAGGCACACAAAGAAAATTACATTTACCGCAAAGTTAGCTGCCTTCCTCGTGAGGGTTATGAGACAGAATAATGAAGGTTAAGAGGCTACATTCAAATGGTTTGCTAACTGTATATTCAGGGCTGTGCTTCAGCGTCATGTTTGCGCTGTTCATACCACAGCTATTTTTTATCTTGACTATAGTTTAACGGTCATATGTATCATTACACATTAGACTGGCACATTATACAGCAATTTTCCTACACTGCCATTTACTACATGTTGTTATCAAGCAGCATAATCAGGCAAATATTTGTATCAGTATTATACCTGAAAAGCCATTTAACCATTTCCATTTATTCATATCTATGTGCGTGTACGATGCTTATGATTGACCAAAATACGTGTAAATATTACACAGTTGGGTGTGCTTCAATTTACCACATGCAAAGCGATTTACGATGTATAGATATTTTGTCCTGTAATCAGTTTGAGGTTATGTAAAGTGTGGAACACTGATTGCATTGATCGCTCATCATTCTGGTATTTTCACCTGTTTAATAACAGCTGCTCCTTCCAAGTGCCATGGACTCTAAGGCTGTGTAATGTCACCATAGCAACCATCTGTTTCACTCAATGTCTCTTTGTTATAATGCAGAAAGGGGGGGAGGATTAAAACTAGATTGACTCCAGGCGGGCATGACTTCCTTTTGTTCAGGTCTCACCATATTATGCACAAAAGGGTGCCATCTTTGTTCGCTTTAACCTTGTAGACATTCTATGACAAATCTCATAGAGAACCGACTGTGACACCAACCTGGCAGTTCCCACTGTGGGTTGGGTATTTAGTAACTGATCATGCAGTCAAAATATGGCACCATGATAGATCACAGCATTAAAAAAAATGTATATCTAGTCGCTCCCTTGTTGTATTATCAGCGATGCATTCTTGGAGAATACATTTCGGAGCCAGTGCAATGCTGATTGTATGTTCCTGTGGACACAACTACAATAGTTTTGTTTACGAGCACCAGAGGCCATTTAGAAAACCTGTCATTTTACTGCAGGAGTGGTGTCGGCGTGGCAAGGGCTCCGTTCCTGGCCGGAGGTGGAGCAGCTGCTGCCGGGAGTAGAGCTCTCCGCCTCCCGCCGCAGCTTCCGGCCAAAGTTGGCAATGAAGCCGAAATCTGGTTTTGATAAAAGTTTAAAACGCTATGCTGCACTCATCTCTAAAATGAGTGTTGGGCCAAACATCTATATCTACATAATGACAGCAACCTCTGAAGAAGTTGGACGTGGATCAGGGTCACCCGGCATCAGACAATCAGCCACTGGCATGGAATAAAATTTGTGGTAAATATGACACATGGAAAGGTAAAAGGCTAAATATTGAAAGGCACCATTGATGGTTGGTCAAATACAATGCAATACAATGTGCATCTTGCATAATTCTTCAAAGTGCTGGCAATTCAAAAGATAGAAACAGGCCGGATCAAGAGTCTATCTTGAGGCAAATCATGTCTCTCATTTAGAAAACTGGCTATGTGGAGCAATATGAGCACCCGCCAACAAACACATTATCGTCTGTGGAGTCAAACGGCGCTATCTTGAGGGGGAACACACTCAAGTTGAAACTGAAGGAAGCAGACAAGTCTGATGGTAAAACTGAATAAAGAAAAGGTTCATGTTGGGTCTGTTTCCCTGACAGTCTGGGGGACAGGCCTGGCCGATGGCTCTCGATCTCCTCCTTCACTGGAGGGGGGTTATGTGACAGGAGAGAAAAGAGGGGGGAAACAGACAGCCCTCAGAGGCAGGTCTCTCCGCGGCGTTCTTCTAGAAAGGTCACTTGTGCTTTGAGATAAATAAAACAACACCTGGCTCTTAGAGGAGCTGCCGGCTCCATGCCAATTCCTGCGGAGAGACAGAGGTCCCAGGTGCCAAGCACAGCAACCACTTTGAGCTGCCTGAGGCTGAACATTACACCCTTTATCCTTAGGATGTGCTCACTCCACACATACACACACACCTGACAATAGCTTCTTCTTTTTGTGTGAAAACATACAATAAACAATGATAGTAAAAAAAGAACAGTATGTTGTTGTATGCTATTATATTGAAGAAAAAGGTATGCTCTCAGAAAAATGATTCACGTGTCATCTCCAGAACTTTCTATCAATGCAAAATATGGGTGGGGGGGTAGATACAATACATTCTTCAGAATTGCCATGAGGAATTCTCAAAATGATTGCAGTATCGCTCTGAAAATGGATGAATCCCCCAAAAATGTAGGGTGACAGGAAAAATGAAAAGGATCGATTAGACCCATTAATCCTGGTTTTGCCTTCCACCTCCTAGTTTGAAAAATGTCCATATGATGTTCATAGGGGAGTGTCAGACACCCCAGAGGTCCGTCTCGGGCCCCCTGGGCCTCATCACCTCGCCTGTGTGCGTCTTTCAGAACGTGACAGACTGCAGCTGGGATCGTTTTCGGGGGTTTGTGTCGTGCGACATATCTCTTTGCCAAGTCACAGCAGGACCGCGATCACCTGATCCGACATCGCGACCATCTGGAGAGACGTAGCATGAATGTTTGGAGCCGACTAAACAAAGCCAGGCATGCTCACTGATATTGATTTATTGTTCGAAATCTCACCAATGTCATATTCAGCTAATATGTTCAACAGTTCAGTGAGAAACAGCATGCTAGTTAGGCACGGGACAATATGAAAATGTCATTACTCATGTCATTATCCAGGCCAAGATAGCATTGTAATATATATTATGTATGTATTGTGTGGGACACACATTGTTATTGCCATAGATAGACTCTTTTCTAATGTATAGAAGTATCCATCTCAATGATCACTTACTACTACTACTACTTAATACAAGTGTTATTTACGTATTTCTAGTGTTTGATTATGGGCGTCAGCTTTTGGGCAGTGGATGTGAAGCCCCCCACCAAAGCGCTGTGAGCTTGGGACTTTCTCAAACCAGGTCCAGATGTTGTCACAGGGCCTGGCCGTGACAGATGTATTTCCGAAAGAAAATCATATTCGATGACTGCATACAAGCAAAGCTCAATTCTTTAGAAACAGTGTAATAAGGGATTCTGCCCACTTGTTTAACGTTTCCCAAGCAGAGCAAAGTGATGCATTTTCCATCCAAAGCCATCAGTTTGCACCTCCATCGTCTGTCAACAAGTCCCGCACAGAAGCTCTAAACTGATCGCAAAAAACATTGATCACCAAAGCTACCATACATTCCCACTCTTCATTCAGCAGACTTTAACACACAGTGACAGTGCAGCTTACAAATGGGCCTTTACTCCTGCAGTTTAGGTACAAAACAACCCAACGTCTTCATGACGTCCAGGACTCTGACTAGATTGCTGGAGCTGACAGCTAATTTTGCACTATGGGCATTTTAAACCAATTACTTTTTTTGATTTTATTTGACAAGGCACAAGGACAACTCCACTTGTTGATCTGCTCGTAAACCCTCAGCCATTCCTCTTACTTTTCTACCCCCGTGTTCATGTATCCTACTGATGACGTTGCTTCGAAACGTTTTTTTTTACTTAAAAGTAACCACCATGGTGGTTGGTGCTTTGCATGCCCAACCATTCAACCCAACCTCCTCCATGAGAGGTTCAATAATCTCTACAAACAGAATCACATTGTTTTAAGGATTAGAATGAGCAGCCATTGCAGCGCTTTGATTTAGTTTTCTTCATTTATTTAATGACTGAATGGTGATCTGAAAATCAAGCTTCCATTGGCGGTTCATGACATTTGGATTGTCCATTCTGCACTCGTCCTGTCATCTATGTTTTGAACATACACAAGACTGCCTGTACCTTTGATTGGAATGTACCGGGAGGCTACAGCGGTAGATCACCAGTGAGCATCGTAGTTTGTTGCAGTAGCAGACCCAACAGCCTTTTGCACTGTGAGGGGATCAGCATCCCATTGGCCATTACTACCTCTGACAGTGATTTATTCTGTAGGATGTGGACATCAGACCCATAATAATGTTATGGGTTACCATGGGCAGCAATGGTAAATTGTGACATCACTGATTTTGTCAACAACTTGTGCCACTTGGATTTCTCAGGACTTTTGTGTGTTGTATGTTATATAAATGACACGTATTAGACTAGAACAGTCGAAAGCATCTATTTTTCAATTTGCCTGAACTTTAAATCCTGTTTTGGTTTACAGCTCCAATCCCTTAACCAGTGTATAAGGTAGCTGCTGCATGGTGCAGGAAAACAAAATCCCAAAACACTACAAAGGTTTATTTTTAATTATTTTGGAGTTGTTCAAAGAACTAGTTAAAAACCTGCAACATTCCAAAACATACAGCCACTGGCCTACCTCGACCAGCACAAAGCATTGAATCCTTATTCAGTGATGAATGGCTTTAAAGCCTTTGAAGAATCTCTCTGGTTTAGCTTTTCTTTGAGTCCATCCTTTCCAGTTACGGTGCAGTCTCCATCACCAACCAAGGACACGCACAAGGCCGGGGCTGAAGTTGCCCTGGCAACAGCTCGTTTGCCCTCTTTGGCTGATCTCCCCCACCCGCCAGACCTCGAAGATCCCACCTTCAGATTTCCGGTGAACGACTACAGCGACGGAGCGAGTGTCGATGACAATACGAGGCCGGTGTGTCAGCGTTGCTCTGCCATCGTAGGGATGTGAACAGAAACACATCCAACAACATTCTGCTGATCCCTGGGGTGAACGGCGAAAGAGAAACCGGAACCCAACGCCTACTCCCCGCCTCTTTCAAGCAACCTTCAGATGCAAAAGCAGGATAAAACAATTTCAGAAATAATTGGCATTCGTTGGCATTTAGCCAAGGTGGATCTATTTAAAGTACTCCCCCCTCATGCACAAGTTGAATTTTTCTATTTAGCATTTTCAATTTCATAGCATGGCCTTTTGGGGAAAGTGTTTGTTCAGTGTAACAGAGAAGTGTTGGAATTGTTCCTTATGCTTATAATAAACACATTTTACCAAGGTTGCCAGTAAGGTGCCTCAGTAGCTGCACTAGTGGTGTATTAGTAAAGCTGGTCGGTGTGCAGTCCGAATAGGCAAACAGCTTCTCGAGAATCATTGATATTTTACATCCACCAGACATTTATTATTTATGCCTCTACTATGTGTTCAGGTTTACCCCGACTAACTGGAATGACATTTCTTAACTCGCCTTATAAAAAAAATATTGCTGGGATATTGTCACTCAGGATAACGTCTAAAAGGTCAGCTCATCAGTGGTAGTTCTGGTACGGATGAGGTTCCCAGTTAGAGCGGGACGCGTGTCCAAGTGTCCTTGGGCTGGATGAATGAATGAATACTTTATTAATCCCCAAGGGGAAATTTGGTGTCGAAGTAGCAGCAATGTACAGACAAAATATAAAAACAACAGGGATGAAAGATATACATATAATAATAATAATAAAAATAAAAAAAATTGCTGGGGTGAAAGATATGTACAGCAAAAAAACTGAGTATTAATTTAGGAATTAAATTAAACGTGCAAAAATGCAAAGTATGTATATGAAGTGTGTGAGGTGTAAATAACAAACAATAAACAAACAATAGGGGAGTGCAAAAATGCAAAGGCTGTACCTGCGAGTGAATGTGAATTTACTGAAGACCCTGATGGGCTGGAGCCTCCGCCGAGTGTGTGTGTGTGTGTGTGGGTGTTTACATGTAGGTTATGGTGTAATGGGAACTTTCTATCCTTAGTTATAGATCTTAGTTGTATTCTGTCTAGGAACCTCTTAAACCTGTTAATGCAAATATCCTTCTGTCTAATGTTAATTGCATGCCACTCCCGTAGTTGTTTTCAAATATCACTCACGTCTGCCGACAGGTCATGAATTAAGGGAAGGAAGAAGACCATGGGGTCTGGTCCTTTGTTCTAGCCTCAACCTGAAACCCCAGACTTCTTTGTTCTCTGTATATAAATGCCCGTGTAACATGTTGATCCTCAGTGCATCCTTGAGCAGAGTCCAGAGTAACTCTGCTCAAGGATGACTCTTCTCTCTACAGGGAATAAATGATTTCATGGACAAGTTCTGGATTCTCGATGTAGGGTGAATTTTACCGTTACAATGGCGTTTTGAATTGTTGCATGACTAGACAGGAGTTTCATAAATAAAAGTAATTTACCCTTTCAAATTCTAAAAATAACACAGAACAGGAGCAATTAGTCAGTTTTAGTGGGTTTAAAAAACTGTCACAGACCTTGTTCCATTTGAGGTGCTTCATGTGAGACAAACCGAGGAATTACAAAATAAGCAGGATAGAGAAAAAAAAGGTTGATGGCGAACGAGGAGAGGGGAGCTGCAGATAGAAGGAGGTCAAACGCATGAATTCAATTCAGCTGGTCTGTCAACCCCGTCATTGGAGCCGCCATGCATGCAGAGCCATCGGTCCTTCTTGCGCAATCATTATTCTGGACGAGGCATTCGGGTAAAAGAAAAATCAACAGCGTGCACAACGCAATGAATAGAGAGCATGAAACAAAAAACAATAATAGCGAGCAGAGGGTCACCCGGCAGAATGGATAAGGAAGGACAGTGTGTGTGTGTGTGTGTGTGTGTGTGTGTGTGTGTGTGTGTGTGTGTGTGTGTGTGTGTGTGTGTGTAGAGTGGATTGTGTGGGCATAGGCAGGCTAATATGCACGTGTGTATGATGAAACCACAAAATAATCATTTGCATGTAAATAAGGTTCATTGTTATTTAATGAGATCTGGTGTTATTAAAGAGCTTCAGGCGTTTTTTTTGTTTTTGTTTGTGTAAAGGTTCCCTGAAATTAAACGGATATTTTCTTTTCTCTTTATGGCTAATCATTTTAGATTTTACCAGGGCAATTAAATAATTAACCAATATTCCCGACGTGACGCATTTAAAAGTGAATATATAAGCCGAAGATAGCGGAGGAAGTCAATGACGACGTAGAGGCACACATTTTATTCCGTGTGTCGGGGCGGAACACAGAATGTTTCAGCGTTCGGCAGAGCAGAGATCTGCCAAGAAGTTGACAATGACGTTGTAAACAGACAACCTCGTAAACACACACACACACACACACACACACCTCAGAGCCATTATACCTTGCCATCTCGGGAAGACCTTCGGGTTTTTACGTGACGGCTGGTGCGAGGAGGAATCTGCTCCCTGAACTGTCGCGCGGGCAGCCCCTCGCTTACTTGCTTTATTTCCTTGCACCGGGTTTATTAGATGCACTGAGCTACATCCAGTGCAATAAATCCTGCCTTCATGAGTCTTGTCATATCCACTTCTTTTGTTGACACTGTGTCATGGAGGTGTTGATACAATTTCGATTCCGCAGAGGCTGTTGACCAATGTGGTGGACTGTTTGTTTCCTGAAGAAGGCTTAAGGAAATCACATGCGGTACGAACAACGGACAGTACCAATATACATACTGACACGGGAGCAGAGCTTTAGCTGTTCCAAATGAGAAACACCAAATACGTTCTGACAAAGCAAACTCATATGATAGATTACAGCCATCCGTAGTGTATGGCAGGAACGTCTGTGCAAACTACGCTGAAACCAAGTTAATTGGCTCCAAACCAGTTGATGGAAACACGCTTAGATGGCCTTTCTCTTTTTTTTGCATCATTTCAAAAGTTTGCTCAAAATGTGCTCCACAATTTAACTGAAACAGTGACACACACGCTATTAAAGTCGGGATATAACCAAGCGTTTATGTGTTTGACACTGTGTGCATGTATTCTTAGAAAAAAAAAGTGAGGTAGGTGTTTGGATATGTGAGAAAACTAAAATGTGCACCGAAATTTTGTTTTGTCAACTAAATGAATTCCTCTTTGTTTCCTCAGAACACGTGGGAAACAGAAACACACTCGTCTTCAAGGGTTTTAATTGCTGCGGAAACTATCCCTGCTGCTGCTAATTGGTCTCATTGGATCGTACCATGTTTGCTCATAGTGGAGGGGGAGATGCCACCGCTTGTTTGTGAAGTCTGGTTTTGGTTTCTTTGTCATCATCAGTTGGCTTTACCTGAGCTTTTATTGAATGGTGAGTGTCTGTAGTTTATTGAAACTCTTAAGTCTGTTGAAACTCAAACTTGGATGAGGAAATGGCTTCCTAACTATTTCCGTTTTGCTTTGTTTATGCATTTCAATCACAGTGCAATGAAATATTTTCGAGTTTGGTTTGGATTAATCCAAACGTGTGATATCATTTAATTTCCTCAGTGCAGGATAAGGGATCTGACTGAAATAAAATGGAGAAATGTATTTTTAACAGTATTTAAGACATGACAGGGATTAAACATTAGTTTTCCATGCCGTGCCCGAAACCCATAGGTATGTTCTTCATTCATCATTTTTTGATTTCCACAATGTCTCACAGTTATGCATTATTAATTTCATTTCATTCAGTTATGATGGAAAGAGATGTCAAATTAAAGATTTTAATCTGAAATTGCAGTGGAGCCAGCACTTCCTGTAAAGGTTAGTTCTTGATTTTGACAGTTTATCTGTTTAATGCACTCAGTGATGGAAATGGCACACAGATGTCTCCTTGTTGAGACATTATAGTGAAAAGTACAGGTGAATGGCTGACTGTTCCATCTAAAATCGAGCGCCGAACGTGCCGTAACTCTGGCCAAGTCCTGGTGAAAACCCCCTCCAAAAAACAGCCACATCAGCTGCTCGAGAAACAGAAGAAGCAGTAATAAGTAAGTCAATGAGGTCATAGTCCCAGCTGGTTTTCTGTGGGATCCAGCATGCTGTTCTGGAGAGCATTTTCACCTATTTGTGGGAAACCCGATTAACATTTCAAAAGAGATGTTATATATTTATGTTTTTCCCCAAAACAGACAAATATCCCTTACGATGATGCATTTGCGACACATGCGAGGTTTGCATTTGGGCCAGCGAAGGCTAACGCCAACACAAGCAGTGTAATTGGGACGGTTTTATTTCAATTTGCTTGCTTTGATAGATGGTGCGCTCAGAATGCCTCTTGGACCGCGCTGTGGTTTTCTGAAGAGAAAGAAAATACATATTTTTAACTAGGTGTTGAAATGATCACACCCCGAGGTTTATTAACACGTACTGTGTCACCGAAAGAATTGCATCATAAATAATGCAGCTGAATTTTAACTACATGCAACTTTTAGCCATCGCCTTCCAGTCGTTTCTGATTTATGGCGGGATCCAGCACCGGGGCCTCGGCCCGCGCTGGAAAACATAAGCTTTAATATCATAACTCACAGGGAACTTAACAGAGATCTATGATGCTCAGGGACACTAATGCTACTCCACGGCACAGACTCGCTCTCGACCACTGCTGCAGGTGTTACAAATTATCATGCCATAAACAACACTTTGTTGGTCCAGCCGATCATATAAAAAATGCACTACGAAAGGTTTTGGGTGAGGGAAGATGCAGATTCAAACTGACTTCTGAAATCTCGAAGCTGCCACACTTAAAATCCCAACACTAATTGAAGTCCCTCTTGCCCGCCGTGTGCCTAGATCTTATGCAGCGTGGTAGAATAGCGGAAAGTTTAGCTGCAGAGATGCCCTACAAGTATGAAGAGGATGAGAGAAGGCGGCACATATTGTTCGGGGAATAACTTCTGGTTGAGTTTGCCATGTGACCCTTTAGCGAAACAGCCTTCATACGCTTTATTTATCTCATCACTGCATTATACACAGAGCAGTTGGCAGTGTGTGAGCGGCGGGAGTCCAGTGTTCTACTTGGATTGGAGACCTGCTCTTGATTGACAGTGATTGGGTACGTTAAACATCTTTCCAAATCCCATATAACGTGTTTATTGTGTCAGTTTATTGTTAGGAACACTAAAAGCCTCATTTTTTTTTTTTATCGTGCCAGTGTGTTGTTAGGAAATGCTGCTGCACTTAGCAATATGTATTTGCTTTACATGTCTTTATCCTGTGGGACTAATTCTGGGACAAATTTGGAGGATGGAAGAGAGGAGAGTAGCCACAGGCACGACAGGAGGCTGGTCCACACACAGCAGAGGGAGAGCAAACTTTCTCTCTTTGATACTACTTCTAACCCACTTAAAATAGGCAACACAAAAATTCCTTTCCCATCGTCAGATTTATGTAAAAATGTATGGCGACATTTAGAAATCTGAAAATGTATGGAAAATCTGACAATGGGAAAACAGCTAAATAGTGAAAATGTAAAAAAAATACACAATGTATACCTCATTCAGTTTCACTTTCAATACCTCAAACCAGAGTTGCTAATTGTTGGAACATTAGAAGATGACAGGTGTGATGACTATTATTTTGTTTCACAAATGATCAGCGAGGTAAATTATCTGTTTCTGTAAATTGAGTCTACAGACTACAGCTTTTCGGAGCGCATATACGGTATTTTCATTTTCAGATCCAACTCTGTGAAACATGGGTTCATTTCAATGAAACAGGAGTTGTTTAGTTTTGGAAAATTGGAAAGACTAACCAAGATGTTTACTTTTTATTTAATTTCTGGCAAGGTAGAAAGAAGTGGTGTTTTACAACGATCGGCACAGTAAAGTGACTGTTTGACTAGAGTCTGGTGGTTTTGAAGAGAGCATATCAATTAATTGTCTGTTTTTTATGGTTAGTTAATTTTAATAATTTCCCAAATGCTTGTTTATTTAATCTATTACTCTATGTAATCACCTCAATGCTCTTCATTTTGCATCGTGTGTTTCCATCGCTGCCGATTGGGAATAAATGCAGATTTTTGACCTTTTACTATTATTAGTGGCTTTATTGTAAAGTGAGAACAGGCTTCATGGAGTATGTTGCACACTACAGACTGAAGGGCTGAGGACATGTCCCAATGAGAACCTAATCCGGGATGGCTATGTGTGCTTTTTGGTGCAGGTGACCAGCTGAGCCTGGGCATTGAGGCCGGGCAGATGAGGCCAGTCTGAGCATCTGCTTGAGAACAAAGCAGCTCAGTAGCTAGGCAACATCGGATTACATGCAAAAGCTGCCGTCTCACATGTATTAACACCATGGTGTGATTTCCCAGACTAGTTTGAAATCACAAAAGTATGAGGAAATACATATTAATATCGGTGAGGTCAATACGAAGGGTATTGTTGTGCCTCAAAGCCATTTGGTCAACAAGATAATGATTTACAGGTCATGGGTTAGGGTCAGTAATGTTTTACTATTGGTGTTGATGAATTCCTCTGAAAGTTTGGCCCAGGCCATCGTCCGATGTGGATATAGCATGCTAGTTAGGTTGTGAAGGCAAGATAAAGTGAATGCTTTCTGCCTCTGAGTTCAAATTGTGTGGACTGTTCTTGGTAAATCATTACAAGGACGAAAATGGACACCAATCGCTCCATATATAGTGCTAATTGTAACATTTGTGAAGAACTTCTCGATACAAAACTGGACAGTGAAGAGTATTTGGCGATTAGACTCCATTGAGTCATAGAATATTATAGGTGGTATTGATGGTATGGTGAGTTTAATGAATATGTGACCCCTGGACTCTAGACTGGTGGGCGTGGTGGTGAAGGGAGTTAGCTGAAGATCCGATGATGGCGTGTGGAGCAGGACTTGAAGTGTAAAGAGATTCATCGCAACTGAACGCCCACTGAGCTTCTTATGGATGTGCCTCGTTTTTACCCATTTACGCAAACTGATCAAGGATCGCTACCATACAAAGCATTGCCCTGATCATCAACATCATCATCATCATCAGACGGGAGGGGAGGGGCTTGGTGTGCGACAACGTGAACAAGCCGCAACATTTGGGTACCTAAAAGTGCTTCGTTAAGTCTGGGGTAATAATCGCAAACAAGGTTTGAAGAAAACTGGAGATGAGACCTGAACCATGGCCTACGGGGTCAAAGTCAAATGTATGCAATATTAAACCTTTCATTACTTTTTTTTTCCTAAAAGAATGAATCCGTGCATGCTCGCAAAACAGCAGGAAGACTGGACAGGAAGTCCAAACAGATCGAACAAAAGAACGCACCTGTATGTCTGTTGAGTGGCAGCGAACAATATGATGATCTATAAAACATAAAATACTCAGCTGAGTTTCTAACATGCTGAAGGAAGGAACCACAGTGTGATATGAAGAACATGTCGATCGGTTGACATCCCTTCACACCTCCTCCTATTACATGCAGGACAAACAAATCCATGAGGAGTTTTTTTTTCGTTAGCCGCGCAGAAGCACACCACACCGATTGCATCAATCAACTCCAACAGTGACTTCATATTTCACATCATGCAGGAGTCTCTGTATTCTGCATCCGCGGTGACTTCTGTGATTTCCCTTGACAATCCACAGAGTGCACGGCGGGGATGAACCCATGTGATTAGCAAAGACATGGCGTCTGAACCTCATTTGGAGGAAGACAATGTGGAAAACAAAAGGAGTTTTTTTTGTACGTGTGTTTGTACTTCTTTGTGCTTCTTTCAAACAACTTCAATGGATTGCAACGTACATGCGTGTACACATTGGCATTGTTGGGTTGTGCTTTAACCCAACACTGTTGGGTTAAAGCACAAACTCATTTTGATTAACCACGTGAGAGGAGCTCAGACTTCAGTTTTCTCTTTGGCGAATACAAATACAAATATCTGAGTGTCACTGGAGAAGAGTGAACCCCGACGATGAAATACCAGAGCCGTAGATCAAAGTAAAAAGGAAGGCTTCTTGTTGTTAAATGTGAGATGCGAGGGATTTCTACGGCTTTCTGAAATTACCAATAAAAGACGAGGGTTCTGTTTGGGGCCGAGCGGTCAGGGGGTTCTTCTCAGGGATGAGGGTCCTGGATCAGGGGTCATTGTGACGGCTCTGTTGGACTGGGTCGGCGCAGATGAAGCGTTTGCTTTGTCTGTGCCGCACGGTGCCGTCCGGCTCTGACATTTTTAGTGAGCGACTCCGGAGGGAGCCCCAAGCGGAGCAGAGCTGTGTTCTGGGCCCCTTTGGCGGATATCCCAAAAGTTTCTGCATGGTTGATATAGGGCCAGGCTATCTGCTGTGACAACTTCTTATTAAAATGTAATGCGTTTGTCCTTTTCTCCCCCCCACCTCCTCCCTTCTCTCGGTTCTCTCCCACCGCCTCCACTACTACATGGGAGTTGGGGGACTGGAAGAGGACATAAATTCAGCGTTCCGCCCCCAGGCAAGGTCTTCATCAGAAGCTCATTTCTCCTCATTTTTCCCTAAAGTCAGCAGTCTGCCTATGTAATTACGCCGGGTTTTAGCGAATGCATCTCAAGGAACCCCCGACCCCCCCGTGCCCCGCTCTCCATTGTCGAGTTATTTTGCACAATAAGTGGTTTCGGGGGAGAAGAATCACTCGGTTGATCTGTGGCAGAGGAACGGGCGCTGCAGAGAATGAGAGAGCGAGAAGAAAAGCGGTCTCCACTGCATTAAACATGAAATAGTGTCGTTATGTTAAATTGCAATAAATTATTAACGCGGCATATACATTGTCTGTGTGAAATACACTTTGAATACTGCATGTCCAACAAAACCCATGCGTTAGTCTCGACAACGCAACACATCTTTAGGTTTTTCTTTTTTTCTTTCAAAGAGAAGACACTTTTTTGTTTTACTTATTATTGACAAATAATAAAATAAAATGAATCTTCATGAGAATGAAATTGAAATGCATGCATGAGCTCCCCCTCACCCCCGGAGTTGATGACTTTGCCCTCACCCTTTGTCCTTGTTTCATTAGTAATTACGCGGCCACTGAAATATTAATTTAGTATTTTTAACTAGCAGCCATTCGAGCGTCCGGTTCTAATGTTCGGTCGAGGAGGTCAAATCAATTGAACAAATACTGATGGGGACCGGGACGGTGGTAAATACAGTGTTTGACTGAATCTGCCCTTGCGATAGTGTGTGTGTGTGTGTGTGTGTGTGTGTGTGTGTGTGTGTGTGTGTGTGTGTGTGTGTTGAGGTGTGACTTTGCAGTGATTAATGTCCTGCGTCCCCACTCTGTGAGAGGGAGATAATACTGGAGGCTGTGGCCTTTGTGTTCTCAGGCTGTGTTAATGCCTGCACCTATCAGGACATTTTAAAAGGGCCTAAAGAATCACATTAGCCAGGGTCTGTTCATGGATTGGTTGGGTTGAGCAGGAATCCAGGAGCGATGAAAGAGAACACATTTTTTAACCAGCTACTCTTTGTTGCGTCTTTGAAATCATATTTGGCAGTTTTATGCATATATCATAATGACATGTATTTCTTCGTCTTCATTCTGTCTCACCTGCTCTGTAAAGCCTGTTTTTTTTTCGTGTTTTTTTTAGCTTGGCTTTTCCGTAGGTGGTCCTGCTGCTCACCGAATTTCCCTCTTACGAAGGTCAACTTGTGCAGACAATTTCAACTTCATTATGGAGGAGCTGGTAAATCCTACCTCTGCATATTCTTCCATGCACTGCGGCCACGTGCATTCCCCCAGTGCAGCGAAAAGAGTGCAGCACAAATGCAAATCGATACCATGAGTTGAATTGCTCGGACAAGACAAATGGATGGGGATATTTGACACTAATTATCTTGCATGGACTCGTGTGCGCTGGCGTTTGACTCGTGAAAGACAACGCTGAGTTTTTCCTCTCGGACTTTGTCCCACAGGGACAGAATGCAGCAGAAACTAAATAATAAGAAGACAAATATCTCCACAGACCAGCCCAGCTTGAGAAGTGGGCGTGTTTTTTTATTTTATTTTTTTATTCTGGTTGTAAATTTTCCTTGCACTTCCACCTACTGAAAGCAAGCATTTCTGCTTCCCTGACAAATGTGCGAGAGAGAGAGAGAGAGAGAGAGAGAGAGAGAATAAAAGGCATTGTACACTATACACAGCAACACAATGCACATCAACAAAACACAACCCCACAGGAGCAGGAGAGGAGAAAACCAAACTTTATCTCTGACACACTCTCTCTGTCTTTTCCTCTCACTGACACTCACTGTAGTAAACTTTAGCTGTAGCTGGAGAGCATATCGTCATGCAATTCCTGTGAATATGTTCTATTCAGTGAGGCTGGAATCTCTTTTGCGATTTAAAGAAGCTTGAGCTTTTAAAAATCCACGACACTCGCTTTGAGGAAACCCCAGATCCCCCAGAAATGGGGGCTCAGCCCTTCTTCGGATGTCTTCATCGATCGCCCAACCCCTACCAGTCCATATATGGGCCTCTGGTGTGATACAGCAAAAAAACAAAACGTTTCCACAATAAATATGAGCATAAACCATAAGTATGACTCGAAGGGACTCGAGAGTGACTTGGGAGAGCACCTTGATTTTTGAAAATATGACTTTTCATATCGATAGCATGAAGCTATTTTTTTTTTTGTAGTTTTGGAATCCTTTGAGCCTACTGAATCCACCAATAACAGCAAAATGAGATTGGGCTTTTCTGTGTACTATCATCAACTAATAAACCACTAACACATATATGAACTTACTATCTATGTTCACAAGGGGTTTTCTGCATATTAAAGCTTTTTTAATTATTCAAATAGACCTTGGGGTTGAGGAGATATTCAGTATTTAGTTGAATGCAAACCATTCGCAATTTTCGCCTTTTTGAAATAAACGTCCATCTTCACAAGAAAATAACTTGGTTAGCTTAATTGAAGAAAATATTCTCGTTTGGGTTCAAATAACTACAGAAGTGCCGTTAATGAAGTATGGAAGCAAAATCAACTTTGACATCTCGTTTCACACGAGGAACAAATGGGTATCCGTGGTTGTCAGTCCACCTCCTTTGCAGCCCGTCCCGTGTCTGCTTTTGGGGTCTTTGTATATCCTTGTTCGTGAATCCGTGGGTAAAACACAATATAATGTCATGGGACATCATCATTTTTCGAAGGTAAAGCAACGAATGCTGGATGAGACCAGCCTGGACCGGTTTAATACTACAGGTTCCAGAAAATTGGATGCAAAACACACTATTGTCGTTTAAATAAAGAAGTCACTACTTGGCCTTTTTTTCATCATTCAAGCGAGCGTGATCTGATTTTACGCTGCATGAGTCGGCACATGATGAACGATAACAGTCAGTGTCAAGCTCACTGACACACACCTCGACTTCTTCTCTGTTCTTAAGTTAAGTTCTAATTCGAAGCTGCAGCAAGCATTTTGCATCAGCTGTGGCTCGATACAGCCTCAGCTGCAAATATAACTATCGCAATACTTCCATCAGTTAGCCGCAGGCTCAATTGCCGTTGTGTTACCTCATCTTATAGATTATGACTTAACAGACATTGGTTTGAACAAAACATCTTTGATTACCAAGATTACCACTTTAATAACATGAGCCTTTCTTAGTCGATCACAAGGCTTTGACACGGCCGGTCTTTATCCTTTCCTGCAGTAAAGGGAGTAAAGGGAGCAGAAGGACAAAAAGCGAAGGACACAAAGAAACAAATGGAGGAAAGAAGAATCCAAGTCGAGAAAAAAAGGAGCAAATAATGAAGGCGATGAAGCCAAAGAAGACGAATAGAAAGGTAACGGACGAAAAGAAACGATTCCAGGGGTAGAAAGTTAAGGTATAAGAACTGCAATTATTTCCCAATTCAGACAGAGGAGAAGAAGAAGACTGCTTTTTGAATGCCTCGGTGCAGAATGGGAAAATTAAGTCCCCCCCAGGTTTTGGTCTCAGTGGTGAGCCGACACAGAAAAGTACTTTCCCTTTTCACTTCTGAATAATCGATTTGGAAGAAGGCAGCGTAGCGCGTTCCTGCAGAGCTGAACGTCGGCACACAATGACTGAGCACTGTTCAGTTCGACCGTTACTGGAGGAGACCTGTTGACGTGTTTTTAATAACGTGAGAAATCGAGATTATGAACGCTATTGGACACATTGTTGTTGTAGAGTTCAGCTTAACTCTCATATCTGTAGATCGCATTATAGATCACTTTAACTGTAAATGAGATGAGGAAGTACGACGGAGATAGAGTTTTATTTTGCTCTAAATTACAAAACAATAAGCATCATGCAAACAAATGTATCCTAATTGTCTCTTCTGCTGTGTTGATTATAAAACCGCCTTCAGAAACTTATGAAATACAGAATGATTGAGACAAATCATTTGACCCCGTGGCATTCTAGTGACCCAATATACAAAATATACGCTTAGTTGCTGATGAGTGTAATATTTACAGTGTCGTTCCACAATTACATTCCAGGAAGAACAACCAAGACATTTGGAGCTCCTTGTCCTCACTGCGTATAACAAGGTTTCTTTTCTGCTGTGGGAAGGATTCAATGATGGAGGTTCCAACATGGTGAAATGCAGAAGGCCTGAAGTGCCCTCTAATCTGCATGAACACACGATCTGCACATACTGTGTGCGCACAGCAGCTCGAGCGCATGAGTATAACCTCGTAGCCCTCTGCCTGTGATATCTGAACTAGCATTATAATGTCAAATTATGCTGCGCAAGCGTGCGCTCTAATGGGGATTTAAGCTCAGATGGGGAAGTCCAGTTATGCCGTTAGTGTAACAGGTCAGCCACGAAAGACCCGCCACTCCTCTCACTTATCCACCCCGCTGAGCGGTTGGGAGTGTGTTACAGGACGCACTGCTCTGATACTAGCCTGACTGACTGTTAGCTCGATATAAACGGCATATTTCAGTCAAACGACTGAACTGACGTGCTACTATTTAATATTCCAACTGTCAGCTGACATATGCCTGGATTTCACTCCTGCTATAATCCAGTAACTTTGTTTTCCTATCGCACATGCTTAACCACGGTGTTGCGCTCTGAGCACTGCCAAGAGAGCAGTGACACAGATGGAGTGCTGAAGCTGCTGCTCTGCTAACATGCTAACATGCTGACGCAGCGCTTCCCGTACGCATGCCGTTGGAAGGAAAGGCTCCAGGTAGATGCGGTGGAGGAGGTGGGTCCATGTGAGGAGCAGCGGTACATGCAAAGGCATCTCCGTCCCAACTTTACAGATATTTAATTTGTCCAGTGCTGCTGAACTTCAAACTATGGCTCTCTACACACTCCTCTGGCGTCGCTTTTCGACGTGCTAGCAATGGCGTCTCGATACACGCTCATACCTACACTCCGCAGCAGCGCGGTAATATAAGAATACGAGTTGATTAGCGTTGCCGCTAGTTCAGGAAGCATGCCAACTGACATCTGCAGCGTCATATTGCATGAGCACAACCCAAAGAAAGATGAGCTCAGCCAATCGGTAGATTTACAGGGCTACACGGAGCTTCATTTGACCATGACATCTGAACAGATGTAGCCTGTAATGAAGTGTACCCCACAGTTTCAAGGCCCGACTGCCAACGAACACTGCAGCAGAAGATGAAACACAACAGAGGAATTACTGAACTCAGCAAAAGCAGCAAACACATTTGGTGAAGCAAAGCAGGGATCCCTGGAGGATTTTCCAGGTTCCCAACACACACACACACACACACACACACACAGGAAAGCTCGATCTTGAGCCTCAAAATGGACATTGTTAACGACAGGCGATAATAGCTGACAAAGTGATTTGTAGAATGCTGCCATGCAAACATGATGTACTTGCTGGCAGGTGCCTTGCTTATGAGCAAATAAGGAGGAGCAGCGGAAGCATCGCATGACGAACACGGAGCGGGGGAAAGCTGCGAGTGCAACATACGACCTAAATAGTTAGGAAAATGTACGATCCAGCTGAGATGCAGGAGCACCAATCATTCTCAGCTGGAACAGACAGTTGACAGTAGAAAAAGAGGAAGAAAAAAGGCTTTACTCTGTTTTCCATAGCTGCAAATCATCTATTATACTGGCAGGGTGTAATTTGGTCACACTTGAGAATTTGCCGTCTGTAATCATTTCAATTTGTTTGAGAAAAAAAAAATGAAGAAATCACTTCTGTCGGGCTACACGAACATGACATCTGACGAGGGCGGATTCATCGATTTTCAGATTTGAATGAGGCTTTCGGGTGAATGCGGCCTTTCCCCGTGGCTGCAATGGGGCTGACGGAAGTTCACACAATAGCAGAAGGGGGTGAGAACGTGAAATTGTGTGAGAGGTATGTTACGGATGCTCTGAGAATAGGGAGAGGTAGAGGAAGGGGATGAAGAGAAAGACCCAGGGAGGTTCTGTTTTGGAAGATGCTAATAGAATCTCACATTGTCAATGAGCGGAGGGGACAGTAACCGAATGAGAATTTCCTGCATTGACCCTGACACACAAAGCCCTAGTGGGACAAAAGACAGAGGGAGAAATATAACTCGATCCAAAAGAAAAAAAAAGGGAGGAAATTAAAAAGTCACTCTCGCAGGGTTGTGGAAGGCGAGGTTTTTATAAACCCTTGTCACGTACTCCCAATAGGCATAACCCCATTTTCATGTACAACTAATTTAATCAAGGTGACTTCTCCTTCCCGCCTCTCCCAGGATAAAAGGCGAGGGGTTTGCCGTTCCCTTGTGCCCACAAGCCAACATATGCGAAGATTTGTGTCTGCGGTTCATCCACAGCCGAAGCTCGGAGCGACACAATCTAATCTGCGCCGTGGATAGCCTCTCCTCGCCCGTATTCTCCCGAGGAGCCGTGTTGTTTTTAATGACTGCCCTAAAAGTTTTCCTCTGCCTTGTCCGATATTTCCTTTCTTTTGAAGGTCAGATAATTATTTTGTGGTTGGACTGGATCTCTCTATTACAGCAGTTACGGTTGTTAAAAATAGTCCAAAATTGAAATGATTTTTTTTTTGCGGTGGATTTACAGACGTGAACTAGTTTCAATAAAGTGGAGAATGAGGATAATGTGTAAAGGAACATGTTTGGAGAAATGTTGGCTGGCATTGCCTGGCTTACATATTTGAAAATGAAATATTTCTTGTAAAAATTTTTGTTTTTCTCCCTCTTTAATATCTCCGATTGAAATCGTTGCAAAGACACATGGACGGACACAGAAAGAGATTCTTTTTCTTCTTTTTTTCGTCTCAAAATCAAGCTATGTCATCCATATTAACAATCCAAACCATGCATAAATCATCTATCACTCCATCCGTTCATCAGATTTTCATGTTGTGTTTTCCTGTTCAGATCTTCAAAGGCTTATTTTAAGACACGAATAAGCTGTGACAGAGGCAACCATGTGACGGAGAAGAAAGAGAGCTAAAGCGAAGAATCAAAGTCTGCGGCGGTGTCAGTGCATGCCGTGCTGGGGTTTGTGGTTTTGCACAATTGGCTTGGTAAACAGCTGCTCCGCACACATCAAAGAGCCGGCAGCACCACAGTAAAGAATGCTTGAGTGAAGAAGTGCAAGCATCCATTCCTTTATCCCGAACTTAGCCTGCCACTGGTGAGAAAACTAATGCAAAAGTTAGGGCAGATTTATGAGCCAGCAACCGATGCCCTTCTACACGATAAGTATGAGTGTATATATTGATTTATTCTCTGCCGCTTGGGTGGAAATCAAAATGGATTCCTGGTTTGGTGCGACGCTGAAACCCAAACACAGAGGATTGTGATTTATGAATGATGCCAGGTTCCCGGGGTCACGAGTCTCTGCAGTCCAACATGATAACGAATTATGAGCGAGACCCATTTAGTCATCTTTGAAAGTTCGCTACGTATAGTAATGTTTACAATGATAATTTGGTTTACAGTTTCTGACGGA
This sequence comes from Taurulus bubalis, assembly GCF_910589615.1. Taxonomy (NCBI): domain Eukaryota; kingdom Metazoa; phylum Chordata; class Actinopteri; order Perciformes; family Cottidae; genus Taurulus; species Taurulus bubalis. The sequence goes on from NC_136607.1 coordinate 4,711,363, forward strand.
ACTAATTACTTTCCCATGAGCCTCAGGTGTACTTTGTGTATAGTGCTAATTACGGTACTACCTTTTAGCATGCCAACATGCTACACAAAGATGATGCTCATGGGTAACAGTTTATCTGCTATCATTATGCGCATGTTAGCATTTAGCTTTTAGCATTGGTTTGTAGACTATGGTTTTGAAGCATCAAGCTGGGCATTTAGACCGTCGCCATCTTGGTGTTTTGGAGTACAACACTGAAAAAGAGGTGAATAAAATGTTACAATCAACTCAGTACTTATACCACACTGTGGAAGGGTTTAAGTTCACACTAGGTAGCCCCGGCCTAAAGCAAAACCTGCTTTATCGTCTATGTTACTCTAAATGGACCATGATTTACGAAATGAACATCATGCTGTGTGGAAAAATACTTGAAACTCATGCTTACAATGTTTACTGAGAAGTAGGGTCATTTTCTCAGACTTGTTTTTGCGACCAGAGGAGTCGCCCCCTGCTGGCCATTACACATTATGCTAGTTTAAGGTACGTCCGCACCCCTTTTCAGAGCTGCAATGTGCAGCCTGGTGGTCACAGAGCAGCTGGCATGGCTGTAGACTCTTAATGTCGCGTAGCCCATCTGTGAAAAGCCACATTATTAACTGTAACATCGTCTTAGTTCTCACTCTTCAGAGAGGACACTACCACAATGCATTGCTCTTTGTCAAAATGTTGAAAAGGTTAACAATGAAATAACTCCCTGCCTATTTACATTTGTAAAGACATTCAAGGGTAAGACTTTATATTTCTACCAAAAGGTTACTTTTTTTTAATCTGACAAGAAAGTAAATGGCTCAGTCGAACATCTGTCTCGGAGGGACCTCATGAATATTAACCGTAGGGTAATTGGCTCAAAAATACAGAAGTAGCTTCTTTAGTTTCTTTCAAACCCGAGAACATATACTACTTCAGTTGAGTGTCTCAGTAGGTTGATACTCCATACATGCATGCTATAATAGCTGCACGGAGACAGCTGAAAACACATCTCATGAGTGTTTTATCTGTGGAGATGAGTGCAGAGAGCCACCATAAGAGGGCCGCTATGGATATGTGACATATCAGAGGCTAACCCGTACTATGTACTGCACCATATTCTTTTCAATTGTCCATTGCAAGTGTTGCCCCTCATGTTTGCAGTCTGACACATTTTCAAAACTCTTCTCTTTGAAGGCAAAAAACAAAGCAACAACAATATGTTTAGTTTCTCGCATGAAAAGATCAGTGTTTTACCCTTAGATGATGGAACACGACGAAATGCATTGCAGCGGGGACCATGAAATACCGTGCCCAGTGCCGGAGAGCACTTTCCCACAAGCAGTTTTTTTCAACAGCGTTTGGATAAAGAGTTAAGGTCATCATGAGGGTTTGGATTTCACATCAAGGACCATAGAGTCCACTTCTCAAGTTTATATTTTATTGTTTAGTTTTTTAAGCAATTTCAAATCGTTTTCTCCTGTATTTATTGATGTTTTTTCTTCAAATATAGAATCGAGGGCTTCTTTTCATGTTTTCAAATAACTTTTCAAATACTCTCAGTGCATCAAAAGCCAGCCTGCTCCCACGGTCAGCTCGTCTCTCGTCCCTCTGCGACACTTTTGTCAGATATGCGTGACACAGGAGGACGGACAGCCGGCCAAGGAAGGACAAGACCGACTGATGGGTTGGATAAAACTGAATAAATTATCCACATGGAATCACAGGCAGAACCAGTTTTACTCTTCGTGCTTCCTCCCAGAGGAAGGTGGAGGACGAGTTGCGAGACTTCAAATTTCAAACTTCTGACGCTCTGATGCAGTTTCACCTCGAGGGACCTTATTAGTAGACGGGTCACTACACACTGCACCCTGAACAAAACACACTCCCGTGCCCGTGCCAGAGCCTGTCTTGATTAATTATCAGCAGAGGCCACATCCAGCTGCCACGGGCAAGAAGAGACACAGTGGGACGGAAAGAACCACTGCTGCTAATGCAGCTATTTGTACGGCGCCTCTCAAAAATACAATAATAAACATCCAAATGCCAAAGTAGCTCGTCGGATTGATGTTTAGAGGCAGAGTCTCTGCTGAGGAAGATAATTCCCACTCTGGTAATATAATAACTGCTCGTAGAATGAATGGCGGCCTTTTCCTCTCAGTTAATTAGACACCTGTAGCCATCGTACATCAAGAGGAATACATGCCTGTCAGCCTCATTTGGAGCGAAGAGCAGCACATTGAGGTCAAGTAGCATGTTTTTAATTAGGGTAAATCTTCTTAGACAGGATCTGGGATCTACCAAAAGAAGCACGGCGACGTCATTGCCGAACCCACGTACATTTTAAGCCAAACTCTTTCTTTCTGCAACAGTCGGCTTCTCGGTCGTAAACCCTTTCTCCCCGTTTGAGCTCAAACCCGATCCTGTGTCTCCATCGAAGATCGACCCTCGATCTGTCTGCCGGTCTGAACCGGGACACGATCCCATGACCCCCTGTCTGTACTCGAGGCTGCCCGTCTCCGACCTTTTTCCCTGCAGTCAGGTCCTTTTTTTTAGTCACAGTGCCCCTGCTTCCAGAATCTGTATCTGCCTCTCAGACAGGGTCGCCGGAGCATGCACTACCTCACCCCCCTCGCATCGTTATGTAACTCGTATCCAGCGGGCTGCTGCACTGCTGACACTCCGCCAGCGGTGGCCGTGTTGGTGAGGCTGAGCTTGCTATTGAAGAGGCTTGAGAGCGGCCAGCTGCAAAGAACCGTTTCAGTGCTCCCTCCCTTTTCTGATTATCTAAATGATTTCTGTGAGTGCTGTGAATAATGTATTCTTTAAACAGTGTCCGTATGTTGTAATTATTCAGTCTTTCTTAGCATAATCATCCTGAAGCCGGGGTCCCGCATTTGTCCCGACAGTAGCATCGCTGTCAGAACGCAGTGGGGATAAATGGATAAAGCCCTTCTCTACATTATGTGAAATTGCATTCTTTTGCAGTTTTAGAGAGCGATGGGAAGTTACTGAAACGGTTTCAGGTGGGGTTATATTTTCCATCTCATGTCCCATTAATTGTGGCATTTCGATCCCCTTCTGCCAACATCTCGGCTCTCGCACTGAGCCCGACTCTTTACTGCCTGGGCAACAAACACCAGGCAAAGCCGCCCCAGCCAGTGGTCCTGTAGTTTAGGGTGGAAGAAAAAAAAAGGCCTCGTGTGAGATGGATCGCCCTCCTGCATGTGAACAGCGGGAGAGCCCCGACTCCTCCATTCAGCAGTCTGCATCCCCAGGTGGAGCTGCTGACCCACCTTGACATCCTCGATGCCTCAGGCTGTGCTGTCAACTTGCTTCAATCCCTCCCTCTAACTCTGCTTCCTCATATATATATATATATATATATATATATATATATATATATATACTTACACAGTATATTGCTGATAATAAGTGACACCATTGCCAGAAACATTATGGTCAAATCAGCTGTCATAGATGAGCCACGATGGTTATGAAAATATAGCAAATCGTAAAAGAAGATTTGCTAAACTATTATTGAGAAACAGTACTATTTTGGGTTGATGATATCTTTTATTAGATTTTTCATTGTAATATATGGTGAATGGACCCGTACTTGTATAGCGCTTTTCTAGTCTTCCGACCACTCAAAGCGCTTTAACACATGACATCATTCACCCATTCACCCACTGATGAGAGGAGCTACCATGCAAGGTGCCACATCAGATTATCAACCATTCACACACCGTAGGCGCAGCTACAGGAGCAATTTAGGGTTAAGCGTCTTGCTCAACGACACATCGACATGGGCTAGTGGAGCCGGGGATCTACAGGCTGATCTCTTGTTTCAAGTGATATTTGGGAACCTTCCATTCACATGGGCAGAAAACTATAATAATTTAATTTCGGCCTGCCACTTCTCCAGTGACCTGGTGCAACTTATGCTCGTGGAACGAAGATATCCTCAATATACGTGCGTTTTCCTACAAAAGTCCAACAATGTGTCATTTTCTGCTCGTTTTCAGTCTTTTGAAAATAAACTTCTGTCTCCACGGGAAGCAACTTAGTAAGGTTAAGGCTTCTAAACTCCTTACTTAGGTTTAGGAAAAGATCGAGGTTTGGGTTAAAATAACCTTTTCACTGGGACTACTTGAGTACGGAAGTTACAATGACAAATAAATCAACGTTGACTTGCACAGGGCCCTAACAGCGGCCATTTTTTGTTGGCCCCATCCACCTCATGGTTTTCGGGGTCTTAATGATTATATAAAGACATTTGGATTGACTTTGTGGGTTATCTACGAATTACAGCCATGTCTGTAGATACAGCTACGAACACTGTCGGACAGCAGCATGGAGAGAAATGAGGCCCAAGGCCCAGAACAAGGCAATACAAAACAAAATTGTTAAAACCAACAATTTAAACCACCCCACTTGACTCTGACTCCCAGTCTCTTCTATTTCAGGCGTACCAACATACTTCTCTTCAGAGGCAAAAACCGTGGATGCATTTTGATGCATCACCTTTCGCAATCAGGCCTCGACTATGCAGCAGCCTTTTCCAAGAACACTTCTCATCCCAAAATAAAAGCTCCAGCAATCTATTGTTCAGAAAGACAGCAGGCCACAAGTGAGCGTGGCTTTTGTTATGCATGAAATGAAAGACTCCTGCATTCTCTCAGAACCTGAGATATGAAATATCAAAGAAGCAGCAGATTTACAAAAAGGTCAATGAAATCCTTTTTTTTCCAAAAGAGGCCCGAGGCCTTGCCGTCCGGGAGCAACCGTAACCACATTTTTTGATGCAAGCACAGCAGGAGTTGTTTCCCATCCAGCGGTAATAGGTGATGTTTACTTTGACGGCGTCTTAGAGGTGTGCTGGTGGTGTTGATGTGCATCCCACTTGGTTTTTTGATTTCCTTTTTTACGTCCAGCTGCTGTGTTCAGTGTAGATCTGTTGCAAATCGGCTGCATGAAGCAGAGCTCAATCACTCTCAGAATTCATGTGAATTTCTTCTTTTCTTTCCTGGTTATTGAGAAAGTGCTTTTAGAAAGCACGAACAAGCTAGATTTACAGAAGGACGAGTTTACATTCACTCACACACACACACACACACACACACACACACAACGATGTATTTCATCCTCATTCTATAGAGACCTGAAGAAAAGAAGACGGAGACAGCAGTCAGCATTGACACTTTAATAGATACAGCCTTGATAGCATGAAAAGCCTTATCATATAGGCTTATCTTGATTGGCTAAGCACTTATATTCACATTCTGAGTGAGTGGATGTGTAAAGATTAGCCTATCTACAGGGCCCCTTTTAGTGTGCAAGGACTGTGTGAAATTAAATTGGAGGAACACATTTTATCTCCCTTGTACTTCTTCAAAAAGCGATCTGAACTTTTGGGAGGAAACTCGGTGTGAAAAGTATGCATCGCTGCCCTGATTATATTGCGCGGGAGTGGAGACTACAGACAGGGTGCAGATCTTGAACTTCTTTGCGAGCTACATTGCTGTGCCGCGTCGAAATTGCCTAAACGCTCCATCTCAATTGGATTTCCTCTGAGAGCTATGCAATGCCTATGGCAACTGATAGATATGTTTTTCCTCCCTTTTTTCCCCCCCTTTCCCCGAACCATTTCCATTTTATTTTCCCAAAAGTATTGTCATCTACAATGACGTATTTGATCCCAAAAGACGCGACTGCCAGGCAAACAGGAGCCATTATGTGCTGAGGTTGCTTATACGTGCACTCTGTATGCACGCTTAGATAGAGCCTGACCTAAGCCATTACCTTCCTCTCCGGAGGACAGCTCTGCGAGATAGAGGCTGGCTGATGCTAAAGTAGGTCTGAATTAAATTGGAGGCTCTGAGACACGCCGTGACAGACAGGACAGTCTCCATCAGGTGAAATTGTGGGAAAAAAAAATCCCTCCAGGAGCCACGCAGCTGCCTCGGGCAATAAAAAGATTAATAATTGAATAAATATACATGCATAATTTAAAGGCCATTAGTTTCAATAGAAGTGTGATTAAATTATTCACAAGAAACAGTGGGGAAGAAAAGGCAGGAGTTGAAGTAAACTATCTTAAGAAGTCCTAGTTTTATAGTTTGTAATGTCGATGGAAAAAACAGCTTTGTGTACGGGGGAGTTGCAGTCGAGGTACCTTGTGGAATTATGAGAGGGCGTTCGTAAAGCCGATGTAATGCATTCATTAAAAATAAGAGCAATGGCGTTCAAAGACACAGATTATTCTATTTCTATATCAACTAACAAACAGGTTATGTCAAAAAAGACAACTTTCGTAGCTCACAGAGCTTTTCGCCAGTGAGGAAGACAAGGATTGTGACATGATATCCTTCATCCACGAGGTCGCTGTTCATTCCCCATGTGAGACAGGAAGTCAACGTTGATACTTTGGTCAGGGCGCTTAACACAAACAGCGATGTTGTCCTGAACCTTTACAGAGAAGTTTTGAGTTGTGGGGAAGTTTACTCTGAAAAGACTGTACGCATGTTTGAAGCAGAAATGAACACATCTTACTGGCTTACGTAGGAAAACGCACAATAAATAAAGAGTAACTTTTCGTAAAATATTAAGTATGAGGACACATGGCCTTTCTCATAACTATTTGATTATGTATTGTGTTTTTACCTGCATTGTTACATTGCGTGCACAATTGTCTTTGCAATTGCAAACCCCAACTGTAAAGCACTAAGGCATGAAAACATCGGCAGGGATGTGTTATCGCACAAATAGATATGCATAAATGTGGAAGTAGATCACCAGGGTCCGGATCAACACAACTATTATTATATCATTTCTGCCATCTTTTCCAGCTGTAATCTTCTCCATCACTTCCCTCTATGAACTCAACATCTCCACAGCTTTGGTATTCAACACCAAAGCTGTTTCTTCTTCTATGGTTTTAGTCGTCCAATAAGACTGAATGTAGTTTCACCGCTAGCTCCTCCACATGTAGCGTTGCTACCCAATGCTGGGTGATCAACAGGGACGTTGCATCCTCCGCCTCCTCGTTCTACTCTCGAAGGCTGATGTCTAGACAGCGTCCGGACTCGGGGGTTTCCTGTTCTCTCTTCTGTCTTCACGTCGGCCCACGCCTAATGAAATGCTTGACATCTGTGGGGAGCGATTGCCGACGTCAGTCGCTCACCTCAGTCGATATTGTTATGCGCGTTCGTTGACCTCCCCTTATTGAAAAGCACTTTCTTTGTCTCCATAGACGCCGCTTTTATTTCATCTCCTCTGTGAAACACTTGTCGAATGTTAATTTAATAACTGTGAAGAAGAAAGGAAAATAAGAAGCTTTTTTTGGGAGGGATTCGATTCCGCTCATGGGTGGATATCCCTATTAATGTGCACCATGTAAACGCTGCTTGTTCATTTCAATGAGAACATTTGTTTAGACCCTCTCTAATTTATCACTTACGGATTAATCACTCACTAAAATAAGAAGCCGTGGGGATTCCTAGAGGCGAGGTGAGATAAAATAAGGCTTTGGGACGCCTCGGCTACTAATCAAATGGTTGGGGCCAAACTAAGGGAACCGGTTCAGTCCCCGTAATGATCTGCTCTGCTGTGCTGTTGTGACGATAAGTGCCTTTAACTGCCTGCCTGTAATTAGCTACCTATGGTGTACCCCACCACCTCCTCCTCTTTCAGTGGCTCTCCTCTGTACGGCATTGAACCGGCAGCAACACTCCTGGCAAAAATGTGGAGTCATTCATGGGCTGCCGCACAATCAATGGGGGTAGCTGAGGTAGTTGCGAGGTCAGCACCGGAATTAGGAGTCTGTCACACGCTTGTAATTGAATATAAAACATGTGTCGGCTACTGAGGTAAAAAAAAAAAAAAAGGACAAAATACTCTTGGGGGAGTTTCAACCACAGCACCTTGAGTGAATCTCTGATTCCAAACAAATCCGCCGCGGGAAGCGTAACGGCTTGAGACCATCTTGCCCTGCCGTGCGCCACCCGCTGATTAACCATTAGGCCAACGTATAGCCTCCCGAGGTCGGGCTCCAGCAGGGAGCTGCATGCGTGGGGGCGAGGGACTGAGTCATCAGAGACTCCAGCAGCTCGCATGTGGGTGTGCCGTGGAAAGGTTTTGAGGCATCCCATGTGGGCTCCCAAAGGATGGTGGACGGCGGTCTTGAGGGAAAGATTCTCCGCACAGTGTTCCGCCTGTCTGATCTCAGCGGGGGAACCTTGTACAAACACGTGTCTGTCTGCAGGGGAGGACGGGGGGGGAACAGCAGATGCAAACCATCATTATGCTGAGAGTGGCGTATGGTGATGAGGGAACGGAGACAAAAGAGCCGGTGACGATTCGGACCCCCCGTGCTCGTCATGTTCCGATGCGGGCCCTCCGCTGGGCAGTGGTGGGACACTGGGACAGTCTGGTAAAAGGCAACATAATCAATCAAAGCTGGCAGGCCTGACATTCAACATAGCAGAGCATTTCAAAGGGGAAATCACAGCCATAGCCGTTTTTTCCTCTTCTTTTTTTTTGGTCTCTGGTGTGCGCCGGTGCACAGAAACACATCGGCCACACAAGAAAAAGAAAAACTGCACGTGGTTTATTTTATTTTCCTCCAGTTATGGTGAAGGTAATGTTGCAATATGTTATTCCCTTCAGCTTGACCTCAATGTCGTTCACCTCAGCACCCAAGCCGTGATTACAACGTTTTATGGAAGCGCAGATTCATCCCCCATAGGAAATGACAAAAACATGGAGGCCTCGTCGTGAGCTGGAGCACAGGGAGCGCAGTCGAGATCACAAGTATCTTTTTCATTTCATTTGAATAAAATGGTAAACATGCAATGTAAAGGCAGTGTGTTATTATTATCTCGCGTCCTTGGCAAACATGCATCCAATGTACTTGGAAATAATATTTACTGCGGTGCATGTCATGTATGATATAAATATATATATATATATATATCTATATATATATATATAAAATGTCCAAACATATTATAAATGCCAAAGCAGGAGTTTAAGTGATATAATGGCGACAACATTCTCCTCACCTCTCCAAGCAAGTGTTTAAGTTGACTCAACCTCACAGTACCGTTAACATTTAGGCAGCAGATCAGAAGAAAGAAACCCACTCATATGAATCATTTTGAAAGGCTTTGAAAAATGTCACTTGGAGGACAAATAATAGAAATAAACACCATGTATAGAAAACATGTGTTTCCACCCGCATTCTGCTGGATTGCTGGTGGGAAGCTCATGTGCTCAGTCTGTACAAACAGCTGAGCTGTGTTACTTTCAGCTTTGTGAGTAATTAGCATGGTTGGAAATATATTTCATGGATACGCCTTTGAGTGAAAGGAATTTAATTTGTCTTATTTATTATGATAAACAATACAATGGGCTTGCTAGTCACAGAGATCGAGGAAAGTACCCGGAGCTTGGCACATTAACTGCTCCGAGAGAGAGAGAGAGAGAGAGAGAGAGAGAGAGAGAGAGAGAGAGAGAGAGAGAGAGAGAGAGAGAGAGAGAGAGAGAGAGAGAGAGCTCAGCTCTGCTTCAGGGACCTCATCCGGACGTCCACACAGCCTGCAGACAGCTCGGTTCCATGAGGTCCACACCACGTGTAGGCCGGCTCTCCTCTGCAGCATCTCCCCTCCTCCATCCGTCTCTCGGTCCACCAGGATGCTCCCGCTCCGCCGACTGGACTCCAGCTCTCCATCCTGGCCCCGTTCCCTTCTTGAATCCTTTTCTTTCTCTTTCACTCTCCTCATACAGCTGTCTTCACCATCAGCTTCCTGACCCTGTAATACTCCTGGTCAGTGAGGCCCTCTCTGTTTTTGCTGCGCATGATAGCCTTAGCTGACTCCCATGAACCCTCTTTGTCAGATAAATACTCCTCTAGCTTTCTCTACACACATTCTTAGTGTCCTTGAGAAACTTTTGAATCCTTTCGAGGTCTTTCTACTGCTCCTAGACTCAGACCCAGAGGAATCACTATAGTCCTCCTCCTCACTGGACTCAGACCATGCTGTTCCTCCTCCGGCTTTCCTTCTCCCTTCTTGGCCCTTCTTGGCTAGCTTCTTCTTCTGCTTCTTCGTCGTCGTCTTCTTCTTAAATGTGGATTTAACCAACAAAAGGTGCATTACCACCACCTACTGTTAAAATGACAGAAAAGCCACACACAAAAAAGAAGTAAAACCAGCAGAGCCAGGGTTCGAACCACCAATCCTCTAATTAAGAGACAGCCATGCTAGCCGTTGAGACATAATGGATTAGAGGACTGACATTACTAGAGATATTGCCCAACTGGCCGTATTCATTCGTGGTGTTGATGAGATTTTGGCGGTCCCCGAGGAGTTCCTTGTGACCAATCACAGAGCATGTTAATGGTCTCACGGCCCCTGTGGCCAAACACACGTTTCATAATGCTAGCAGGCCTCTCCATATAGTTTAACCAGCTCTCGATTGCATAGAGAAACAGAGGTGAAATGTGATTGGATGAGAAGACCGTTAACAAGCAGCGGCGCCGTGCTACACAGCAGGCTGAAGGCAGACAGAGCAACACAGGAGCTGGGCAATGAGAAAATAAGCTAATAGGGAAAAATGATTATGAATTTCTGTGCCGCCGCCCAGCGTGAGCCGCCTAGCCGGAAACAAACAAGCACGAACCCAACAAACCCCACGTGCACAACCCTACGACCGCACTGTGACAACACACAACACACTATATTCACTGCTTCAGACTATTAAATATCGATAACCTCACTACCAACTCACGCTCTCAGCCCTCCACGGCCATGCTTCCCCTCAGAGAGAAAGAGAGAGAAAACCTTTATTTCGTCCTCTACATCCCAGAATGTGCTGAACTCAAAACCTATTGAAAAGAAGAGAGCGAGATGAAAGGAAACTATTAAATGTTCTGAATGTATTACATCCCCAAAATGAATTCATGGTCCTGTCTTGATCGTGTGAACAGCCATTACAAGTGGATTTATGGACCTTCCTGTTCATCATAGTTTCTTTAGCTGCTCCCAAAGGACCCTCTCACGGCCGCTTCACGGCATCGACACCTGTACCACTGACACAAACTGAATACCAACTACAACTGGTGCCTTCTATCTTTGAAATGAAGCAATTTTAAAACATCTTTATTGGCTGAGTATTGTTCCAAACATGGGGAAACAAAAACTCCCAGATAAAATCACGAGCTGGCGGGCTTAACGCTAAACAGATATTACATTAAGTGAACGCAGCGGATGTTTTCCGACCGCTACGCTTTCTCCGTTACGTTAGAAGATAAACGTCAAAAAGCAGCGTTGTGTTTGCTCCCGTGTCTGTTGTGTCAACTCGGGGCTCCCATTGCTTCGTCCTCGGCTCGACTGACAGCTGTTCGGGCCCCCGAGGCGAAACATGAGGCGCTCGTCTGATGTCAGCTTGTCTGGTGTCAGCAGGCCGAGGCGCTTTGTTTCCCCCCCCATCAGCACCCTCACCTCTGAAGCCGCGGGGGCATCTTCGGCGGTAATGAGACGTCTACCGCCCGGTGAGACTCGCGCATGGCAACTTGGAACAAGTCCGCCACGACAGGCGCACAAGTCCTCACCGTGCCCGTGTGAGGAATTGCCATTGACTGCGAGGATTAATGAGTCCCCCCTTTACAGAAACCGAGGGTAGGACACTGTCCAGGCGGTAAGTGTTCCCGTCAAAGGACACACATTTCTGCCACATACCTCAGCTTTCAATTACATAGCCCAAGCTCTCCTCAACACGGGGGTTCATTCAAATCAAAGAGTGAGCGTTCAAACTTGAGAGAGAATCAAAGACAGTGTGAGGTGATAAAAAAAAAGTAATAAAAATAGATGAAATAGTTTTTCCCCCAGTTGTAAGTCTACATTGAGGCTTTGACACAGCTCTTTGTAGCACAATATGTGATGCACCCCGACGAGGCTTGTGATGATAGTTATCATGAATGTACGCGGGCCAGTTTGTATTTAATGGATGGCTCAGTTCTGACACTTCATTCTCCTCCCGACAGACGCCCCAGTCGACCAAGCCTTTCAGTACAACACTGAGGTTATTTGGGTTTGCTTTGAGTCCCCATGCTGCAGAGGCATGGATACGCCGGCATACATCCTCGTCAGGAACTGCCCCTGCAGATGCCGCCATTTATTTTGGGCGACCATGGGTACACCGTGTAAGTGTTCTTAAATAGCTGACCGATGTAAAGTAAATAGGATGCTGGGTTTTAAAAGTGAAGGCCAAAATACGACTTTTCCAAACCTAAATACTGTAAACAAACACTTAACCGGTGAGCTAATCCACTGGCAAACAATCTAGTGTCCACATAGCTTCACTAGCAAGTTTTTTTAATATATATATAAATATATATATATATATAGGACATATTTTTACTCTGAATTAAGGTGGATAGGCAACATGTATTTAAAAAAGAAAATAACAATGTTAAGCTAAAACTATCTAATAATACTAGGATAGATTATCAGGCCACTTGAAAATATTAATAATGGAACATGAAAAATAAAATGGATATTTAAATGGTGTATCCCAATTTTCCTTTGCTATCTAACATTTGCAAAGGCCAACCCTTTCAAAAATCTCTTTTATATATATATATATATATATATATATATATATATATATATATATATATATATAGAGAGAGAGAGAGAGAGAGAGAGAGAGAGAGAGAGAGAGAGAGAGAGAGAGAGAGAGATACTCCGTTTGTGAAGGAGTCCTGATGGAAACAATTAGCTACATTAAGTTATATTTGGATTGCAGTCACTTTAATATTCTATTTCTTTTACAGATTTATTTTTTGTCGGTTACGATGGATGCTATTTATTGTGTGTGATCGTGACATTGGACTCCAGCCGGGTGCCTTTGTTGGGGGGGGCCAGCCTATTTACTGCGTTGTTGATACAAACAATAAAAGCAGATCAAGGTTGGGTCACAGTCAATATGGGTACGTTCTCATGATGGTGGAGGCTGTGACTTACAGGGAGAAAAAAAGTGAAAAGAGATTACTTCATGCCTTTGTTATTGATGACATGATTCCAGTGAAATGGGTCATAAGGACCATGTAATTATAATTGCAGAAATAAACGTCATCTTTAACAAGTGTTTGTACAAAAACACGCCGAGTTCATTATTTGAATACATCTTGTAAATGACACATACAAACAACAACATAACCGTCATAAAATCATTGTCAATGGAATTCATCATGTGTGTAATTTTAACTGTTCTGCAAATCATTTTTATTGACTTTCACTTATTGCCTGTTAGGATCCTCTTTTGGCTTGTTTTTCTGTTCTTTTCTTTTCTGAGCAGTGCACTGGATTCCTGATAAGCAAGTTCACAGACATGTGCCTGGAGCAAGGATAACGCTGTTTTTTTATTAGAATCCCTGACATAAATCCCTCGTCCCTTTTGAAGTTGCAGACCCTCTCTCTCATTTTTGCCATTTTTCTTTTTTTTCAAGGGCTGCAGGTGTTTGGTCATGATACCGCCACGGGGGCATGGAGGGAAAAGAAGTAAAGATACGGCAAAGCGGATTTATGACAACTTTCATCTTGTAGCTCGGTCGAACTGTTAGATTCAATAAGCATCCATTTTAATGGTGTTTGTGTTTGGGACATTATTTGGTTTCTCACTGCCTTTACCGCCTTCACAAGGTTATTTATTGTGGCAGCACTTACGGCTAAACGTCGCAAATACGGGCATCGTGTGACGTTAATTTAAAGCTCGGCTTGGTAATCGTCTTCAAAAAACACGTTGTTAGTTTGCTCCTAAAGAAAAACATGACGAACAATACACAAGACTAGCGTTTCTGTGCATTTTTCTTTTAACAGAAGCAACGAAACAATTATTGGACGCCATCTTAACATAATACATTCAACACCGAAGAAACACGACCCTTCACTATGTTTGCGCAACGATCATCATTCTTGTCAATAGAGTCTGACTCCTCTCGAGTCCTGCGATCCTTCCGCAAAGTGTATCTTGATCTGGCATGTAGCAATGAGAGAATGGGTTAGCTTGAATTTTCCTGTACATTCGCCACAAGCCAGCTGGGTGGTTGAACAGCCTGAAGTCGGACTCATGTGGCTGCGTGGTCAGCCGTGGACGTTGATCGTCTCAAGGTCCTTTCCCTTCGAATGAATCCGATCCGAACGTCTTGCGCTATAAGAGCTTCAGTAATAAACATGAAAATGACAAGAAATTAAGACAAAAAAAGGTGGCGAAATTCACGGGAGCTACCGAGCCTATATGGCAAAATGATGGGGTTGATATTACTGCGTGGGGACCAGCAATAATGTCATAAAAAAAACTCTCCCTCGGTCCACCTAAAAATCCACACCCTCAAAAATGATGCTGGCAGCAACAAGAGAAATGGTTCTGGATCACAGAATTGTGCTAATGCCAACACCTGTATTGTTTCCCTCTCAAGCATCCCTTTCCCTGTGAACATTACAACTATAGGAGAAAGCTGCATTACGTCGGATGCTTTGCCGACGCAATTTTGCTTTTATAATATATCAGAATGCGCCTTTGTGTTGTGCTGAGAAAAGAAAGGAGCCATTACCAAGAGGATCAGAGAATGTAGCCACTGCTGTCAGGTTGTTTTCTCTTTAATGTCCCCGGCACAGCCATTAAAGTACCCGCGGCAAGTCAGCGAAGGGTGTATCTTCTAGCTCTGATGGCTCCTCTGTGGTCATTCATCAATCAGCTAGTGTCGGAGAGACAATATACAAGGGGACAACTGGCAAAACACAAAAAGTTTGCCAGTTGACCCTTTTATCTCGCCGCAAAACTTTGAAAAAAAGAAACTCGGCTCAGAAAATGTGTCTAAGCATGACCCATACATATTTTAGAAGCTCGCTCAATTGATGTTTGTATTTTGTATCTTCCCCGACGGGTACAATAACGAGAGCAGATGTGATCAGATAAGCAAATCATGTTTTTCTCCGCTCTCTGCACAGGCGAGGTCCGAGGTCAGGGTGAGTAACAGAACTGCACTCTGCCTTTTAATCGTTTTACAAAGAAAGTACAGATGCTTCTGGACACGTGCGGCCCCGGCCGGTTGGCCTGTTATTACCATCTGCTGAACATGAGGAATCAAACCAATGGAAAGGCCCTCACAGAACAAACACAGACACAGACCGTGAACCCAGCTTCTGTTTCAGAAAAAGAACCTCCAGACAAAATGACTTTTTGATCCATCGCTCGAATCGTTTGTGACAATAATTTGCAATTAGCGCTCGCAGGTCGGCTACATTCATCCCCAGTCACTTGTCACTGCGTTGATTCATTTGTTGAATGTCTCATTACTTCTCGGTTTGAGTGTGAAATATGTTTCAAGGTGCATCTTCAGTGGCGTAGTGAGAAATATTGTCTTCTTGCAAATGTACAGACTCGCAGAAAGGTTTTCTAAAACCGTGCAGCGTGCGCTCTTCGTGAAACTTGACACCGCTATCCTCCTCGGAGAGTACCGTGTACTCTCTATGTTGTAATGTAAAGAATAATTATATGTTCCTCCCAACGCGTAGCAAATTTGGAACTAAGCTGGCAAATTGTACATTGCGCGTTTCTTAATAAGCTAATTAGGTGCACCATCGGGAGTATGCCGCTGTCGCACCGCCCACAATCGTCAGGCTCCACAGCGGGGTGTGAAAACCACTCAGACGGAGGTGGCATCCATGTACAGTAGAGGCTCTACACTTAGCGGTGCAGGAAGAAGGTCTGGAGGATCATCAGACAGTTAAATCATCACAGACTGGCACGCAAACTACCTAGTCAACATTTTTTGTTTTGTTTATACCGGGTGGACTCTAAATCCAACCCGTGACACCAATTCATCGTGCAGAAAAAGCATTAAAGATAAGAAACGTGGCTAAAAGAATCCATGTTGACTTGGATATCCCTGGACTGGCTTTTAAAGGGGATATATCATGTATGTTTTAAAAAGGTTCATACTTGTATATATTTTTTCCGAGAATATTTGACATGCTTTAGGGTTAAAAAAACACCCTTTTCTCATACTGTGTGTTTGAATTTATTAGCATTCACCCTCCAACAATGTAATATTTTTACCACTGATTGAAAATTAAAAAAATGAAACAATGTTTTTTCAGTTTTTCATTGTCTATTTGTAGTAAAAAACAAAAATAATGTTAACTGTATTTGTTGTGTTTAACCCCTGTATATATATTTTTACCTTGCACTATTTTATGTAAAATATTCTCTATAATTCTTGTGCATATGATACATAAAGTAAACTTGAAACCTACACTTGACAAGGTATTAAAAATCTAAACTTAAAGATGCCCTGTGAAGTTATGTTAGAATGCAGTGCTCCCAACCACTCATGCTGATAAATGTGTTGAATATGTTTCCTTTCTCAATAAAAATGTATTCCTGGGTTTTTTCAGGGGGTGGAAATGTTTCAACCTGCATCTTTAACCTCCATGTTTGCTTGCGAGCAGTCCTCCTCTTACCAAACTTTGTGAAGTCATAGGTGTGTGTCTTTGAGCCTCACTGCCAGCTGGTCGACCAGCAGAGCAGAGGATACCACTTTACCCACGTGCATGTGCATCAGTCTCATGCATGAGAGAAAAATAACTTCTAAAAAAGGGCAAAGAATAAAACTTTAATTCATGGCAATACTGCTTTTCGAAGAAGCCAAAAACTATGAGTGGCTCCCACTTAAGGTTGAAGCCTTTGCTTATTTGCGTCATTATAAAGTCAGTTAGCTATACTTTGATTTTGATCAGAAAACAATCTGGGCGAGCACCAGGTGCAGATGGCACCTCAAGGCGTTCGCCACTGAATATGTCCCAAATTTAAGAGAACAATCAGAGTGCTACAAGATTTGATTCATTTCCAAGGCAAAATAACCTCTCTGCGTGAAGCCGGTCGCTGCCAAGCAATCCCTGCCCCGAGCCTGATGATACAGAACAGATGCACCTGTGTACCGGCTGCCCAAAAAGAAAAAAAATCAAGGTTCTTCATTTCAACTTCTCCCTCTGTTATATCGACTTGCTTGGAATAGAAAATACGGATGGTGTATTTGCGAGTCTGCGTGCCAGCGGTGTCACTGTCACCCTCAGTTCCTCAAGGCCGGCGTGCCCACACAGACCGAGCGCACACACATGGACTGTGGGAGCTCGCTGAAAAGGTTTGTGTGCTCGCCGGCTGGCGTTCAAACACCGCAGGAGTGGTGTAGGTGGCAGGAGTTGTGTTTGGTGTCGAGTGGGAGTGAAGGAGGTTGCTGAGTGTCAGGTATCGCTGAAACTTCTGCTACCATACACCCCGATATCTGCACACTCGACAGCCGGTGAACGATGTTACATTTTCGTGTGGCCCTGCAGGTGCGTGACGGTGCTACCCCACTAAAAAACTGTTAGCGTTGGCACATTATTTTTCGGCGATCTGACTGCAGTTCCTGTGTGGTTGCTTGAAAAAAGACGAATTAAGTCAATGTTGTATCACAAATCCAACCTTTGACACCAATTCATCGTGCAGAAATAGCATTAAAGATAAGAAACGTGGCTAAAAGAAGCCATGGTGACTTGGATATTCTTGGATTGGCTTGTAAAGGGGATATATCATGTATGTTTTAAAAGGTTCATGCTTGTATGTTTTTGGACTAGAATATTTGACATGTTTTTGTGTTAAAAAAACACCCTTTTCTCATACTGTGTGTTTGAATTTCCTTGCATTTACCCTCCAAATGTTCCATTTTAGTGTCTGTCTCTTCAACACAAGGACCGCCAAGACGGTGTGTTTGGGTTTTTATAAAGCAAAGGAAGTTTCAAGATAAAGGAAAAGCCTTTCAGCCCAATTTTTTTTCCTAAATGTGTGTTTTTGATGTTGTCTAAAGCCTAGATGGTAAAAAAAATCAATATTTCTGAGTATGTGTTTGTCCGACAGCCACACTTATTAGTATTTTCCATTACTTCCCTATCATCTTCTCCCTATAATATAACTCAACAAGAATTGCTAATGGACGGCTTCCAACAACAATACATGTTTTCAACAAAAAGTCATGGATAAATAATCACACGGCAGTATGAGGCTGAATGATATTTCTGGATGACAATTTGCTCCGTTTATCTTCTTGCCTATAAGAGTCTCAGAGATACTCAATATATTTTGGGACAAGACATAATCTGAATCCTAAAAAAAGTAGCCTATGAGTTTAAAATGGTTGTACTTGTAACTCAGCTTTGTGAAACAAATTGTTTTCCATTTGAACAACATGGGTTCAAAGGTAAACACAGTAATGTTTCATCAAAACTCTAAAGATAAGCTTATCGAAAACACGACCGCTCCAGTAAATGCAGTGCACAATATCTCTATTCATAGCTCATTTGGATCCCGCCTGACCAAGGTTGAGATGAGAGGCACGAAAAAAAACTGCCCTTTCAACGCGCCTGTATGCCTCACGTCATTCTCTTCAGGGTTGTTGTTGAGGGTGATCGCCTCATAGGGCCCTCATATCACCAAGGGCGGACACAAACGAGCCGGAGCGCACGGAAAGCCCTTAATGTCCTACTCGTCGCGCACGCTAGCGATGCTCCATTTTGTTTCCTTTTCAGCGGCTTCATGGTTCATGGAGGCGTCATCAATTTCCATCCGTCTCGTTTCAGCCCGGGTGGTCCGCCGCTCCCGTTCCATAAACACCCCGACAGATACGGAAAGATCAAGCGAGGTTCTACCATTACCATCCCTGGCGATGGCGTACGGCGCCGTGGTTTGCCTCTGCTACACCATTAGCGGCAAATCAAATGGAACATAAGCTCGCTAATGAACGAAACTGTGAACACTGTTGGTACAGAATATCTGGAACAGGGCGGTCACGGAGCGCTGACTTCACACGCTGACTGAATGCTTCTCAATATTATTTTGGAAACCCATTTATCTAATTCTAGTGTACGTTCAGCATGCTATTAACCCTTCGCAGTGCGGCCTCATGGCATACACATGTTGCAGTGCATAGATGTTTTTGTGTTACTTTATCCTCTCAAGTTATCTATATAAAAAGGCCCTTTTGGAGTCAAGATATCAGCTAGAGAGTTCAAATACATTACATTTTGAACGAAGACAGACTACCTTTGCTCCCACTGTGTCCCTGCTGGAGCGAGCCGCAGCTCTCCCTTAATCTGACGAAAAGATCCCAACAGCCAAGCACTTTTCTTGGGGTTAATTGTATGTGACATCCATAATGCAGCTCTGGTCAATGGTTATCTTTTCCTGGGTTGCAGAGCGAGTTGTTTCACTCCCGTTATATGTTCTAGAAGGTTCTCCTCCCTCACCTAAAAGTAAAATTATGCAATTGTTCTAAGTAAAGTTCACGCGCCTAATTAATTCAACACAAGGAAAAGTTGATTATTTTGACCTTTTTCTGGAATCTGGATACAATCTCAGGGATGATGATGGCGTGCCAAGAAAGCTGATTGGAGACATTTAACATAGAGGAACGACAACACGCTTTGTCATTATCTTTTAGAAAATGGTTTCCTCGCATATGTTAGCATCACGTTTCACTGGCGATGGAAATGTAAAGAAAGACGATGTGGGCTTTGGTCTCCAACATTGTGCTGCTCGGCTCAGCTGCTGCACTAATGATGAGACTCAGGGAAGGCAAACTCCCATGGCTATCTGTGTCCCTCTTATTAAGACGGAGTGTGTGGGGGGGGGAGGAACCAATGGGTTAAGCATCTTTCTCCAGAGGAATGTTATCTGCGTCTCAGAGCCATGGTTGTACATCTTAATTACACAGGCGACAATATTTGCACACACCTGTTTTGTATCTATCTGGATTTTTCTTAAATATATGTATATATATAGTAGAACCAAAAGGAGTGTGTGCAGTAAGTTTCCGGATTAAGTTTTCTCCTCTGAAAGCAGGAACGTAATTGGGTCAGTTCTTTTAGACTCTCGGTCACTGTGGCTGCTCTGTAAACCTGAAGTATTACTCCCATTAGCTGCAGTTCTGTTCCCCTGGGCAATGGGAGGAGGAGGGAGGGTTCTGGGGGCGGGGGGTGCACACACACACACACACACACACACACACACACACACACACACACACACACACACACACAGAAGGTAATTACAGAACATAATGTTATTAATTACTCGGAGCGCTCAACGCTACCGCTGGAGCCTGAACTCTCTGCAGACGAGGTTCTCGGAGCCGGGCGGGCCACGGAACAAAGCCTAGGGTTAAGTGACCCACTCGCTTCTGTCACCGGACGCCCGGCTTTGTCACAGCTCCCCCCGTTTGTCGGCAGATTTCTCGGTACTGAGTCTGTTTTCCCGCTGCTGTCTGTCGCCGCCGACCGCGCTTACAAAAAGGAAACAAGAAGAATGCACCGGAGCGGTCGCCCGCAGTCATCTGTGTCCTTACAAAGCACACAGAGGGGGGTTGGGAGTCACCAAGACAGATGCAAGTGGTCAGATGTCGTTATGAGCTTCCCTTTGAAGAAGAAAAAAGGAATTTGAACAAGGACACTGGTTAGAATTGCCCTATTATTATCACAAGTATTATCATAATTACGGACTGATTTGTCCTGGCGGGTAATGAGACTTCCCTTGCATTTCGCTGTCGTCAGCGAGCAGACTGCCTCCCGGTTATAGGTGTGAAATGTCCCACCTCCAACATGGTCTCCTCCTACATGGTGAGTGTGTATAGAACATGATTTAATCCCATTACCCCAGTGAGACATATGCATCGCCGTAATGATGAAAATACTAAAGGTAGGTGTTATTTCTCGGCACCGTGCGATACGGGGACTCACACTAATTGGGAAAAGCCTTAAGCTAACACAAGCATGGTCGTCAGTTATTCACATTTTCTCTATTAGTAAGACACATGGAAGTTATCTTTGTAATTTACTGTGCCACGATACAAGACACTTCTTTTTTAATGTATACTTGTATTTATTGTTATTTATTTATGTCTTATCATAGGTATGTTTTAGCCATAATACTTTTCCAACTTGACTAAAACAAACACCCACTGACATCGAAACACACACAGTGTTTTGTCCCTTTCTTTGTCATCTTACACACAAAATATGTCCGAGCAGCGCTCATACATGATTTGAAATTAAAGTAAGGTCACACAGAAAAAAGTAATCTTGTTTTCTGGCGCGTTCATTGCGTTGAACATGTTCACACAACATTTTTTAACAATTACAATATTAAGAAAAAAATATGAAAAACATTGAATTTTTAATCACATATTTAAAAATAACCTGCATATACACACTATTTGTGTTTAGTCAAATAAGGCAATGGCGCTGCTCTGAATGAAAAACAATCCTGCAATGCAACGGATCACCACAACTAATATTCTTTATATATATATATATATATTTATATATATATATATATATTTAAATATTGAGCCATAACATTGCAGTTCTTGAGAAAATAAATGATTGTCATAATGCACAATATCTGCTATAATATCTCTGCAAATGTTTCATGCATGAAGTAAAGAGAGAATATGGGTCATCTTTCTACACTCTCGCCTCCATGGTGTATCAGCTTATACACTGTTTCAGCCTCATTGAAATCTGACCGATAATCAATAGCTCTCTCTCTCTCTCTCTCTCTCTCTCTCTCTCTCTCTCTCTCTGGCTTGAAATAGGATGAAGCCATACGCACATGTTTTACGTGCTCAGACCGATAAATATGTGCTTTTTCGAGTAGGGCCTTGTGCGTTGGATTCATTCCACTGGACATCAGGGGTCGGTCACATGTTATACTTACTGAAATATTTGGTGAGCTTTGCCGAGTAGGTTTGAGACTTGAAAATCCTCCTAATGCTTGCAAAAAAAAAATCTTAAAAGTCCAGTCTGAACCCCAGAAGATGATGTATCTCAAAGTGGGCGAGAAGCGTACGGAACTGCGTCAAGAAATTGTCCTATTTACGCTACACGAGGCGAATCGAGCAGAAATACACAATGAACAGCTCGCTGATGCACGCTGTATTGGTCGAGAAGAAGAAGAAGAAGAAGAAGAAGAAGAAAAAGAAGAAGAAAAACAAAAGCAGCATGCTAACAAAGTATGTGATGGTCCCTCCAGGAGGCAGGAGTGATCCCTCCCTTTATTCTCCCGGGACTCTTTGGCAGTTGTGATACATTTACTTACTTAACTGAACAGGAATCATCTTCTTTCATCTCTGTTCGAGCCCTACAGAGGATCAGTGAGATACATCTCTCGCCCATTTGAAGTACTGTTACCTGGAGACACGCTGCCGGGGCCCGCCGCACTCAGCTTATTTGATATACTGAATTTCTTGTCAACTGTGGCCATGCGCTCTATGCATCATGTCTGGTTTCGAGTGCGGGGAGAGGATATAGGACGCGACGGTGCTATTTCTTAAAGCAACGGCTGCTGGCCCGCCTGTTGTTGTGATATATTGTTATGGAGGTGCTTTTACTGTACGAACAGTACGGGCAAGGGGACCCGAGGGAGATGCGGTTCACATTAGATAGTCATCACTCAGAGCGCCGTTGCATTGCGACGGCCGCTGTCAGGAACATATGAGCATCGAAACAGAATCAAGTGCTGCTTATCGCCCACGCAGACGTTTGCGAGCACCAATGTGAAGAAGCAGGGACCGGGAGACAAGGGTCGACATGTGACAGTTATCGTGA
Source organism: Taurulus bubalis (assembly GCF_910589615.1). Lineage (NCBI taxonomy): Eukaryota > Metazoa > Chordata > Actinopteri > Perciformes > Cottidae > Taurulus > Taurulus bubalis. The sequence goes on from NC_136607.1 coordinate 4,734,075, forward strand.
CGATTTAATCCAAATGGCTACGTTGTTGAGATGATTCTCTGATTCTCTTCGTTTATCTTTTTGGTTTTGCCTTTCTGCTACAATCTGGCTGCCCCAAGGAGGCTGACAGGAAACTCCACAGACATTTCTCATGAATGACCAAAATACACTGTCCAAAAAGAATCCTCAAATCTCCATTTTGATTTAAAGGAGGTATTGCTTCATTCAAATGTTCTCGAAGGGCCTTTTATTTGAAGATGAATCAAGGCAAAGGCAACAAAGGGCATTGTTTTTGAGGCGGTTATTGATATGTTGTGACTTAAAACTACATTTAGTTTGAAAGTATTGCATGCTGTATTTTATTTGACTATCTTTGAGGTGTTGGGGTGTTATGAGGTACTTAATTGGGTAGTGAGAGACGTGTATGGCACATAGCATGTGTCCGATTAAATTCACATCCTATTCAGTCTAACTTAATTCACAATGTCACTGTCTGTACTCAGCTTGCGACTACGGTAGAGAGAGCGGAGCACATATTCTAAATATAGCATACATTTAAACTGATATTGATGGATTTTTTTTTTGGTGGGCTTTTCTTTTAGGTGAAATAAGTTTTGCTGCTGCCCCGGTATCTCCGTTCTACTATAAAACACCCAAACTATCCCTTTTTTATTAAAAAATGTAATATTTCATTTCAATGCCATCTCCCGAGGGTCATCCTTACCATAAGTTGTTGTATTACAGGTTGACATGAATGTAGGTTTATGAACATTTATAGTTTTTTTGTGGAATGTGAAAAACCCTCCTGTCGTCTCCCACTGAAGGCGAACCTACGCCCTCAGGGAAACGAACACAAAGCATCCTGAATCCCAGGTGATTACCGGTGCTCCATGTGTGTTTATTTCCCAAGAAAATCCAGTATTTTTCCGTGTATTTTCTTCCGTCCCCTTGAGATAAAACATCGACGTAATGACACAACAATCATCGTTCTTCCCGCCGAGAGCTGCTGGCGGTTAAGAGCAGGTGTAACGTGTGATGCTGGCACTTTGTTCACGTGCCATCAAAGTGTCGCACATTTAGGGTCAGACGTGTTTGCAAACATTGTTCTAATGCACGGCTTTTCCCTGTGGCAGAGCATTGTTCCATGTTGGCAAGACGTGTACCACCTCCGCACAGAGATGGAGTTTAATAGTGTGAAGAAGAAGAAAAAAAGAGGAGGAAAGACAACTGTGGGGATGATTGTGAAACGGAGGATCCTTAAATTGGATGCTCAAGAGGGCTCCTCTGTCTGTGAATTATGGTTTACACAGCTTCTCTCACCTAGTTTCTGAAGAACTAGTGTCAGAAATCTTTTTCATCATGAAATCACAAGGCTGCAAGGTCAGCCAGGCAATTAAAGGAAGCTGTTGAGGCGCTTCCATCTCATTCCCATTTTGTTTCCCGTCTCGCACCCCCGTCATGGATCTTAGGCGTCAATATTATCTGCATATTTGAAAAATTGAAGCGCTCCTCGCAGCCATTAACGGACGTCGCAGGTCCTCTGGAAGGAAGCGGCGCGTCTCCAAAGGTCAGTCCGCTCTTGAGCTTTGCACCCCGCTCCATGGCAGGTTTATTCTCCCGCAAAGGGGCCGAGGGGAGAGAATGGAGCGCTCTCGGTGTGAGGCAATTAGGGCTTGTTTATTTCCCCTCCGCCGTCTAATAAACGTCACTTTCTAGTTTTAATGGCTCGGAGAGGGAGTGGGATTACACAATTCGGGTCCGCAGGTGTGGCCAAACGTGAAGCGGAGGCCGGGTCTTTTGGCAGAGGCCCTTCATCACGGAGGACGTCTCTGGTTACGGGGGGCGAGGGGGGGTTATGTTGTGATAATAGATGTTTTTATCACACCCTACTGACCTCTGCGTACAAGTACAACGGCCGCCGCGAGGACGTGTGAATAAAAGTAGAGAAAACAAACACGACGCCCCCAGGAGTTTATGCACTGCTTTGCATTATTTATCCAAAAGATATATATATATCCAACATGTAGAAATCTTCTAAATTGTCTCACACTTTGTCCCTGCCAGCTTATGTTCTGCCTCATATTTCAGATTTAATACCAACTGCTTTTCTTTCGCCCTCATTGACCAAATACAACAACAATAATGAAAACAGTAAAATTTTGTTATTATTTTGACATTTGGATTATAATAACCGCAGCAACAAAAAAACTAAACACTAATGATATATTGTTGACCACTGAGGCTCAACAATTTATCTACACTTAATGTCTCACGTGACTCCGTTCCGACGGCGCTGCCGCATGAAACACTGCATTCCCGCCTCATTATAATTGTTGCCGTTGCTTTTCAGCTTGTGACATTTCAAAAATGTCAATAGAATACGCTGCACCTAAAACACATGATAATTAAGCAGATGATTGGCTCACGGCTCAAAGCAGAGCTCAGCAGTTTATTTCATCGTGTTGTTTTGACCGGCTTGCATTCCACAAAATCCATACACTCAGCAGATGAAGAAAAGGCTTCTATAAATAAAATAAAGTTTTTTTTCTTCTCATTCTTAATGATGTGATATTATTTAATAGTGGATTAACACTCCTTCCGTGGCATTGGTGATATTGCAGTTGAGCTTGCAAGCTTTGAAATATTGGAGAGAAAGTTTCCAAAAATAGTTCCAGTAATTAAACTAACCTTCATAAACATTTTTTTATCGAGTGGGACAAAATCCTCGGTGTGTAAGTCTCATTCTTGGCTACTCAGTACAGTCCCAAGTCGTGTTCAGGAGCTCGTCACATGACTCGTTTAAGTCAGTAATCTAACATGTCTTTCTTGTTTTAGCTGTTATATCTACATGTATAGTTGTTTCACTCATGGGGATGTAGCTTTACCATTGCATTACCAATCCAACAGCCCTAAACAAACACAAGCCATGCTTCCTTTCACATGCACACACAGACTCGACATAATTACATTCATCATCTTTTCTTTCTTTCTTTGTTTTTCTTTAGTTAACAGTCCTTTTATGTTTGTAATTTTGTAAAATGTTAAATATTTTCTAGGTGGAGGCTTCAAATAAGCCCAGTTGGCTTCACTGTGGTATTCCTTTATCTCAGTTATGTTTGTTTATTTGTGTATGTTATTGTTTGAATTATGCAAAAATAAAAATAAAGCGAAAAGTTAGTTAAGTTCATGTCTCTTTTCCTCAACCTAACTATGTGATTTTGTTGCCTCGACCTAACTTCCTGCAGAGACAGAAGTTTATTTTTATTAAAATGACACGATGCCCGTAACAAGTACATTTTCCACGCTAGAGGTTCACAGAGCGTCGTAGTTTGAAGCTCCAGGCCACTGACCAGGCTGCGCTTTTGGAAAGTTGTGTGTGAGAATGTGTCGGACTGAACTGCGCCTCACAAAAATAGATTCAACTGTCACCACATTTATTTATTTATCTCACTTTGTCTAAACTATAGATAATAGTGACAAATTGAATGCAGAAGCACGTTGATGAATGTTTTGTGTGAAGGCTTAAACCAAGCCAACGACTTCCTGCTGTGATGTAGGGGATAAAAAAACCACCAGAGATACAGCCCAGGGATATTTGAAACCCATTCCTGTAGGTGATCAATAAATTCTTCACATCAGCTCGAAACTTTGCTCGAAAAAAAAAAAGGCTGTGATGCGGTCACGTCCGTTTGATTGAGATAAAAGCCGAGGCCTAGATAATGTGAATTGTTTAATTTGTGTGATTAAACGAGCCTCGCTAAAACAGTTTTCCACGAGCTGCTATCCATAACAATGAGCTGGTGATGTACTATCTGCAAAATTAAATCATGGTATTGTAAAGCCGGAGCGAAAATGACCTCAAAGTCAGAGCGAGAGCACCGCCGAATGCTTAATTAGGCAGTTAGTGTTGGCAAGCTCGCCGGCTAAATAATGGCAGTGGTGTGGATCCAGAACAGGAGCAAACATTTTGCAGAGCTTTCAGCTGTAAACCTTGCCGGCGCTGCCAAAGGGCTCTCTGTCCCAAACAGTCTGGCGGCTGGCTACTGTACCACCCCCGTACCGACTAACGACCTCGCTCTCGCTTTGTCTCTCCCTCACATCAAACTGATGCTGTGAAGCTTTACTGCCATGGTGTTTTCATCACAAAAAAAAACAAAAATGAATGTTGGAAAAGTAAATACAGATGAATTCATGACACATTGGAAGGGAAAAACATGAATAAATGAATGGAGAAACATCACAAATGCAGATCATTTCGTACAGGGCACGAAAGGTCAGAGCCTGAAAGTGATATGATGTATGTGCTCGGCCTGTGTCGTAAAGCAAGGTCAACTCAAGTCTTTGGGGAACCGGGCTTTGCTGGACCGAACCTTTGCTATCAGCTGACTTAAAACCATTCAAATAATGTAAAAGCTAAGATAGAAGATGATCAAAAGAAGAAAAGGATTGAGAAAACGATGGAAATAATTAAGATAACCCTAAAACACTAACGTCAGGTATATTTTACCCGATATAATGTACCTGATAAAATATACTTCTCATCAAAATATATTAAAATACAACAATACAAGGCAAATTGAAGTACTCTTCTAGAACTTCTCAAATTAAAAACAGGTATCATGGGGGGACCCTAAACAAAGGCTCAAAATCGGGTGAAAAATTAGGGAATCGTCAATAAAACATGATTACAAATATAAATAATGGAACTATGAACTTGTGAGCCTTGACAGGTGAAGAAACAGTCTCCCTTCGGTGGTAAAATCCATCCGAAATGTTTTCACCCTCTATCACTAACGTTGGGTGAAAATCACCCGAACACGTTCCTGTTGAAAAAAAAAGGGGATTGGAGCAGAAAGACACGCCCACCTTCAATAACGTCAGTGAGCAGCATGAAGCTACACAAGGACCCACACAACTCAGACAAAAGCAACACAATGAAAATAACAAAACTACAATCGCACCGACGTTAGTGTTCTAGGGTTAAAGGAGGTTTTGAGATAATTAATAACTTTAAAGGAGGTTTTGAGATAATTAATAACTCTTCAAACACCCTGATTAAAAGTTTCTTAGGGCTTTTGTTGCCTGAACCTGACTTCCTGTGAAGACGGGAGATTATTTTTGAAAAGACACGATGATACGCTGAGGACTGAACAAGCTGTTGCTTTGGAACAATCGAGAGTGAGAATGCGTTGGAATAGAAAGTGAAGCCACAGAGTTGTGTGCAAGAGCAGGTGAGGTGTGGATTTCTTCTTCCATGCAAAAAGGAAACAATGGGTTTATTATTTCCAATCATCATCTGGTAGAGTCTGGTGAAGACGCCTTACTTTACAGCGCCTCGTGCTACCCAGAGCGGCAGTGATAGCACAGAGTGTTGAAGCATCTACATTGTCAGTCAAAGAAACCCAGCACAAAGAAAGGCATGAACACAGCCATGTGCCATTATGAATGCATGTTATGAAAAGGGAATAAAAAAAAGCCTGTCACACAGAAACAACTTAAATATTATGATGTTTGAGGGTCTTTAAATACTAAAAGTAGATAGAGACCGGCGTATCCTGATTGGTGAGAAACTGTCGGTCCTGCCACATGCACACTATTCACATAAAGAGGTGAAGTAAAGCTGCTGTGAGTTTTGTACATTAACGTGTGTGTGTGTGTGTGTGTGTGTATATGTCTTCATATCTGGGCTTCTTCTCACAGCTTACGTGCTCCGTAGGGAGCGCTCCTCAATATGTTTTTAGTGAGCCGCTGTCAGCTGGCTGGAGCCTCCAGATAAGGGCTGTTATGTGTTGTGTAGTTAGTGTTTAAGTATTGCCGCTCTCTACGGCTCCCCGTGTCACAGTGTTATCTGAAGGGTCCCAGCGAGCTCCTCCGGCTCGCCTCTCCGGGTCGCGGTAATGAGAGAGGATAATTACTGCTCACACTTTGCAAATGGAACAGCAGGACGATAGATGGCGTCTAATGAAGCCCTCCTCTGCCACCGCATCGTATGGACACACACACACACACACACACACACAACGTTAAGTGCGTGATTATGACAAACTCTGGTACGGCTACATGTCTCCTCGGACCGTAGGGAACAGGAAATATGTCGTATGTATTCCATGACGCTCCGTATGTTTGGCCGAGACTTCAATCTTTTTTTTGTAATTGAGAAGAAAAAAACAGCAACAGGCGTTTTGTAAAAATACATTTTTCCTATTCACTGTTTACATTTTAATTAGCATATAATTGCTAAGCTGTAGGATCACGGGAACTCCATAAAAGAAAAATCAATGTGACTTTGAGTTTTTTTACATATGAATACACACACGGACACACAACTCATCATATCTATTAGCTTTATTCATGTTTACTTTCCCCCTGGTAGTTATGATGGAAGCAAAGTCCACAGAAGGAGAAGGTCAGAATGGATTAATGAGTCAACAGGCCAGGACCGCTGGAGGCCCCGGGGCCCCACTTTGAGAATCAATGATGTGGATTGTTGCATTTTTCTCACCTCCAACTAAGCCAGACATTTTTCTTTGTTTGTTTAATACATCCTGGGTAAAAATGACATTGCAAATCACAACCAGAAGTAAAAACAGGTTATTCCTATTATCTCAACCATTATAAAAGACGTTCACTCCAAAATGTCCTTAACCAATATTTGATTGTTAACCTCTGTCACACACTGCGTGAATTAAAAGCTGTCTTATGAATATTACGTCCAAAAACGGTGGAAATAGCTTTGGCCGTCACCCAAGTATATAAAAACAGATTTTTACTTTCGGGATTAATTTCAAATAGTGGACTATTTTACAAGCAGAACTCCCTGCAGCCCCGTATCCAAGTAATTAAGTTGGTGAGCATAATATCATCACAGCCAGAACTCTGATAATAAGGCCAAGGTTGTAAAAAAAAAAAAACAGAATTCCTCTCAATGAAGTCTCATCTCATTTCATTTAATTGATGATAAGGAATGCGCTTGAAAACTGCCTGTTTGACCTTGGGCTCCCATCAAACTGGATTCCTGTCCTCCTTCTCCTCCACCTACAAGTTGAGGACAAACATTGTAGCGAGCCAGAAAGAAAGAAAAAAGGCAGAGGGAAGACGGAGCACTTTGTCAGATCAGCTAATTGAGTATTTGGCCCAAAGCGGCGGCCATTTATAAGTCCCCTCCTCCCTCCAGGCCTGCCCAATTTACTCCCATTCCTCTGCCCCCCGTCCAGCTGTGTGCTCCTCCGACACTGGGATCTGTCACCCCACCCTACCTCTTCCTCATCCATCACAGCAGAGTGATTCCTTGGTTTTTAGGGAAAGTGATGAAGATGTTTGCAGGCCCCACTGTGGACACAGCAGGACCCCTCCAGGCTAAAGTGGTCTGATCAATCAAAAACCCTTCTGGGTCAAACTGCCCTTCTGGTTTCACACTCAGGGAAACAGCACCCTTCCAAAAAAAAAACATTTAAAGCGACAAGACATAACCACACTCACTGATGCACACAAAACTATTTCCCACCCTGGAGTTGTGTTACTAATCGCAGCCCTTGTGCACATTCTGGCCAGCTCAACTCTTTTATTATGTTTTATTTTTCTCCTTCTGTGCAGCGGGAAGCTACTTCATCTTTGTTGAGAATGACAATTAGAGGGGCCACCAATGTGTAATCAGAGTGAGTGTCCCAGAATCATAATAAGAGTCTCCCACTCTCTCCCATTTGAACAGCTGTGACTCCAGCAGTGCTCTTGGCAGGCTCCGTCCCCGACTGCCTCATTTACTCGCAGCCTCTGCAGTATTAGTTTGGAACAGTGCGTACCTCAAACAACTGCAGATATTCGTGCCGTTGTTTTTTTTTTAACTGGCTTTTTATGTTTGTTGTCTTTCTTGTCCCCGGATTTTCAAATAGCTAAACTAATATTATGTCTTCAGACGTGGACACAATACTGCAAATATGTACTCCTATTCAATTCAGTCGAAAACTGTGTGAGAATACAAGTATACCTAATCCCGAAACCACAGGAACAAGACCTTCTTTATGTTGATACGATGGCATACTGTCATGTTGATGTGATGGGATACATTATGTCGATATGATGAGGTACTTTATGTTGATGTGATGGGATACTTTATGTTGATATGATGGGATTTTTAATTGTACCCTGAAGTGAAATGATATTTCTCTAATTGAATTCATCGGCAGACCGGGGACAGGGTTGTCAACACGTCGCCATTAGTGATCACAAACACGCAACACGTAACGCAACGAAATCTTGTCTAAACTCCTTTGGGTTTGTGTGTGAATATTCCTCTATAGGGGAGGAGACATGATTCGTAAGATAATAATATCACTCATGATTTAGAAAGCCTGGATACATTCGTCGTCTATGGGCACTTGGCTACGTGTCCAATCCTCTAATTAGCTCCCCAGCATATAAACCCGTGACTTTGCCTCACTTCTTTGCCTCACTTCCCCACCACGGGGTCTAGCTGTGCATTCTGCCACCAAGCCGTGGGCAACACAGAGATTGGCATTTGTTGGATTTATTTTGGGACTTTTTTCATTGTCATTTTTGCATAGAACACGAGTCAGGTCTCGGCAAGAACAGCTAAAACAAAATGTATTTGGGGAAAGTATTTCTGCTGAGGGCAGCACCATGTCTGTTAAAACCAGTTAAAAGTGATCCAGTCCCCCGATCCATTCTCCCACTCACTATCTATCCTCCTCTTCACTTCAGGCAAAGGAACTGTTACTATTCTCAGTTTTTCAATTTTATATGAGGACCCTAAGATGAATTGCCAATTATTGTATCCCCCAACCAGGCAATTATGATTATACAATTTAAAGCAGAGAAAAAAACACCTTGTTTTTTTATTTAATTGCATTAACCAGTCATGCTAAACTCATTCCCCAGTGGCAATAACAGCTTTAGAAAAGAAGAAAAAATGTCTTACTCATCTGGCAAAATAAGTCTGTTATATCAGCCAGGAGTTCAGAATCCAGATGAGAAGCCATGATTTTGAAGTGCTACATTAGAATTGCTGTATAAAAATGGCAAGATTAGAGAAAACCTCAAAAAAAATAAAAAGAGGCTTTTACAATGTTTTTTTTGCCTGTCGAAAAAAAGAGTTAATGCGGTAAATGGGTCCTGGTAAAACCTTTACGAGACTCAGCGAACACTTAACTCACATGACACGTCAACTTCGGTCACCGAAATTCCCACAACATGTAAATGCGTGTCCTTGTCTCTGGCCCGCTGACAGGAAAGAACAGTTCAAACTTGACGAATTGAAAACTAAATTCCTGACGACCTCTCTCCATTTTTCTCTCTGAGACGGTTCGATGGCTAAGCCGACTCCTCTTGTTTCTGGTTTTAACCTTTCATCTATAGTGGAAATTATTGACCAAACTATGCTGTAGCTGAGTTTAATCGCTTTAAACCAGTGGATAGAAACGCGCCTGATTCCCATTTATTCATTCAGGATATTTGAATAGTTAAAATCACAAGACAATTGAATGGAAACTCTGAATGCGTATCCTTTCCCTTCCACTTTGCAGCCTTCATAGTGGATGAAGCATCACCAGCACGGTGGCTACTCTGCTTCACTTCCTGTAAAGGAGACTCCAAACTTTAAATGCTGGTCTCATATGCTGCTTTAAATTTCGTGTTGAACTTGAAATGGTTTTGTTAGCTTTTGGCTCCCCGGTGGGACTGTGCCCTCGCATTTCACCTACACTGCAGTTTGCACCGCTTCTCATTAATATGGATATTGTTTTGAGTGCACTGGATCTCTGTGGTCGTATCGGCTCAATGCCAGGATCAGGAGTTTGGTTTGGAGTCAATATGCTGGAAATGTATTGCACATTTTGCACATTCACTGAAATTAATAAAGTAATGAATGAATAGAGCCTTTTTAACAATGATCAGGACAGTCAACTGTATTGAGTAGCATCACTGTATACTTTAATACTGACACATTTAGAAGAAAAAAACTGAGCAAAGTAAACATGTTTTGTAATCCCATCTATAAAGTGTTGCTTTATAATTGTATGCTCAACATTTCAGATAGAGAGCTGTGTGACTCTCTTCAGCTGAACTTGACCTTTCATGACCTGACCTCGCTACACTGTATAGACACCAGTCTCCAGCGATTCTCCTATCACAAAATCTAACATCCAATGAGGCCAAAAGGGCAGACAGAGCGTTGGAGGAACTGGAGTTTGAAGTATTTTACAATGAAACAGATGAATTTGTCTCATTTAACGTTGGCATCTGACATCTGTGATTCTTTTGGAGAAATCTCCGTTGCTGACTCACCGCCGAGCACGAGGTCCGTCTGCAGGGAGACGGCAGCCATATTTTCTCATCTCATTAATGGTTGCTTCAACTTGTAATGTGTCTTTGCAGGCCCACAGCAGAACAGCTGCAAGTGAGTGTGCCTGTGGAAGAGGAAAAGGGCCTCTTCTCCTTCAGAACCCCGAGGACTTCTCGTCAAATGAAACGCTGTCAAGGTCCAGTGAGCTGAGCTGCCCGGAGAAAGCTCCACAATGGAGAAAAGGCTCGACAACCGACACAAAGCCAGAAGCAGATAGCAACCCCAACTGCTCGCACACTTATTACATTTTGGGAGCCACTCGGGCAGATAACGACGGGAAGCCGCCTCGCTCACACAAACAGAAATCTGTTGCTTCCTCTCGTCGAGACACATTATTTACTGTAACCCCAACCGCTGACAACGGTAATTAATTTAGATAAAGTAACTATCCGCCCTGTTGAAATGATTCCTCCGGCAAACTATTGCAGTGCAGCAGAGAATATGATCCCAAAGGACTTCACGCCATTAGCTCGGAAGCTCTACAGTATACGAGGAGAATGAACACACTGTAATATATGTCATACTAGTCCCATTGTTAGAGAGATGGTGGCTCTGGCTATCTGCATAAATGAAACCATTCGAACAAGCCACCTTTTCGAGGGAAGCGAGAGAGAGAGCGGGATTTCATGAGCTCGGCGCCTCACGCTGACTTTTTCCAGCTAATTAAACAAGACGCCGAGACAGACAGTGAAAGATGAAGACTGCAATGGGGGAGCCAACCTGCAGCTGGTGTAACAGAGAAAGAAAAAAAAAGATTACTCTGTCGTGAAAGAGATACGGTGCTGTTATTCATAACACCCGCTTTATTCCGTTGCCATTGTGAGGGCGGCGTTTTCATTCTCATTAAAGAGGAGCTGCACACTGAGATGGCCGCTGTAGCTAGTTTTCTTTTTCCTCTGACAGCGAGGGAGCATCACCTCCAGCCGTCCCCTCTGCGTCCCCGTGATTATAAGTCGCTTCCTGCGTTGTGTTTTTCTATTTCAGGTCTGAGCAGATTAGAGAATAGCGCAGTGTGAGGGGCCTGTGGTGCAATCAGTTTCATGGTGGGGCAGCAGAAATGGCACCGGCGGGGGCACGCATGAAAGCAGTTTGTTGTTGCGGTGTTGTTGTTTCGCAGAAGTCTATCAGAAAATTGCTCTAGTTCTGACTTGACTTATTACCTCTGTAAACATTGTACACATGAGTTCATGCTTACAATTGCTGGTTTCAAGCCTTCTTCAATACAGCATGATGTTCATTCAGTCAATTATGGTCTCCATTTGGAGGGTAATGGAGGCTAAAGCAGGGTATGCTTTAGGGCGTGGGTGCTTTGTGATTGACAGCTTACTACCATGGGCGTCTGGGGGGTTTTGTGTCACTTCTGTTTGCAAAGAGACACGATGGTGACGGCCAAAAACAACGATGATAACAGCCAAAAGGATGAACTTGAGGCTCCGAAGCGGTTGTCCATAAAACAACTGGGTGACTACGTCCACTTCTTATATTCATTCAATGAACAGAACATACATCATTGTGTTCAATTCGAGGATACCACATGTCCCGTCTGGCTAACCTCACCCCAAGAATGGTCCTCAATGGTTGAAAAAAGACCTACAGTATATAAATGTTTTCCCGACTAGCTGTTAAGACTAGTCTCAAGAGAAATATCATGCAATATCAGACAGCTACACAAACACCTGTTTTAAGTAATACAGTGAAATGTAGTCTTTGAACTAGAAAATAAAGTTTTTAAGCCACAGTTTTAGCGGCATCTACAGGCTGAATTCACCCCAAAAATAACCTAAAATAATGACTACCAGTGACCTCCAACCCAAACTAAGAAACCCTGCGTGGAACTAGCCTACCTACCTATTCCTTTGCCTCTTTTGTTGCCTTTTGCACTATTTGTATGGCTGTCTCCCACTAAGATTAGTGTGGAGGTGCGACGCTGTCCATGGTGCTGAAATGGAAGTGAGGACCCGTTAGACAGATTGCCTGCCTGCTTTTCGTGGTTGTAACAAGTGTGTTCTTTGATTTGGAAACAGTAGCCTTATGTTGTTGTTGTTGTTGTTGTTGTTGTTGTTGTTATAAGGCCTTTCTGTGGCTCTCGTCAAGATGCTGCTCCCAATTTCAAAAAGCAACCTCGTCTACATGGGGATTTCTTGACCATACCCAAAAGAGATTGATTGAGAGCACATGAGTTCTTTTCACATTTTTAGGGTGATATGTATCACCTTTACATGCTATACATCACATTGGGAGACGCCAAGCACTTCTATGAATAATCAGACATTCAGTACCCCAGTATAGCCCGAATAGAACCATCCAATGTTTCATAACCACATTTTCCACAACTGCACAGTAGTTCAAAATATGTCTTGTGCAATGAACAGAAGCTCGTGGCTTATTGCTATTTAAAATTAAGTCAACGGACCTTCCTGTTCCAATATTTGTTTTCCTGCCATGGCAAAGGCATGACCTGGCCTGATATTAACCTAGCCTTAGCATAGCAATAAGTAATACGAGGAGAGTGGTGGTTCATGCCTTCACCACGGCAGGAGAACAAATATGAGGAAGGGCCGATGTCATTCTGCATGAAAATTAGCTCTGTGCTCCTGTTTCTTGCACGGAGAGTGTATTTTAAGAGCAATATGCGATGAGATATGTTTTCCTCTTTTTCTTTTTCTTCTTCTTGGACCACTCATTTATTTGGGTTACATTATAAAAAGAGAATTCCTTTTTACGACTGCAAGTTGGACTAAATAACCACGGAGTTTCTAGACATTTCAGGGACGTTAAACATCAGGATCTATTAATTCCACATCATCAAGTGGGTCAAAGAAAGCATTGCGTATGAATATACAGTTGGTGTTGCTTTAATTAGTGATGTGTTTTTTTTCTTCTTGTTCTGTGCTACATTCAAGAGAACTGCCGTGGGCATTGCCAGTCAGCGTACCACACGTTTATTAGACTCTATAGGTTGAATTATGATGGAACAGCTTGTGTCAGTAAAATAATTAGTCCGAGTAAACTCTTCCAGAAATGCTAAATTACATCGAGTTCAAAGCCTGGAAATGACAAGGATATACACGTTGTCAAGTCCTGTGATTAAGACTGCAACGCCGAACCCCGGAGGACTGGATGAGAAGTGCGTTTGGTTTCTTCATCTTACGGTCCTCTTCGTTAGCTGGATTGTCTGGTCCAGTGCATGGGATGATTACAGCTCTCATTAAGGATGGACTCGGACTGTGTAAAATCCCAGGGTAGCCTTGTGAACAAGTGGGAGGACTGACGGAGCGTGCTGCCATGATACGTACTGTCTGTGCTCTCCGTCTCCGGAGATTACTGCCATGGCGAAGACGCACTCCGGTGAAACGGCTTCATTTAACTACCTCTGCATTAACGTGAGTTTTCTACCAGACTGAGAATAAGAATTGAGTATACATTTGAAAGTATTTCTCACCGATACCACAGTATTGGCTTTAATAAACTATATAGTATATACTGTAGGAGTTGACCGTAGGAACACGTATACGTCACGGTATTGACATTTATAGCAAATGGTTAAACCTTGTGGCAGAAAACGCTCTGGTCTTAACATGTATGCAGTGATTCTGATGCGTCGGCATCAGTGTATCATTAGAATAGAAAAAAGCCGCTGATAATATAAATCCTTACATTCTGCAGATATTCTCCATTACTCTTCATGTCTATTAAAGTTCAGGTTAGCAAGGTCAGTATAACACAGCTATGCAGCTGTAGTTGGTTGTGTCTATGAAATGTCCAGTTCTCAAGGGAAGTCAGTCACACGCCTGCACACTTCAACACCCACAACTGTTTATCAGAATATTGACATTATGGAAGCAGACGGGTCGTTGCACGTTCCAGTTTTGTGAGAAAAGATGAGAACACGGGATTCTCCTCCTCTTGACAGGATAGAGCCAATCAGATGTTAGGACGAGGCGAGACGAACCTGTGACGATAACCTGTGTATGAAAGGCCCCACTTCCGTTTGGGGGGCAGTTGTTCTGCCCAACCTGCGTGTTGCTGTACCACTCACTGCTTTTGCAATTGCAGCGCTGAGTACTTTGCTTGTGATCATTTAGTAAATACATTTCGAGAACGAGAGAAAGCATCCAATAATTGACACACGCTTTCACCGCACACTTAAAAAAATACCAAAAGAAAAATACACTGCTGATCTGTCCTGCCTGTCTCCCAATGGGGCTTCTGGTTGTGTTGCCTTGGGGCAATAATGAATAAACTGATTACATGTTTTTTGTTTTAACATTACGTGCCATCATGTCTCTGAATAGTAATGCATATATTATATTTAGTGATGTTATAATGACAATTGTTATATTATCATTGTAGAGTTGTTGGTCGTATTCGTGGTGGTTTTAGGATGCATTACCAATATGTCTTTCTACTCAAACTGCAAACCAGCCTGCCCATGATCACGAAACATGGATATATACGTATATAATTGATCTCATACAAACACACATTCACACTTAATCCAATCTCATCTCCACTCCCAAGCTCCAATCATATCATCACATACATCATAGTAACTGCGTTGTGCTATTGTCTGTTTGTAGGTTCATCACATCCTTCTTTAATGTACATATCACTATGTATTGTATTTTGTCACATAATTTAACCAATAAAAAATGATGTGTGTGTGTGTGTGTGTGTATTTAAAAAAGTTGAACTTGATCCATTTGTCCAGCTCCTAATAATTGCTGACTTTGAAACCTCTCCGTCCAGGTTGGGCCCTGTTTTGAAATCAAACGTCCCTGTCCGTTCCACGACGAGGGATAATCTGATAGAAATGGGAATTCAAGTATATCTTGGAAGAAATGTGTCTGGCCCATCTCCACACCCGGCTCCGCTGAGTCAGAGAGGACACGCTCTGCTGCCCTCACGGTGACAGTCCATCTGTCCATCAGATCTCATTAACAGTTCAATTGTCTGCGGGGAGTCACGGGCAGTCGGGGAGAGGCTCGCTGGATGGAATGACAATTAGCATACAAAGCAAAACACTGTGGGAACAGAAGTAGCCTTGGCAAAAGAATTCAAGAAGGATGCAAGTCACCAAAGACAAATATGACATTATAATGGAAAATGGAACACGCGTACGAGGATGCGCAGAAGTTCACCGTTAACATGGAGCGCACAAACATAGGACATCTGAGTATTTCCATATCCATGTCTACCATGAATGGTGTGTTAAATAGTCAAATGACTATTAAGATAGTCAGAAAGGCTACAATCACTGTTTATTTCAAACTAAAAGTGTTTCTAGTTTTTGTATTATTCCAAAAATAATGAATAAGGTAGAATAAAATAATACACATATGTACGAGCTAAAAGCCAGACAAAATATTTGACTAAAGATCCAAACGATACATATCATTATTCTCCGTTGGGGAGGAAATGGCAGAATCTAGACTTGTCTGTCTGTCGGTATTTCACTGGGCCCAGGCTTCTCAAGCAACTGCAAACTCAGACATCACGCTGAGCTCTCACCTGCAAAACCCCTCCGGCACGGATCAATCGGGCTGGATCTAAACGCAGCGACCGACAGCGGCGTGATGGATGAACCAGCGCCTGGCAGGATGGGGCTGTCTGCAGGACTCCATAGGACCACAGGGTAAAGGACATAACCAGCCATCAGCAAGCTCTCAACCTAGAGGAGGAACAAGGTCCCACACACAAGTTCACAGGTAGAATGTTTTCTTAATCAGACAGCAAGAGCTGGTGCATCGCTCCAAGCATTTAAACATGAATACCAAATAAGTCGATTTGAACGTTACCAAAAATAAGTTATTTTTACCCTGATCTCAAGAAAATTTTGCTGTGCGTTCACGTTTACACGGCCAAACTAAATCTATCCCTTCCACTCATATCAATGTGTTCTCTGCTTTCTCCAGTAATCCTGCTAATTTCTCATAATGTGCATCTCATCCCGTTCTCACGCAGGTCTTCAATTACGACTCTTAGCCACGCCCCACGCCGCCTGATACCAAAGCACCAGTTAACCCTTCAGCATCTGTGTGAGATGCATTTCTCCTCAAAGTCACTACTATGCATACTAGGCATATACATGTGGTGTGATGACCAATAAAAATCCACAGTGAGTGGGAGGGGAGGTGTGTCCCAAAGTCTCTTTTGAGTTTTTGAGAAGCTACGTTCGTGATGTCTCGTGACCTGTTTTTCGTGTTGCAAAAAGTAACTTGGTTTACTTACTTTCCTTTGCTTTGAAGCCCAACCCGTGGCGTTTTAACCGAACACGTGTGGCGGTAACCACGTGTTTACTGCGACTGACAGCTGGTCTACTAAGTAAAAGTGACACCGAGGGGTCTGACTGACAAAGCGCCAGGCTGTGACGAGTTGGGATGAGAACGTGTTGAATGCTGACAGTCGAGCTTTGCCTGTTACAGAAGGAAGGAGGAAAATAAATCTAACTTGTGTGACGAGCGGAATTAGTGCAGCTGAAAATAGAATAGCTGAGAGATCTACGTTGTGTTGTGGCCCTGAGAGTTGATGCAATTAAGTTCCTTCTGGCGGATACCGAAGCACATACAGCTTAGCAATTACTGAACAACACCTGACCCCCCTCTTATCCCTCCATTACGTTTAATAGAAAATTACTAACACCGCTGCAGACGGAACGGATAAACCTGGTGGAGGAGTTGCTGTTAATGTTCTTGCACACAGAATATATCAGGCTGCGACTGCATCTGACGATAAATGTAGTTTAGATTCAAGTTTCAAACTGACATGCATTATGCACGTCCAGGATGGAAATGTTATGCACATTGAGGATGAAATGATTTTCCAGCAAAGTAAACACATTCACAAGAGGGACCTCGCGGAGAGGATGTATAGCAAGACCAATAAAGTGTACTTCAAGATATCGTATACACGGGTACAAGTGGGCTTTTAAGAATGCCCTCACGGTAGTAAAGGAATCTTAACAGGATAATATGCTGTAATGGGTATCAAGGGTGCTCCAAGGGAAGAAGGGGAAGTCTTACCATATCATAGGGTCTTACCATTACGCTGACTTCAAAGTGATACGGTCCGATCGCTTAGGATTCATACAACTATAATCAGTCGAAGAGAATTCAAAGTGGGTTTTACACCAACGGTTTTGATCAAATTAAAACTTTGTTTGTACTTATATGCTCTGCCAGTGTTCAGTGTGGGTTCTTTTTCTCATTGAAATGGCCTGACTTGTTATTGTGTCATGTCAGGGATATTTGTTAAAATATTATATAGATTTTAGAGGAATTGTTCATCATCTGGTAAGAATATGTTACAAAAAAAATACTCCTACAGCATAAATGTTTGCGATCATGAAATATTTGTAATGGGAAAACTGAAATTGAATACATGAAAAGAAGACGTAAAACAAAATTCAAATCTCTAAGGATGATGTCCTTCTATATCAAATAGAAAATGTAAGTCCAACCCAAATCACATTTTAGTTTAGTTGTTTAGTTTTCTATAGAAAAAAACCATTATGCATTGCTCGTAGTTTTTTATGATAAAAGGAAGTAAAAATGTCCTCAGGGCTGCCAGAGTGTTACAGCATGGAGGAGAGACAGAGTGAACACACTTGGCTGTAGCCTCTCAGCCAATGACGGACAGCGTGTTGTTCCTGGTATTGTAGTGTAATGACCACACTGTTAATTAATATGCTTTTTAATGTGCTGCAGCGGAGTAGCAAATGCTGTTTGTAGCCTGCAAAATGACGTTGGCAGTGCACTTCAGCTCGTTAAATCTGTGTTTAGCTGCTTTTTTAACTTTAGTTAGTTAGATAAGGAAAGCTCATGTGGGTTGTTGTTCAAGATAGTGATTTAATAAGATATGATACTACAGCATTCCTTTTGAATTAGGGGCATCATGAAACTAAAATATATCATCTTTTTTTCTTCTCCAATTTTGTTATCTGATTTTGTTTTTCTCAAACCACACAGTGATTTGCAGAGCAGATATGTATGCTGTAGCTGGCACAAAAAAAAAAGATAAAGCCATTTAACTTGAGTTGGACTTTAACCATTAAAGGCACTAATTACATTGATACTGTACTAAAAGAGGAGGTATGTGACCAGGTCTTGCTTCTGACCCTCAGTTAATTTCAAATGAAGGTAAAATCCAATTAATTGGATTCTGGCTTCAGGGTCGGCAGTCGTGCAGTAGCTGCTTTCCGATGAAAATTACACTTCCGAGGATAATAGCTGAATCTATTTCAAGAGGATGTTGAAACCGAGCCCTTGCATTTAGGTTTTCTTCAGTTAATTGCCATCTATTCTATTTATATTCTAAAGCAAACAGGGTGCAAGTTC
Organism: Taurulus bubalis; assembly: GCF_910589615.1. Classification (NCBI taxonomy): domain Eukaryota; kingdom Metazoa; phylum Chordata; class Actinopteri; order Perciformes; family Cottidae; genus Taurulus; species Taurulus bubalis. The sequence goes on from NC_136607.1 coordinate 4,752,747, forward strand.
TTCTGGTTTGATATTGGTACAGTTTGACCTCTTAACACTAATGGCGATGCCACTTTCCTAAGTGAAACCAACCCAAAAGGAATTCTTCTTCTTATTGGAAATCAGCCCTTTGCCCTTAATTTGTCAACTTTTTTTTTACAAAAAGAAAATTGATTTGATAGCTTCCACGTATAATTGCTTTCACGCCCATAGCCCAACCTGGACTCTCGACGTAAACTTTAATCAATTTCCTACCGTTCAATTATGTGAGAGATTTCAATCATCCCGTCTCACATTGTGGTGATTCTTTCTTTTATTTAGAGGTGAAGGACCATCACCACCACCTCAGTTCTATTTCCTATCACCATGACAGATGCATTTGAAAAGAGGAAATCTCAAGTGCAATGGCTCTTTGTTAAAAAAGAACTTCACCAAAATACAAAAGTGACTCAAGGACTGTGTTTCTAACGCCGCCAGTGTATCTCTTAGCGCAACTTATTTACAGAGTTGAAGTGCAGAGTGACGAAACAATAATGGTCCGTGCTGATGTCAGTGCACAGTTGTTTTGCACTGAGTGAAATGAAGTGAATTTAAAGGTCGGGTTATGTGCAATGGGGCATACAGAGATAATTTCCTCCTCATGCTAAATCTGGTCGGGTTTTCAGTGACGTGACAGGATTATGTGGCTTTCTTAGCTTCTAAACATGTGACAGAGTTCTGAAGTTGTGAGTGTGACATTGAGTTGTGTCACTTAATAAGTATGAAAATGTTCTCTGAATCAAATCCTTTATTCCCCAAGGTTTCCTTTCAAGAAAAATAAAATGTGTTTATTCAGAATTCAATGTAGAAAAACAAATACCTTTTTTTCTTTGGAGCCAATACATGCTCTGAAATAAGGCATTTAGAAGTGAAAAAGAGTTTGGATGCAATGTTAAAATGTAACTGCAGCCCAAGTCTCACATGGGCCCAACATGCTCACCTGTGTATGCCATTGCTTGTTTATTAACACTTTATTACTATTGAAGGTTGCATGTCTAAATTGGACCAACTTGGACTCTTTATAGTGAGCTGATTATTACATATCAGGAGGCCATGTCTGCACTAGCAGCTCTGATTGTCCACTACAACAGCATGCATTCACACTTCATTATTCAATACCACACTCTCTAAAAACAAAAGTCTGCAGCCATACAAGTGTTGTACCACAAACAAGTCCATCTTCGTTTTACAACTTTAATTAAACTATTCACGGTTAAACACAAGCACATGTTTGCCTCCAGCCTGCATACAGCACGTCTTTCTTAACTCCTTTCTTAAAGCAACAGCGCTCTCTTCTAAAGGGTCAATACAGTAAATATTTTCCCTTCACAGTTTGTACGTGTACAGGTAGGTAATGTTTTCAAACATCGGAATAATAAAATATAAAGTAACTTCAACACACATTTAAAGTACATTATTAGAAATGGACACAGTGGTATTAAATCAGCAAGACATATGAAATAACATGTTTTAGGAAGCTACACGAGCACCGTGTGTTACCATACCTCGACACGGTGGTGCTTTGAGCTAAAAGCTAACATCGGCATACCAGCATTTCCAATGAAACCGCTAACATGCTGATGTGTAGCAGGTATGACGTACTATGTTCAACTTCTTAGTTTTTATCAAGCTAGCTTGCTAACAATTGCTAATTAGCGCTAAACACAATGGACAGCTGAGTCTGATACAAATGTTACTGGTTGTGTAGGGATTTGGTGAGAAGCTAAATGTGGAACTGATAAAACGTCAGGTGATCACCAAACCTGTGGAGGACATGAACATCATGACCAATACGTCTTGAGACTTTTTACTCATTGTCGGAGCCATGCAGACTGTAAATGTAAGCTAATTTGTGTGGACAAGCTCGAACATCCCTCGTGTTACAATGTGCATCATTTTGTAACTTTAAAATGTTGAACTTGCTGTGAAGCAGTGTGGTAGGATTTTAATTGGCTCTGTGTAACCGCTATAGCTACAAAAAAAGCGGAAAAGAAAGTCCAGACCATCAGCCTTCCAGAGATATCAAATCATGTTCTCATTTGAGGCAGACAATACTCCTAAAAGTCCCGAAATTGGGCTCCATGATATTTTTGGCATTGCTCCCCTGTACTTCATCAAGAGTTACTCTTCATGCATGAATAGCTGCATGAAATTAGCATATAGCAAATTTGAGGGAGAGTGCCACGAGAAAGGTTGGGCTGTATTTCATTAACGGCTGATCCCACAGTTGGGGTTCAAAGTGGAGTGGGCTGACCCTAATTTATGTTGATGGTGGAGCAGACGTTTTTCATCCTTTTTTTTTGTTTGCACTAGAATTACATCTGGAAGATGAGCTATTTTCATCCGAATGTAGTTGTCATGAGGGAATTGCTGTACTGACGTTAATAAATTTAACTGAAACATTTTGTCAATGGCTTTACATCGTAGCCCACAACAAATGATATGTCCATCATTAGGTGAGAATTAACCAACACTCTGCAGCGTTCATCTTATCTGATCAATCCCTTAACAAGCTATGATTAGCCCACTGAATGTGCCACCAAACACATTTACTAAAAGGACCAATAGCTCATGAAGTCATGACTCAGAAACATGACTCTAAATGAATGTCAATGTCACTCCGTATCTGTTTGATAACAAGTTGGCTGTAACAGCTTCATAATGATATGATAATATAATATCTCATGAATGTTCTTCTGCCTCCAAGGGGCCAAACATCACTTGATACACCGTTTAAGGTTAATGCAACTCTTGGTTGATTCATCACTATAAGGAGAGTAATATGTCTCTTCCTGTGTATTGGTTTGTATGCTTTCTGAGGCCTGGCTCACACCCTCTCCCGGTCATCTGGCGGTGTGTCATGTCAAGGTGTCCTTGCAGCAGCCATTGAAGACGAGAGCCCCAGTCGGCATCTGGTGGTGGTTTAAGAAGTGGACCCAAATTTCGATACAAGAGTTCAAAAAGTAAATTTATTATAACAAAAAAACAAGAAAAGGCTTAAAAAACACTAACTTTAAATAGAGAGGTTGACATACTTACTCACAGGGACAGAGGAACGGACAGAGGAACACTCAGTACGAACCAACACTGGGGCAGGAGACAAACAGGGTTTAAATACACAGGGGAGGGGCAGGTGATTGGACACAGCAGGAAACAATCAGGGACAAGGCAGATAATCTGCAGACAATCACAGAGGCAGGAAGTGGAGAGAACACAGAGAACACGCAAGACAAGTACTACAAAATAAAACAGGAAACAAGACAAACTCACATGACATCTGGTGGATTTTCTCAGGCCGAAGGGTTGCATGTAGACATCTCACCCTGGCGTACATCCTCCTCGACGACGACCCACTTGCTTCCAAAGTCAACCGGCTGGTCAGAGAGCAAGGAAGCCTCTGCTGCATGACAGGGAGACACCAGAATATGTTGACATCTTGACTGGGGGAGGGGGAGCAGCTGGCTGCAGTTTGGGTATGTTGGGCTTGGCATCTCGCAGGCTAGCGCCCCAACATCGCCATCTGAGACTGACATTTTGGACCTCAGCGTCGGTTTCTCGCAGAGAGGGCTTAAATTTTGAATGTCAAAGAAGCTGATTCATAATCACTGAATATCTCAATACAAACAAGTCCCATATGTGTGTCTTGATATCTTAGTTTTGTCCTCCAACGTGTGAACGGACAAAATGTATGATCTCTTTGTTCATTATTGGCAGTTTACAAACAAACCCACGAGAAATGGGAACAGACAGACTCACGAGACGAAAGTGTGATGCAGAGCAGGTGGGCAGACTGCTGGCGGAGATAAATTAAACTGCGACGTTTCCCCGAAGATGCGATGATGGGAAAAGCAGAGGTACAGGCGTTGATTTACCTGGTGAGAAGGGTCACTTGTCCTTTCCTGAGCTCGAGTAATGTCCACCGGGAGGTTGAAAATGAAGCATGCCCTCTCTCAACCCAAATGATGCAGCGTATCGATTGGCCTGAAGGAAGGTTGTGCTTTAATGTGTTCGTCCTGAGCCGACCTTGCTGTTCGTGTGACGGTGTCTTGCTACAGGCAGCCACACAACATGGAGGTAATACTGACTGCAGGTTAACACAGGGGGAGTACATCGCACAGCAAAAAACACTCCCCTTCCCATGCACGAGTCTCAACTCTCCATGTGCTTAAGTTTGTACTGTAGACATACTGATGAGGAATTAAAAGATAACTGGGGTCATTCCTGCCTCGTCTTGTCTGACCTTTGACATGAGGATGATGAGAATTTGCAGGAGAGCGTGTTGCAGCTTCAGATTGTCAGGTGCTTTGCTATACCAACACTGGAAAACACTGCAATATAACATCCAATCTCGTATCTTTTGAAAGGTTGAGTAATCCTCATTCTAAGATATATTATCATTACACCATTCACTGGCTTTGAACTAGTTGGCCAGTGTAAATATCGGAGGTAAAATATCCCTCATGGATAAAAAAAAATAGTAAACTTCATAACAGTAATCCTGCACTCCGAGTCAACAGTTAGTGAGGCTAGTTGTCAACATATGCACACATATATACAGTATATATACAGGCTCACAATGGAAATGCTACAATGCTGATGTGAAGCAGATCATGCCAGCGTCTTACTTGAGCATGTTAGTATGCTAATGTTTGCTAATTAGCAATAAGCACAAAAGTAGAGATAAGGCAGATGGTAATTTATTTAGTTTTAATGGCCATGATCATGATGATAATAAAGTAAAGGTTTTGAAGAGGAAAACATTTTACCGGATCTTCGTGCTAAATAAGTAGCCCGCAGATCAACAACTTAATTACAATCAATTAAAAATGTAATGACATTAAGTATTTCAATCTGAATTCCCCCCAAAAATGACAACCTCATAATCGCACTGGAAAAAAAGTTAAGGGATCAAATTGGTATAATTAATCATAACGGACATTGATGCCTGTATCAAAGTTTGTGGCAAAGCCATTTATAAGATGCTGGGATTTTTCACTGATAATTGAAAACGTTAACCTGCTGGGAGCACAACAGTTAAAGTCACCAAAGTCATTTGGATTCAACCTCTGGGGAGCATGAATATCGGTACCAAATTTCGTGACAATCCATGTTTAAGTTTTGACTAAAGTGGTGGACCAATGGACTGGCTTTGTGACTATCCCAAGTCACAATGTTTGCTTTGCATCGTTTCAGACGCTGCACATTAAGTCCTACAAAGCATTACGTTAAGCACACTGTAATCCTCAATGTGGCATTTCCCCCCCAACATTAAATCCATGAAAGAAACTTCATGGTTAAACTATTAACCGGGATTTTGACTTGTAATCCTTGACATTTTGATGCTAGCTGACTAGCTAGAGCCAAGGCTGCTGCAACCCAAGTCCAGATATTGTAATACAGCATGCATACATTCAATGGGTGGAGTTGGTTTATTAAGAGACTGTTTTCTATTCTCTCATCTCACAAGATGATATGGTTCATAAGACTTGTTTGTTGCGTTTGATCTAAATTGAAAACAGCCTTTTACCGTCCCGTTATATGCGAGTGCAAACACCAGGACACACTCTGAGAAAAAGATGAGTTTAATGTACTGTAAATAACATTACATTTCCGCCCGCTTTCTATGTCATATTCAGAATAATTTAGTATAACTGCAAAGCGATGCTGATGACACAAGACCCGACTATTCAAGGACTGTACCTTTCACAATCAAACAGCATGCATGTACAAAGATACAGAAGTGTTTTATCAGAGATGCACTGACCAACTAATCAAGAGGAAATGCAGGCATTGAACACTGAAGATTTCAGATGAAAAGGTCAACCGGATTATATGGTATCATCAAGAAAATCAAGGGATTCAAGTGTTAATTTGGCCCTATTTATTAGACAGTATTAGTCAGTTGTTTGAACAAATGAAATATCCTTATCCAAACTGATATCGGTGCTGATTGCCGTGGTATGAATAAGCCTTTCCACTTTAAGCCTTTAAACTCCTTTTCTTTTTCATTGCAGATGTTGCTATTGCTAACATGCACTGTGAAAAAATAAACCCCTTTCAGACATTGAATATATAACACTGCGTGGCTTCAGTTATCATTTAAATACCGTCTCTATGGCTTTTCCAATTTAGTGGTCGTATAGAAAAATGACAGAACAGTTTCACATGGTGCGTGTGTGTGTGTGTGTGTGTGTGTGTGTGTGTATGTGTGTGTGTGTGTGTGTGTGTCTTAGGCAAACCAAAGTCAAGAAAAAAAACTAGAAAAACCACACAAACTCTGGATGTGATTATATTATACACAACCCCGGATCAATTTCACCATACGTCACGTCCCCTTCTTCTTTTGGAATCGCTTTCATTCTGTGCAGTCCAGATAGCTAGAACTCATTAGACCGCTGGATGAAACACAAGCAAGGGAGGTCACGGTTTGTCTAACCGAAACGATTATCAGAGGCAGACCACCCTCGTGTGACTTATCGCAGTCAGGATACCTTTCTATAGAAAAAGGCAAAACAAACAGTCGCAACGAGATCCAGCAGCGCAGCCAGGCGCAGCACTTTAATGTCATGATGTCATTCATTCCTGAGAACAGAGGCTGTGGCTTTGAATAGCGCCCAGGCAAAATTACATCTAATTAGATATGCTGCCGGCAAGGCTTCTTAGCGCTTATAACTGTATTGCCAGTGGAAAACAACACAATGTTGTCAGCGTGGTCTTACACGGAACGGACACAGTCCCTCAGGAGTGCAGCGAACAGTACTCTGGTTTTGAAACACAAAACTAATGCTAATGACACAATGTTTTACTCTCTGCACCGACAAATGAGTGTTGTTTGTGCCTGGGGATTATGCATTGTTTTAATTAAGAATGAGAGGGCACCAATACAGTTCCCTTTGGACATTGTAATGAGCCCATTGAGAGTGGCCATGGCACTCCAGAGCTGTGTCACCTTGCATCATTCACAAGCAATTGGGTTTAACATGCAGGCAGTGTCAACTGAACCAAAAATAAAATTTTAATAAACGACAAGGACATTCAATTTTAGAGCCCTCCTTGAATTTATATATATATTATTTCATTTTTTGTTATATCTCTCTTTATGTTTCATAAACGTTATCAGTTGTCTTGGTCCGTCTTGGTCTCCTAAATGATGACTCATCTCATTCTGAAACACTACTCAAAATGTTATTGTTAGTCTTCATGTCTTCTAAGAAAAATAATTTTGCAAACCTACAGTGGTAGAAAACCATGGTATTCAGAGAATTTACTTAAGTACTACAACATTAATAGGACTTTACTGTAAGGCATCAAAAGTACTGTTTCTTCAGAAAGCAATAGCCCCTGGATATGTACATCATTATAAGATAATAATACTGGAGCATTGTTGCATGAGCAGCATTTTACTGTTGATGGAGCTTGTGTTAAGTACTGTAACTTCTTTATTTACTGTTGGGTGTTTTCCTCCACTGGTTCCAAACCCAGGGGACCAGCTGGTGAAGTGATTAATGTGCCAAGAGAGAAAAAAAACTCGAAGTTCTGCTCGACAACTCCCAGACATATGATGTGACAAGCTTCAAGAAGAAAAAGGAGTTAAAGAGGTCAGAGTGAAAAATAAAGGTTGGGAACCACATTTTTAATCTTGAAACAGTGCAACCTGTCCATGTTTTTTTATGTAAAATCATAGTCTACAAAGAAACACAGGACTTTCACAAAGGAGACCGGTGTCTGTGTCAAACAACATGTGAAAGTTGAGTTGTTTTTAATGACTTGCGACACAAGAAGTAAGTTGTGTAGCAAATGTTGTTTTTCTAACCTAACCTAAACCATACCAAATAATTGTTTTGCCTAAATCTAACAGTGTCATTGTTGCCTAAACCTCACTTTAAATTGTTGAATCAAATGATGTACCTGTGTTGCCTGAACATGACATTGTTTCCGTTGAGTTGGCACACCACTTGAATACAATCCGAGCCAAGAGCTCATGGTCATTTTACAAATGTATCATACTTTCAGGCATTCTTATAAAGTATATGTTCTTCAGAGCCCACCTGCTTGTTCCAGTAGTATTGGATTGTTTTTGTCTTTTAACAATTCTTTTTTTAAAACAGTCTCATACCATTTTCAAATTGGACCACAACAATGCACAGGATCCATTTTTTTTCAGCACATTAACATTCACTTCTTCACCGGATTAGAACTCCCACAAAGAGGAGAAAAGTGTCTCACAGTTGTATTTGATGAAAACTCAAAGCATAACCATGGTGCCCATGCACAAAGGAAAAGCAAGGTTAACCATGATTATGTTTTATTTATTTTTTATTTAATGCACAATGGCACAAAAGGCTGAGGAGGCCAGACGGCTTGGATAAAGGAACCGTTTTAAAAAAAATGGTGAATATGTGTGTAAAGCATTATGTCATCGATTCAATACCTTGTGAAAATATAAGCGACCAGTGTTAACATATACAACATACACAAACAAAGGGTTACAACATTGTTTAAGTGTAAAACAACATCCTTATAAAACAACAAAACAAATAGGACAAATAATAGAAAAACATGAATATGTATTTTCAAAATATGTTTTGACCTTTCTCAATTTTCTTATGATAAAAAAAACACATTTTAAAAGTTTGATTCGTGATTCTCATTCCCAATATAAAGTTTATATACTCATCCCATAGGAGAACGTCTGACCCATATGTCCTTCAGTTCCAATTAGTCTTTTTTTCATCTTCCTTTAATATCCTAAGACCAGTTTGCTGTTCAAACAGCATCTGTCTAGCAGATCATTCGCCTCCTCAAGGCTTAAGTCCATTTCTAATTAAACCGCCCTTCTAATAGTCGAGAGAGGACACCAAACAGGCTGAAGGTGACTGGGATGAGGTCACGATCTAGAAACATATTTCATCCAGCCAGGGAAATTATATTTATTTTTGAAACAGTTGATCTAAAGTTAACATCGTGATCCACATTTTAATGTAGCAGGGTTGTATCTGAACGACCTGGACATATCAACACTGACAATTATGTTCTAAATGCTCATTAGATCTAATACATTGGGAATGCTCAATATCCTAATTTACTTTTATTTATTTAGTTTACCTAATTCACAAAAGTACCTCATGAGAAATGAAATGTTGGAGTAAAAGATGATTCTAATTGCCTTCAGTGATTGTTGGACTGATACTGCGGGATCAATACTTTGATACTCTCTAGCTACTCGTTTGGTATGGATTCCTTTAAAAAGAATATTGATGATAAAATGACACAACACAAAATATGGGTAGCTGCATGACTCAGTACTTTCTTTATCATGTTTGTGCCAAAACAGTCCTGATGTATTTAGCTGGTCTGTGTCACATGACTGGATAGAAAACTGGTGACTATAGAGACCTAGAGCCAGATAATTATAGTGAACGCCATTCATGAACTCCAAGAAGAGAGATGTGGAAACTGCCATGTCATGTTAAAATGAAATCTAGAGTTTGCAATACAATGTTCTTTTGGTTCTTGTAAGATCGATCCTTCACATACATTAGGGGACGGCAGGAATGCTATTAAAGAAGCAAAGCTTCAATCAGAACGATGTCTGTTTGTGTGAAAATACTTCGGAACAAATCAAGACATTCAAATACCACAGCTAGTCTAACTAGCTTGAACAAATTAGCTTGAACTTACATTTATTTGAAGATACTTATACATACAAAACATACACCAACTTATAACATATTCAATTATTTTATTCATGATACTTTTGTACTTTTTCTCACTTATAAGTTTAAATGCAGAACTTGTTTTTGTAGTGGAGTATTTTTACAATGTTGTATTGCTACTGTTAGGTAAGTAAAATAATCTGCCTACTTCTTCCACTATTGGTTAAATCAAAACAGAAGAAATCAAAACATGACTATAAACTTTCTGCAACTTTCATTTCTTGCAAACCATGTTGACAATCACTTGAAACCCAGCTGCAGCGCTGATGAGCCAGTGCCAGTGGAGCCAATGGTATGATGAGGTACTTGAAGTGGTCACTGAGGGTGTGATAGATCAGGTCACATTTGGTAAAAATGGCTCCATCCTGCAAAACCTCAAACTTAGGAAATGATGGGGGAAGGAAAGTGGCTCTTGGTTGTGATTCTATTAAACTGTGAGTGGTCAGTGCCAGCACAGCCTGCATCTTGAGGATGAGCCTGATGGAAAGTTTCTCAGCACAGTCCCATTGCCTTTGAGAAGTTCCTTAAGCATGTACCTCCTCAAAATATTAATAGAACAAGCATTGACGAGGCTATGCTAACATAGCACTGGCGCTGAATCAGGGGGGCGGGCGGGGGGAATCAGTGAGACTTTCTGTCCGTCCACTTTCAAGTTTCACGGTCCTAAAACAGCTAGGGAGTCCAACATGTTGGACCTTTTTATCCGAAAACAATCAACTATTGTGCAGTTCAAATAAAATCCAGCCAGATCGCAGTCAGGTGCGTCCGGCCAAGAGAGTCCGGACAGTGCCAAACACACTTTGGTGGCCAGGTTCCCTTGGCACACCTGTGGCGCAATGAGGCCATAGGTAGGATTAGAAAGAACACATTAATATACAGTAGATGGGTGAATTAAAAGCTGTGACAATCATGACCAATGAAATTCACTACTCTCATCACCCTCTGGTCCCGTCATAACGCAGTAACGCTTGTATTATAATACAACAATGCGAGGCTCCAGTCAACATCTTGGCCAACCTTTACCTTTACCTTGGTTACCCAGTGTTTAGGATGGAGCTACTGGCAGGAATACTCTGACGCCGGTCGCTGTACCCAGTGGATCTGCCGTGGGTAATTGGAGTTTGACAGTGTGCAACATTCCTCCAGTTAGAGACCGCCAATGGTACAGTTATCGACTGCCTTTACCGCAATGTTGTGAGACTACAATCAGAGAGAACAGAAAATGTATTACATGGTGCAAAATCGAGACATGTAAAGTATCTTTGGCAATTATACGCAAATGTAACATAGTATGTTCAGGAGGTTTAAATGCCATGAATAGTTCAGGAATATTCACCCCTGGAGTCTAGATGCTGGTGGTGGTGGTGGAGGTGAAGAGACAACGGACACAGGTAGGATAGGAGAACAGTTTTAAAGTTTGACATCAACAATATGATTGGCTCAGAGAGAATGTCACTAAATGCTGGTTGGCTTTAGTCAGCGGTAGACAGAGAGAAAGAGTGTCTCTAACTGAACTACCAAAACCAGCCCAAACTCAGTTGAAGCATGCGGCCCACCACACCACGCCATCAGATGTCACCTACATTTATGTCCTCAACATTTCACCCGAGTTTGTGCCAATGTATAGAGAAGAAAGATGATGCTGACCAAGCAGACAACACATTGTGACCATGGCAACACCTGATCCTGTCCTCTGGTCTGTATGAAGACCACGCTTCATCAACCACGGATGATCAAGTATGATGGGCATGTCAGGTAAGTCACTGAGGTGAAACTGCAGCAGTAACCCAGCATAGTTGTATAACGTACACATCTTTGTTCCGAGGCGTTGTCCTCTGTAGGAATCTCAAGACGGTGAGAGAATATGTGTGATGAACCAAGACATTGGTAATGACACATTCGTCCGAAAGAGAATCAACATGCACCAGAGGAATGACACTGGTTGGTTTAGCCTGGGCCGCAACCACAAGCAAATACTGACAGATCGGATGTGGCAGAATATGAAACTATAATGTTCTTTAGGGTTGCAATGATTTCTCAGTGCCTCTGATGAAGAAGTGGGGAAGGGAACTGGATGAGGAGACTAGCTGGAACAGAAGTAGAGCTTTTAGTAAAGGTGTGTCTAATGTGGGATGAGCCTTTTTATTTCCTTTTAGGACAACTGTAGATGCAGATTGCCAAAGCAATGATGTCACTTAAACCCCCGTAGAAAGGCACTCAATCAAGCCACGCTTTGCTGCTAATATATGAAAGACATTAACGTAATCGTCCTCCACACCACGAATACCTTGGCAATTGGCCCAAATCATCCTGGTCACCTCCTTTGCAGAGACTGGCCGTTCGGAGACCTTCATCACCTCGGCTGTAAACAAGGAGTAATTAACACAGCTGAGCTGGCGGGTCCCGAACAGACACGGCCCTGGCGAGGGCTTAACCTGACAGCAGAGTGATGATGCAGGCAGTACAGGTGTCCTGATGGTGGTCTTTGCTGTGTCATTTACTATTCCTGTACTACCCAACGTTTGACTCTATAATGTGGAGTAAATTGAGATTTTTGACATCGATAAATCATTATAATGTTTTTCCATTGCTGTTGTGTTGCATCATATACATTTGTCACAGAGCAGTGCCGGATTCAGACTGTGTGAGGGGCAGGGGCGTACAAATAAAGACACATGCGATGAGGCACCAGAATGCATAGAAACAACAACAGAGGCACCAGGGGGGCATTTTCCAACAGGCCTCATTTTTTCACTTAATCACATTTTATCGCACATTTGGCCACTTTATTATGTTTTATCTACAATGGGGACATCCAATTGGGGCACTATTGCTACGTTTTTTTTGTGTTCAGAAACCATCTTTACCACTGATTTCTTTTTATCAATTTGTGAATATTGAGAAGTGTTCCTTGAATATCAAATCACATTGTTGATTTTATTTCAGTTCTAAAGGTGTGTCACTTATTACATATTACCTGGGGCACTTCATTGCACTTTCTTTTCTGGGCACTCTGTAGGGCACTTTATCATGTTTTCTTCACTGGAAGGGAACCCTAGAGGGCCCTTCACAGTGTCTCCAATGGAGAGGCGCCATAGAGGACAAATCATAATGTTTCCTTAACTAGAAGTGCACCCTGGATGCCATTTCAACAGGGCATTTCATCAAATATATTTTTCACCGGAAGTGGACCCTAGAGGGTTTTTCATCATGTGTTCTGCACTGGTGCCGTACCCTCGAGGGCACTTCATCTCATTTTTTCCACTGGGAGGGCAACCTGGCACTTCATCACGTTTTCTCTACTGTAAGGGCCCCGAGCGGGCATTTCATCATCCAGGAAGCTCTGTTGATCCATATGCTATATGCCCATATTATAGAAATATAGGTAGATAATAAAGTAGAGAATATATACTTGCATTGGTGATGAAATGCAAGAAGCTATTCTTGTATACAAGTTAATTATCTCTCTCTCTCTCTCTCTCTCTCTCTATACATATACATATATATATATATATATATATATATATATATATATATATATATATATTTGTTGTTAAATGCATATTATGTCAGTCTGGAAATAACAACAACATATTAAACAGTTGTGCACAAGACATGATAATATAATCATAACATTAGTAAAATGCCTAAAGGTTACAAGGACATTATTAGAAATAACGGACAAAAAAATTATCAGTTTGATGCTAAATAAGAAGCTGTATTAAGAAACACAATGAAGGGCACCTTTAGTGACACAGGATTGATTTTTTTATTACAGAGAATTATATAAGACCAGACACAAGGAACTAAAAGGCATTAGTTATTTCTGATGAGGAACAAACAAAGATAGGAAGGCTATAATCCTTTCACCCTGTTTGTCGATGTCTGAGTTTAATAATGCTCCCAAAGCTCCAACTGCTCTTTAAGGAGTCATTTCAAGTGAAACATGCACTTTCTACTATTGTTTGCTGTGGAGTCCACATATGATGAAGGTTCATTACTACATCACATTGAATTATTAACTAATTCAAAAGAATTAAGAATTAGATAATAAATTAACCAGTTATTAAAGAGTCCACAAAAAATGCCAAAACTGATGATTTGATAACATCTATAATGTAATACAAAAGCTCCACAAATTACATAAAAAGACAAACTACATTACTGACTATTTAATACTAGATCACCATTCATTTACCGAAAACACACTATATAACTGGATGTTTCTTCCATGTTGGATACTATCCCTTACATAAATAACTCTGATTGAAATCAAAGGACAATTATACCGGGATCCTTTTACACCAGAGAAGCATCATTCTGTCTGAGGTAAATTGTTGTATAACCTAAGCAACTGTCGGCTATTTTATTGACTTTCCTTTTTTGCGAAATTCTCGGAGTGTATTTGAGTTCCTTCTAGTAAATATTTACGCAGTGTTCACGTCTAGGGCTTTTATTGTGAAAGGTAAGAACAGAGGGAGTGAATCTGGTCCGCCCTGCCTTTGTCAAGGTTGAAAGGAGTATGTAATGCTGTCTTGGTTCAGACTACAGAGGCTCTTTGTTGTAGTACATTATAATGTAAATTCTTAAATATGACTGTTCTGCAAAACGTGATTGGTTCATTGCGCGAAAGGTCAGAAAGATCAACCTTGTTCCAGGAAAATAAATGACGTTATTCAGTGTGGTGTTGTGATTGTGGAGATTCTGTACATTGCACCTCTTTCACTCATGACCAAAGTGGAGAATTTCCTCTCGGGTATCACACCGCTGTGAGGAATCCTACCCATGGAGTGCCGTCTGTTATCTTTAAATAATGATATGATTTCGAAACATTACTCATCACTCAGATCTCACACCGGACTTGAACCCAGCATATGAAAGCCCGGCATTAATATGGATACCATGTTAATCCTCCCGAGCGTAACAATACCGCTCCGCGGTGAGGATATATCAGGGTGAGGCACACATAGAGATGTGGTGAAATCTCCCTCATTATATATCTTGTGCCAGTTGAACAGTATAATTGCTGCAACCAAGGGAGCAATACCCAACTCCTGTCACTAAGTGTTCATCCACTCATATGAAATGTAACGGCTCGATGGCAACCGCTGCCAACCTTTCAATTCTAATTTATGCTATTAATATTGCTCGAGGCCAACTCCGGGGAACTTCGTGACAAAGAGTGGAATGGACTTCTCTCTCAAACAAAACTGTGGCTGTGGAATATTGATTAGGCCTATATCATCTCATCACACGCAGAATAACAATCCAACATTCATTTCTTCTTCTTTTTTTTTGCTGTATCCCTCCATGCTTGATTGGTTGTGCATTTCCTCCAGAATCCCAGATAATAACATGACTATGCCTTTTGAACCAACCGTTCTGCAAGAGAAAATGAAATTCACATAAAACAATGAGCCCCCCCTCCGCTTGAAGTCTGAGTGCTGAGATATTGGAGAGCTTTGGCTAAAGATAAGGCAAACACTGTTTGTTTTTTGATCACAGTGTTCTAGATAAATCTCAGCAACCTTCACTGATTCCCGCAACACGGAAACTCTTTTTAAGTCAAAACCTCGGACCTGAGAACCACCTCAGACACGAGCAATATTACAACAGATCTTCTGTTGCCATAAACATCCTTAAAGACGTGTTTCCCCCTTTGTATTGTGCAGATACCTCCACATGCATTAAGAACATTATAGATATTATGACCAAGGCTGTTATGAAAAGTACTGAAACCTCGATCAATCAACCTCAATGTAAGTTCCTTTCCTATTGAGTCTCCATTTCTGGACATAAATCCAATATTCCAATATATTTCCCTTCAGGTGGATAACATATCTATCCGGCCACCTTATTTTCCATGAGCTGTTTGATCCAAATATTAAAGTTCAAAACTTTTAGGTGTATAAGCTCACATTATTGATCTGCTGTGTGGGAGAAAGTTCAACTGGTTGACTTGGACTCCTGAAAATAGCAAGACATGATCAGCTGTTGGAAAAAAATAGTTTGCCAGCTGAACGTTTTGTACACTGCTCCCTGCTAATTCGAAAGATAACAGATTTGTTCGCGTGGGAGTTAAGTGGATCTGTTCGGCCAAATAATTGGTCACAGTCGCACAATCTAATTTCCACTTGAATATGAAGCGAAATGCTCTTTCAAGAACACCGGCAGGCTGTTGAGGTGAATTAATCACAGCAGAGTATAGTCAGGAAACTTAAGGATCTGCACAATTTTAGCAAATATGGTCCAATAAAATATTACTGGATCAACCCTCAGGATTTATTCGACTTAAATAAGATGTTACACCATAAACTAGATGTTTAAATTAAGACATTCTTTACCAGCGAAACTTTTATTCCCCGCCATATGCTATGAACCAATCGGATTTCTTAATTTGAGCTACACGTTTCATGATGTGTGATATACATTTAATAGTTTGAAGCTTAGCAGCCATCACTTGTCATGAAGTTAATATATTTGTCTGTCAACTTCAATGCTTCACTGCACTTGAGGGTCACGCAGTCTGCTGAGAAATCTAATCAAAGTGATGAATGTTACATCTAAAACAATTGACTACTGGTTTGATAGGTAATCATACAAATGAAAAGGAACAAAATCTAAAGTATTATTTGCATGACTTATCTTTTCAAGTAAACTTTGAATAAACTTTTTTCCTTCAAAGGAAAAGGGTAGGTTACAACCCAAATATTTGCATCAGTAGACTGACTTTTTCCAAAAGAAGCGATTAACCAAAGGACTGCTGTCTGAGTCTGCAAAAAGCGAAGAAGCGCGAACGGAAGATGAGTCATAGATAGATTACAGGGTTCATACGCAGGCGGGAAGTAACCGTGAATTGAAAGGGCACATTACTAGCAGCCAATAGAACAGCTGCGAGTGAGGAAACCTTTGCATCTGCAGACGGAGAGTCACGCATTCTGAAGGACCGTTAAACACGGACCCTTGATGATCGATGCCAAGTCGTGAAGAAATATCGAGCTGTTGAATATCAGCGCGGCTTTCAATGAAACTCAGCAAGAGGGGTTCAAGCAGGGAACTATCAATCATCTGTGGAAAAGTCACAGCCCAACCCCAGACTACACTTTACACTTGTGGCATCTGTCACTTTAAGCTCCAAAGCCAACCGGAAAACATTTCACAGCTGACTGAGACACTATTAAAGGAAGTGACTCCAGAACCAATATATCAATTTGAGTAGGGACACCAGTTCTAGCAGGGAGACTCAACTTGCACACCAGTTCCCTGTCGCCATCGGACTGCGGCAAATTATTTGACACAGCTTAAATTCATCCCGCTGTTCACGGCCTCTTGTCATTAAAGGACTTGCCACGGCCGCCGTCCCCACCAAGACTCCCAGGAGGCTGCATTTCTAAAGTTTCTATTCAACAAATCTGGCCTTTCCTTTTCCAAGAAGTGTATGTCTCTGAAAAGCCACAGGGGTTGCTTTTAACTCTGGTGTGTGTCGGAGATGATACCACTTTGCCCTGTAGAAAAATATTGTGACGAGCAATAGGGTACAACATGTTGTGGTCTTCTGGGTGCATGGTTTCTTTGAGGCTCAGACCCAAGAAAAACCACAACAAAGCAACGCATCCACATAGAATAGTGTCTTTTGAGATCCACTCTCCGGTCAACAGTCAACATTTATATATTTCATATTGGTGTCAGTTTATGACAAGCGATGTCGTCCTTGGGGCGTTAGATTAGAAAACACTTGTAGTTAGGACAACAAGCACAGACAATAGATGGTTTTATTCTGAGAACTTTTACAGTTTTCTCCTCTTCAATTACTATACAATATGTACTTATACTGCAGTTATTTGTATAATATACTTATTTGGCTGTTACTGATTTGTACGAACAACAAATGGCACAAGAGCTGAGCTCAATCAAATCGCAACTTTTAATATATTTTCTGTTTTGTTTTGTTCTCTTAAGTGTTACTTCTCCTGTATTACTACCCTCTACAATGTATTTGTCAACATCTATTTTGTGGATTTTCACCAAGAAAGTGAACAAGCACATTTCCCAAAATGTCAAACTGCTCCTTTTCATTTTACCACTATTTCAGCATATGTGACGTTCACAGTGACTTCTACATCACGATACATTTGAGTTGTTGTATTCAAGCGTCACAAAAGATAAGAGCTGACAGTGTTTGGCTTCAGTTCAGTTATTCAGTAATACTCTGGCAAAAGAAAATGCATTATATATGATACAGACAAATGTACAGACGGACTAGAAGGAAAAATCCACTCCTTTCTCCCTGAGAGGCCTGTTTTAAAACAGCAAATTGTGGAATAGTTCAGCTGAGTCCAACTGCTAGCAGGGGGAGACGGAAGTTCTGGTTTTCAAACTATAATGAATACACAAAGGAGGGACACAGCCAGTAGCGAGGCAAATGAGACACCTTGTGGTGATCCGCCCTGCCGTGTTTCTTCAAACGCACAGACGTATAGTAGGAGGCAAAGCCATTTGGCTTCATAGAGCGTAAACAGTGCAACGGGCTGAGAAACAACATCAGAAACTGCTGTTGAGAGAATGTCACACAGAGGTGATCTACACAAGGAAACCGTGTTTCTTGACACAAGTAAGTTAAATGAGTACAGATGCCTGGATGTGAGCCGCTACAGGCAAACGTATCGTACCTCACACGGATTCAATACAATAAAAATGACAGATGCCACTCTGAGCGTAGTGAACACAGCCATTCCTGAATATGGTGACATCATAATTACTTTCTTATTTCACAAGACTAGCTCCAGATTCTCAAGTGTTCTTTTAGAACAGAAGGGTAAAAATTAACAGGGCATGAAATCAAAAAGGGGCCCTTTTAAAAGTTTGAAACTAGATCAAATACCTTTTTCTCAGCGCTGTGACACAGACCAGACAAGTGTGACGCTGCCGATGTTATATACCTGCAGTTACAAGCCTATAAAGCCATGCTAGAGACTTCACGAGGCTGTACTTATGCAGAGCGGTGCTTTGAGCTTAGTGCTAACACCATGCTAACATGCTCACAATGAAGACGCAGGTGTTTAGCCGATATGTTTATCTTCTAAACACAGAGTTTGGCTGATAAAAATGTTGATTGGTTTGCTACTGCAATGCCTTCATTTTTGGCAATAAGTCATGGAATTGTCTCTATCCTCGTTGATTGTCAGCGATGCCTTGCATTCACTTTTATTTCTTTTTTTTCTTAATTGCACGTTAATATTTTCCCAGGACTGTCCTCTTTTGACGTGAAAACTTTCACACAGAATCCAAATAAAATGCACGGGAAAAGCAAAAAAAAAAGCTATATATATATATGTATACAGTATATATATATGTATACAGTATATATATATATATATATATATATATATATATATATATACATATATATATATATATATATATATATATATATATATAAAAAAATATATATATATATATAAAAATATACATATATATATATATATATATAAATATACATATATATATATATATATATATATATACAGTATACGAAACAAGTACTTGGAGGCTTCGCAATCTGAACCAAGACTACATTACCTGCATTAACTGTGTTACCTTGACAAAGGCAACGCTTACCAGATCAACTCTTTCCTTTCTTAGTTTTCAGAAGAAAATAACATGAAGTATTTTGCATTTTCGTCTCCTATATTTGTCACATGTCCAGTTTGTAATGGCCTTAAGAATTGCAAAACAAAATAATACAAACAATTAAAATGTTGGTGTAGTGGTGATGATAGGCTAAATGAAATGCTAAAGAATCACCAAAGTGATCATAGTCCATCGCATGGAGAGCATGTCGGCAGCAGATTTTGCAACCTGTTGTCACTCCCAACTCGTCAAATCCGGCTGCTTGGTCAGTTTGCGAGCAGTCTAGGAGCATCGGAGGCCTTCTGTAAAGTCTGTATGGTAGTGGCTTTTCAATCACCCTAATGTGACAACTGAGTTGTTATTGATGTGAGTCATTTAGTTGTAAGTCACTCGGTGATGACGTGAGCTGTTACCCAAGTTAACCTCAATCACACTCTTTTCCTGAACCTAACTAAGTTGTTTTGTTGCCCAACCCTGACTTCCTGTAAAAATTGAAATTTATTTCAAAAACGACACCATAACACGCATACACATCTAGACGCTAGAGGGTTGCCTAGTGCGTTGACTTCCGGTGCCAAGGGCCATTGACAGTGGGTGTTTATGTTTTTCTAACAGACTCCGCTACTCTGGGGTCCTTCATTGGGGGGTTTAGAGGCGGAGACCTCATGGTGTTATAAAATGGGCTGAATGACGGTCGCCGTCACAGACTTTTCCTTCCTGCAGGAATAAACGGACTTAAGACAACTTTGATCCAGAGACTTCATTCCTTTTTAACAGATATGATACAGGGAAAATCTTCCATTACATGGCGCTATATTACACTATGTGAAGCCTTGTGAATAATGGCTCAATTGTTTACCACGCTGTTTGTACCTGCGGTGTTCTGTTTTATTGCCATAGTAACCATGTGTGCCAAAGCAGCGTGTTCCATTTCCTGTTTTGCGTGGAAATTACTCGGGACAGTTTGCCATTCCATCTTCCAACATACAGTAGCCCTATTACCTGCGTTGGCTCTGAACAATGGCATTGGATGTATATATTGGAGTTGCGGTCTAGTTCAAGATGGTTTGAATGTTGATCAAGTTATGCACTCCGACTCTCCCTCGTAACGTTCAGTAATGAGCAGCGAGGAAGTGGTGCCGCGTGGCCCCGAAGCCAAAAAACAACAGACATAAATCCGACATTTTGAAGAGGGGTTAACCATCCTCCAGCCCGGAAAGAGCAAGCTGCCTTTGTGAATTGAAATGCCGCTCCTGTGTACCTCCGCACGCTGGCATCTCCCTGATATCAAAAAGACTGGCAGCCTTCCCACACTTCTAGTGGTGCTCATCACATCGTCAAACACCTCAGTGAGCAAAGAGGGAGAAAAAAGGCTGCATGAAATCATCAGTGTGGCAGGTTATGATCCAAACTCAAGAAGAAAAAAAAGGAAGAGGAGGTTTTGTCTCGGCTGAACCCGGAGTACCTCATTATGCGCTTTATGGAGAGGGATTTGGACTGCATTACTAATATGCACTTTACTGTACAGCATATTCCAAAGCCACTTTGGATATGTCGGATTTTGCCCTCAGGAAGTAAACTCTGTTGTGGAAAGAAAAGCTGCCAAATATGCAAACCAAATGAAAGCAAATAATTGTTTTCAGTTTTTTTCAGTTTTTTTTCTTTTCATCTTTGATGTCTCTGCATTTAGCCACGGCCACCTTCCACATAGCCTCAGACCATCTATATATTTTGACTATTTCCTGGCCTCAATTACCCACACTGAATAATTTAAATTTCAATTGTGAGGGACCAGATTTGTTCGAGAGGAGGTGCATAACGGTGGAATTTAGGAGAAAAAAAGTTAGTACTTAGAGGAAGGAAAGCTTTACATCTAGTCACTGCAGACAGAGAGTCACGCGTTCGGAAGGACCGTTAAACATGGACCCTTGATTATCGATGCCAGCGCAGCTTTCAATGAAACTCAGCAAGAGGGAACTATCAATCATCTGTAGAAAAGTCACAGCCCAACCCCAGACTACACTTTAAACTTGTGGCATCTGTCACTTTAAGCTGTCAAAACTCTTGCATGTGCAGAAAAGCAAAGAATTCAATGTTCTATTTTGTATGGGTTTCGCCCTCTCAGAGCTGATTTTATAAAGTTCATCCCCTTGCACATGCACAGTCATGAAGACTGTCTTTCGCGCCACTGTAAACCGTTTAGTTGCCTCCTTCAGAATAGGGTATAGGGTATAAAACACTGTCAGGACCTTTCAGCTTCCAGTTTTGTTTGTATCTTTCGCGATCATCTTCTGGGCTTACTGCCAGACCGGGCGCATCCTCCAATCAATATAGTTTGTCTTTACTTGGTATATTAAAGACAATGAAATTAAATCAATACTAGTATTATTACTACTACTACGAAATATGCATTTAACTACTGCTCCTTCTGTAACTAACACCATCTGACTGATTTGGACGCAAGCCTTCGTTAAATCGTTTTTGATGTGGAACTTGATGAACACATCCTTTCAAGGCTGAAAGGACAAAGTAACATTTTAACAAAAGCAACAGATTCTCCGCAGCAGCAGACATTTCCATGGCCAATTGCTAGAAATAGCAAGTCCTACACCAATTTGTGACTCGCCATCATTACGGCAATACTAATGTTTGAGATTTGAAGGCTCTATTTATCCCAGTCCCCCATTTCTCTGCCATTTTTTGTTGGTTCTCTACAGTCACTTTTTTCTCTTTCGCTGCGTTCCGTTCTCTCATCCTTCACACTAACTATGCCTTCCTCAGAGAATCTGTCTCAAGCCAAAGAGAAACACAACACTGCTCTATCTGACGAGACAGCAACGGGAACATGTCCAGGCAAAATGGGTGCAATTAGTGTTCCAGAGATGGTACAACAGCTGCAGGACAGCAACATTTCTCAGACTTGTCTCGCAAAGCCCGAACACCATGAGTCTAAAACGCAACGTGGATTGTATTAACTAGCGGTACAATTGTTGCCAACACAATTACACTGGCATTATATGGGGGATAGCAGTGATAAACAACAGCTCGGGCACCTTTTTCGGTGTGAGAAATGAAGTCAACACTCACTGTGACAGATTCCATTCCGCGTAGTTCTCTAAAGAGGGAAATAGTAAGTGAACTTGTGACTTCGCAGACAGCAGGGAGACAGAAAATACGATGAAGTGTGAAGCACAGCTTGACGTAAATGTGAGCTGCCCTGGCCTGGAAAAGGTCTCAGACGAGACAAAAAAAAACCAGACCTCAGCTATAAATCATGATTCATTGGAGATTTGAGGATTCTAGAGAGCATGAAATATTAATTAAATAAGCGCATAATCGATCAATTGACTATTTGCAAAATTAGTTAGTATCTTAGAGTTAAGATAATAAGATTGTAAATGAGTCGTGAAGAGTTTGGGGTTTTCTTCTGTCTGTGTGATGAGAATTCTGCCTTTCACTTTCCACAGACGCAGTTCTCGAATAATATATTAATGTTTCTTTATATATTACATATTCCATTGATATTTCCACATCATTTCAAATGCTCGAGGTCCAACCCCGCACAGAGAAGTCAGCTCAAAGGATTCTTTGGGTGGAATAGCAAATTATTCCCGTTGCCTGATATAGTGAAGAATCAGCAGAGCGGTCCCCCCCTCAGCATAATGGGCGGGGATCTTATTTGAAAAGAAAAGGAAACGTTTTTTCTATGAAATAAGGAACTGAGTAGCCTCAATTTTGCCTCTCCCTCTGCGCAACGGCATTGGATATTTCGTCACAAGGGGCCTTGCTCTTGAAAGCACCCACAATTCAGCTAAGAACGCTGTTAAATATCATATCATAAACAGTTTTATAGCTGTGCTACAGGAAGAATCTGTATTTTCTTCAGCTATTTTCAGCAAGAGAAAAGCAATGATTATGTCTGCTACATTATTAACTCATTTATTAACTGAAAGCTAATTGTCCCATTATCTTTTTCAATTACTGAACTAATGGCACCGTCCCTGAGGATTACTGTAATATCTAATTCAAACCATACATACGCCTTTATTTTTTACATAATGTATTTTGAATCTAATCAAATCTAATTAATTTGGGGCATTTGTGATTCCAGAAAACATCCAAGTGTTACATAATACAAAATGATGATTCAAATGATTGAAGCCTTTTCTATAGAAATGTATATTTATATGACCAAGGCCGACAAACGTGACATTAGTTAAGTTAGTAGACACAATGCTATTTCGACCTTAGCCAGGACGATATCACCCAGAGGTTCGGCACACTCATGCCATCACCACAGACAATACCTGTTTGGGATTGGCAGTGATCAGTTGAACAAGTGTTCTTAATCAACACACAGGGTTAGACCGCAGGCAACCTTGACTTTGACAAAATACCGAAGAGTTTCTCAATGTTGAACCGAAGAGCAGTATGGATAACTGCGGTCATGATAGGTAGATGGCAACACCAAAGATTGATCTGACCTTTTAGCAGATGTGTGATGGAGGATCAACAAAGAGCTGTGAGCGCTGCTGCCTCAATCAAGCATGAATGCTGCTGCTCCGTTTTTACACCAAAGAAAACTGTATCTGGTGCTGTGAGTTGCAGGATGGGGTTTTTATTTTTGTTGGGGTCTTTTTTTTGCAGAATAAAATGGATTCCACTGGTCTTACAGGGAATTGTGACCTCTGTGTCAGAGACCGCATGTGCAGTTTGACTTTTATGGAGTTGATAAAACACAGTTGTGAGATGAGTCCCGCGGGCCAGAGCTCTGCACGTACAGTAAGTGAGACGCAGTGCAGCACAATGGTAAACAACAATGACATTGATGGAGTAGCGGCTGCGACTGAGTTGATGACACTGTACAGTGGGCGATCTGACAAACTTCCCCATTCAGCTGTCCTATCACAGCAGGCAAATGATAGAGATGCAATCGAGACAAGTATGACAAATGCAACTGGAATATTGAAACAATCACTGGGTGGTCTTTTGGGGACGTACATCCTTTAAAATGATAACGCTGTGACCGACCAGTTCTCACTCCTGACTCGTCAAACACTGTTGCTTAGATACCAACGAGCAGAGGTCCTCTGTTTGAGACCTACAGGGTTTTCAACCAGCTTCAGTAGAAACCCACCATGTCATTAATTGGCGGTCTCACCAACTGATGTAGTATAAAGAGGAAGACAGGCTGCATAGCACTCTATGCAGCCTGTCTTCCTCTTTATACTGGGAGTATGGTGGGAGTATTGTCGTGATGTATTAGTATTATTAGTCACGTGAGTCGGTCCTCAAGAGAGGTGTTCAGGGAACATGATCTTTTCCTATCCCATACTTATTATTTCTGTTGCCGAAACCTAATCTCCTGTGATGAAAGAGATTTATTTAGAAAATGGCCACGACACGTCCAACACTGACACTAGAGTGGTCCCTAGAGTTTTAAAGTTTGAAGCCCGGGGCCAGTGGCCAAGTTTGACGAGTCGGGGGTAAGAAAGAAACTCAGGACTTAACTTCAACTACGCTCCTTTCCTAAACATTACTAGATCCTAACGTCCTATTAAGTAGGACGTTTCTTTCGAAAGGACACCATGACTGTAATGAGCAGATATTGACAGGCCTCCCGGACACGTTGAAAACTGACATGGAAGGGGTGCATAGTGGGTCTATCTCGGATGCCAAGGGGCACCGACTGAGCGGTGGTATTTGACGAGTGAGAATGTGTTGGTAAACCCCCACCCTACCTACTTCGTGTGTGGTCAATTTGTAGTCGATTTGTTGATTCCATCCCTTTGGGGTGATCTTGTGTCTCTTTCTAGCTGTTTTGCGGCATTGTGTCTTTTGTCTTTGCATCGCTTTGTGTGTGTTTTTTGTTGTTGTGCCCCCCTTGGAATCGACTCTAGCTCTGCTATTGACTAGCGTTCATTCATTGCTGTCTTGATTTAGGTTGACCCTTGTACAGAGAGGGCCACTACGATTCCATCAGTTGTTGTTGTGTTCTTGCTGTGTGCCCCGAGGAGATTGAGGGAATGTGGCAGTGGAGTTGTGCATATTTTTCTACAGTTGTTGGGGACTGCCGGCTCCAGAGGGCACAATGAGCTATACATCCCATGAATATTTTCGTAGTGTATGCAGTACAGTGAACCAAAAGAGCATTTGCATAATGTATTCAGGAGCTATGAGGGTATATTGGCATTTTGGCTGGAATAAGGTCAATAGGAGGAGGTGCCACCCGCACTCTCTGTGTAAATCCACCTCTGATACAAATATATTCAGGTAGTTTGGGGTTCAAGGAATACAAAACTTGAGGTTATGCATAGAATTAAAGTTACATTCAGATACTAGTACTAAATGGTTTTGCCAAATGGAAACATCATTGGATGGCCAGCACGGTTTTTGTCCTTGGTATTTGTACTGTACAAAATGCAGAAAACTTAACAAAACAAAAGAAGAAAAATTGGAATGGATCACAAGCAGGGAAGTCCTCTTACAGGGACAAATGTAGGCAAACAGTCTTTAAAAATATGTCACCAGCATAATTTAGAGATTGAATACAGAACAGTGAACGATAGTAGTAATGTTGAGTAATTATAAGTATCCAATTGGCAACTGGCCATATTGTGAACATGCCAGGATAATTTGGAAAACCAAATGATATGGGTAACAATTGGGTCAATTTGTTGTCTGTTGGCAAGAAGTGTACCCTCACCACCCAATGGTGCACATCATTACAGCAAAGAGAATCTTGGCACATGAGTCAGCTAAATTGTTGAACTGTTTTCACAGAAATTAAACTACATCACTATTTTCTTTAACATGTTGTTGCAATTATAATAAAACATGTGTTATGAAACGAATGTTCTCCAATACCAAGAAAGTACTATTTCTACTAAACACCAGGCGGCTGAAACTCACCCTGCAGGCCAGATATGCGCCGAGGCCTCATATACTATAATGGTGTCTACGTGCACTGTAGCACCACAACCACATTGATAAAACACAACAAACATAGAACATATTATTTTTATTGTTTCTCAAAAGACCTTTTTTCTTCCTCTACATAATGGAAAAAACATGAATAATGCATTAAATAAAAAAATAAAACTTATTTTACGACACAGAATCTGAGACAGCTTTGTCCAAGCATTGCCTCAGCAATAGAAACCTTGAGGCCTTTGTCCTGTGACTCTCCTCTTGATTTCCTCCTGCACAATGTCTCTCCCTTCATGTCCAGATTGTCGCTGCAGCTCCCGGGCTGCTTTGTTTTTTGGCGAGGGCCGTGCCGTCTGGTTCTTTGTCATCCCTGTGCCTCTGCCTGTCTCCTGCAGGACTCTGTCTCTCAGGTTTCCTTCCCTCTTCCCAAAAACTTCCCCCTGCTTCCTCACTGTCATACTCCTGCTTATTCTCCCTCCCTCCCTGTAAAGTTTAAGTCATGAATTCACACTAGAAATCTGAATTAAAATTGCATTTGATGTGGCTCTTATTTTGAGGGTGCTGCGGATGACAAGCACATTAGTGCCGTTGACCAACAGCAAGCTGTCTTGATAATGTGGACTGGATCTTTTATTGGAAATATGCACCAGAGAGTCAACAATAGACAAAGCTATCGTAGCTTGTAAGCTGTGTTGCAACATCCACTTTTATTTAACGTCCTCGTCAAAAGAGCAATGGTTTGCTGGAGCCAATGAGTGTGAACCGATTTCCAAGGGAAGCTCTGGGAGTAATTTCCACCGAGCTTTTGGCCCCCACTTATCCCACTTAGATGAGCTAAAGTCAAGTAAAGTGATAGCTGGAGGACAAATCAAACTAATTACAGGTGGTGGTGGGTCGGCTACAGGATGCTCTCAGCATTCTGAATAGAACAATAAAGTATTGGCTCTTTGTTAAATAGAAGTAGCTTTAGTACCATTTACATTGCCGCATGATGTGTCCCATATATGGCATGTTTTCCTGTTAACACCAAATGGTTAAGTAAATGTGTCTATTGTTTAAAAAACACTATTAGTGACATTATATATGCTAAACATACTAAATACTTAACAGTGCTGCATAGTATTGGTATGAAGCTCACCTGTTGCTGATTGTACCGTGTAGCCTGCTGCCAGACATCAGCCCATTGAGTCCATGTATAAGTCTTGTATAAAGCCCTTCTGCTTTTTGTTCAACTGTTTCAGTACAGTCTCAGTGGCGGGCCGTCAGGGCCTGCTAAGCCTTCTCTGCTGGCCTGATCCACTGAAGGCACAGGTAGAAAATCCATGGCCCGCCACTGGTCTGTCTCTGCCTGCCTACCTGCTTTCCACACATCTGCTTTTCATGGTTTCCTCAGTAAAGTTAAACTATTTCTAGGTTCCTTGTGTGCATTCTGCGACCAAAAGTGTGAAAGTAAATACAAACAACTGGAACTTTAGCTCAGTTTGTTGTAACAATACATTAAAATATACGATATAGGAGCTTATCCATTATTTAGGTTGGACTGTAGAACACTGCATCTCTTAATCACAAGGGTTACAAGGGGTTTTATTTGGAATTGTACGACTTGGTTGCACAACTAAATTCATATTGTATATAAAGAAAACAACAACATTATTAATACATTCATTTCAAACCTCATCAACACAATGTACATTTTCCTACTATGTGTTTTGTCATAGAAACCGTATAATAAAAAAATAACTGTGTGGTATTCCGATATAAATATTCAGTAACCGCGGGGTGGAAAAAGCCCTATTAAGAATATGGCCTGTTATAATTTCAATACGATAGGCCTCTTTCTGTAGTTATAGCTGCACTGCTCCAGTGACAACCAGATTCATAAGCCTGAGAGCACACAGATGAAAGTGATTACATCATAGGCCAACCAAGATAACCCAAAGACATTGATGGGTCTGATATTGACAAGTGATTACTGGCAGCATTGGTCGATCACAGTCAGACCTGTGAAGATGTTTTTTTTCTCTTTTTTTCAGATCATTAGACTCAAATCGCCCGCAGGTCCCTCAATTTAATTGGGGGAAAAAAGGAATAATCAATCTGAGACAGTCTTTGTTCTATTCTTAGTATACGTGAGCACAATGAAATATGGATTGAACTTCATCCAATGCAGAATTTGTCGAATATTTGAACACCATTAATTACTTTTTACAGCACAATAAGAGAATATGTACCAGATGCACACATGTAATAGCATCTTTATTTCTCACTTAACTTTGGAAATTTGCCGAGGAGGTTATGTTTTTGTTTCTTTTTTGTCTGTCAGCATCTGAAAACCAGATCTCATCCAAATTTGCTATAGCTTTAGGACGTCAGAACATTTGGAAAGCATATCCTATTTTAATTATATATTCTGAATCCTTATTTCTTTCAGATTTTTTCCATGTTTTTTTCCAGTAGTGTTTTCTTTATTTGGTGTCAAAATGTGGTTCTATAGGCCAAACCCATATCTGCCTGAAAACACAGAATCGTCTGTTGTTTTTACCAAAATTGGTTCTTAAAGCACAGACACATTATTGTGTGCAACTGATTTTTTGATGACACACTGTGATACCATTCTAAACTATCTCATTTCAGATAATGTTTTTCTTTGTAAACCTGACTATTATAATAACCTTTTGGAATTTAGTGCCATATGTTTTAAAGTGGTGCTGCAGTCGCGTTTTTTGTAGGCGTTAATGTTCCTGGATACCATCTAGATGTTCTACAAAACAAATCAGACCTGGATTGTGCAGCTGTGGTGGAGACTACACTCAATGTATTTGTCAAACAGAATACAAACAGAATACAAAAATAAAATTCATTGTTGTTGTAAAAGTTAAGGAATGTATGTGTGCTGTTGGAATTATACATCATTCTAAGACATTTGTTTATATATCTGTGAATAAGTCTTTTTTTTTCATTGAAATAAATGTCTTTTTTTTTAATCGCACCATTTCATTTCAGTCTGCACAACAAAAAACTATAAATTTAAGTTGGTTTTCATAAGGTTATCGTTTTCTTTTTGTTTTTCAAACTGAAAGCACCTATCCGGTGTGGAAGTATAAGTCATTGTGACAAATAATGTTTGCAGGTCTGGTCTATGATGCCCAACTACAAAAGCGAGAAGGAACAGCTGTGCCTGTTACTCCATTAATTCCAGAGATTGCTTGTGCAAACGGTGTGAAGAAATATGTTGAAAAGGCTATTAGAGCAGTGTTTTCAAACTTATCAAAATGGCAGGAAATGATTGAATATTAGCCCATTCAAGTGAGTCCCTTTGTTCAGCCGTGTGCACTGGTGTACAGCTTTGTCTGACTTATTAGCTTTTTAATACTGTGCATAAATCCATTTACAGAGTCTGTGCATGTATGGTGTGTGTGTGTGTGTGTGTGTGTGTGTGTGTGTGTGTGTGTGAGTGAGAGAGAGAGAGAGAGGAGAGAGAGAGAGAGAGAGAGAGAGAGAGAGAGAGAGAGAGAGAGAGAGAGCAGTTCCAGTCCCCTTCACCTTTGCGAGCCCTGCAGAGCGTGAGGTGACGGAGCATAAAAGATCCAAAGTTACGATATGTATTAAAAAAAAGAAAAACCTGACTCAGCTGTGTGAAAAAAAATTGTAAATCCAGCCAAGTATTGTCTTCATATTGGATGATTTACAGGTCATATTCCATCATTTAATGCTGATTCAGGAAGTACGTATGTACCGGAAATAGATAGTAAATGTGTAGGGGTCCTTTTGGGCAAGACTGGAGTTTGCGCCCCATCACAGACCTTTATGACCCGATCCAAATTTAAAGAATGTAGTGGCATAACCTTACCTCTACAAAACATTTTAGTTTGTAACCATAACCACAGTTTTTCTGTCATAACCATGATCTTTCTCTGACCTTAGCCATTAATATGCATTTTAGAATCAAGACTGACTATCAGTTCTGTGAGGTTGTTCTTCTGCACAGCGTTGAGCTAAACACTCCAGCATGCTAACAATGCTAACGTGTTTGATTAGTACCACCATCTTGGTTTAGTAGTAGTAGAATTCTTTGACCTAAAGGGGCTGAATACGAGATTTGGAGCGTTTCTGTCGCAGCTCAACTGCTTTCAACATGATGACGGCTGAGCCGCCGGCTCGCAGCCAACAGGGAAAACGACGGCAACAGTTCTGATGGTTCCAACAGTGTTTACCTGAGGGGGTGCTGTGCTTCTGCAACCACGACCTAGCTCGCCAGTGGGACACACTCACATGCACTAAAATCACAGGCGGGCGGCCGGCCCGGTTATGTTAACAAATCAAGGAGAACCTTGTATTACAACACAGTCAAAGGGAGAGTGACTTCATTCATTTTTGCACAAAATAGCTGTTTACTGCTACATTCATGCTTTCAATATCTAAAAGTAGCACCGTTAAGTGTTCGACCAATGCACTTAATTGTGCTCAATGAAAAGTAAGGGGTTCACCAAAGACCAACAAATCTGAGGGGAACTTGCAGTTATGGCAGTCCATCCAATAGTAATAGAGACATTTCATTCACACCCAAATGCAGATTCATCCTCTCTGCTACATTGACATGTATATCGAGTTCCATGTCAATCCATACAGCTGTTGCGGCGACTGTGGACCATTGGGAGAGCCGGGTCGTCCTTCAATCAGAGGATCGGCGAATTGATGTGTCCTTGGGAAAGACACTTAACCCCAAATGTCTCCCATAGCTGTGCCTACGGTGTGTGAATGTGAGTTACTCCTGATGGGCAGGTGGCATCTTGCATGTTAGCCCCTGCCATCGGGGTATGAATGGGTGTGAATAGGTTTGAATGGGTCGGAAGACTAGAAAAGCGCAATGCAAGTTCAGGTCCATTTACCATTTGAGATAAGTAAAGGACCAACGTACCTACTTTGTAAGTCCCTGGAGCCATGTTGCTTGCAAGTAGCTAGCAAAGAAAACATTGCATTGGCATATGAGGTTGAAAAATGTTGACATTGATTTGACCATATACATATTTTTAATCATTGGGTGAAAAGGAAAAACGTGAATTTGTTTGTGGTTTTCGAATGAGTTGCAGATATAAAACTCAACACAAGTTGTCGGTTAACCTGTGTGTTTGTGTACTGTCTGACTACATTCACACATGGGCACTTCATGCACCTGGAGCAGATGAGGTGTCCATCTGTAAATCCCTGCCTCAATACATCATTGTCTGTTTCCTCTGTCCTTGTGATAATGATGCACATGTACTGAACTGAAATTTAACATCAGTTTATGCTTCCCTTTATAGGAACAGTTTGCAAGTATACAAATCAAAGTGAATCATCTCCTTAATTGAAGATAAGAGGGATTTTGTTTGAATCATTTCCACATAATTTGTAATAATGTGAATGTCTGTTGTCATACATCAGAGTAAGATCATTGGAATTATAAAGGGAAACTCAATAGATAAGTGGGCAGATTTGTGTCTGCCGCACCCATTCCATCTTGCAAAAAACATTTTCTATCAACTGAATCTTTTGTAACGATGATTTTTTTCCTGTATTATTTTCTGTATTATTTGTCAAAACAAACAGAGAGAGAGAGAGAGAGAGAGAGAGAGAGAGAGAGAGAGACTTTAACTTATTGACAATGTCTAGACGCTAATTTTCCAGCATACTACTGAGACATTAAACCCATGACAGCCTGAATTGAGGAACTAATCGTGGGATTAATAAGATGTGATGTGAGATGCTTTTTACATCGTTGAGTAACGAACAATCTCCTCAGCGGACTAGAATCGGTGTGTCACAAGTCGCCTCCGCCTGCTGTTTACTTATTCAAGATTCTCTCGCTTTAACAGCGGTTGCAAGATATTTCCTGACTCACTGGTTTCGGAGCATGCAGCCTCAGTGGAAAAACTAGGCCTTGTATCTGGGCCAACTCCGTCAGCTTCTACACTCAGGGCTGTGAGGGATTGCAGCGCCGCTGTTCTCGAAGGTTAAGTTTGAACTCGATCTCAGCAAAAGAGTTGCTTGGATTTTAATAAGATGGCTTCGCCTGAACTGTGAGTCCAATAGATGTAAATCTCAACCCCTGGGACAGACTGGGGTATACATTTTATCATGTAAGTGTTATACTAGAGGACACAAAAAACAATAAATCAGCTTTGAGTTGCATGTTAGATCTTTTTCTTTTTGCCACTGGTGAAGCTCTACTGGAATCACCGGACCGTGAACTGCAGGACAATATGGCGAAGAGGGAGCTGAGCCTGAAAAGCGAGGCTCTCGCTTACCCGACTGATGAAAATAGCCAACATACGTTTCCTCAGCGGCGCGTCTGGGGCTCGCCCCCTGGGACGGGGCGAGGAGCTTCAGACGTCCGGAGGGAGCTCCGAATTGAACCGCTGCTCCCGATGTGCTGCGAGGAGACAGATGAGGCCTTCTTAAGATGCCCCCTGGACGTCTTCCTGCGGAGGTATTTCAGGCACGTCCAACTGGGAAAAGACCCCGGGCCAGACTCAGAACAAGCTGGAGGGAGTGTGCTCTTTCTGGCCCAGAAACCTCTTGGCTTGGGAAGGACATCTGCTGAGCCTGCTGCCCTCATGACCTGGATCCCACAAATAAGTATACTGCATTTACTCCTAATGATGATTGTGATAAATAATGAAATCTGATGACATCTATGTGAAGTTCATTACTGTAACACGTTCATAAACTACAATTAAAAACAACCTTTTGCTGGAACAAAGCAGCGGCTGACCTGTGACCAGATGTTACAGCCGTAGATCATGTTTATGATGTTGTTGTGTTGTGCCGTCACCTTGAGTTTCGGAAGATCACAGCTCCAGCTGGTGTCATGTCACAGTATGACACTCTTGATTAGGGACTTAATTGTTAATGTCAAGTTCAAAATGTTAACATCCTGTAAGCAAGAAATGACTCGCTCTACAGCGGCGATATTCTTTCAAATCCTGGTCTTTCGCTTCCACGAGAAGACGCGTGTGTGTGCGTGTGTGTGTGCGCGTGTGTGTTGAAGGGTGAGCGGCTAAACGGTGTATACCTGCGGAGGGAATACAGCTCCCTGCTGATTAAATAGATCATAATTCCCTTGGTGATTACATTATACAACAGGATTCATCATCTGTTGGTAATGCTTATCTTTTGTGCATTCAGAGTAATCCTGGTCCGGATCAAAAGCGTCGATGAATGGGATTTAAATGGCCGGGTTCCTACCCCTGGCTCCCTAAATGACACGTTTTTTTGAGATATCCAGCACATCCAAGTGTCGCTGGCTTTTGTCCGCACAACCGCTCGCCGCTTCCTCCTCCGCCTTCCTCTCTCACGAGAGGCAGCTATCTGGGCCATGCCTGGGCACCTCTGGGAGAGATATCTCTCCCGCAGCACCCAAGCCATGTGTGTGGGTATTATTCTGCAGTGGCCTTTTCATCTCTGGCCTCCCATGGGCCCTTCCTCCCGGCTGGGACAGATTGGTGGCAGCGAGGGCCGACAAAGCGTATCACCTTTTTCCTATCGTCTGCCCCGCCGTTGACTGTTGGCCTGTCGATGGATTTTTATCAGAAGTGGTGGCACACAGGTCGGAGCAATGCTTTTTTTATTTTGTTTTTCTGAGAGCAGGTTGTGCGATAATGCCAATGAGTACAAAGTGCAAATGTGTATGAATACAGTAATGTCCTGGCCGAACCTAAAAGAAAATGTATTTATTTTTTATCTTGAAGGAAATGATTGTGGAAGAGATTGAGTTGCAGAAAATTGAGAGATTGAAATTGATTACAATAACAGAATAAGACAAACAGGAAATGTATAAACAAAATAACCTAGATGACAGATGTGGGTGAGACATTCAAATAAGTCTAGTGTTTATCTCGATGGAGATCAGAGCTTTGCGGACAACATTAAGTACAGGGACATCGTCTTCCTACACAGCTACTTCCCCATCCAGCTGTACATTCATGAAATATAATATAAAGATAAATGTCCACAATGACATTCAACAGTGTGGTCCAGCTAGATGTGACTGTACAGGTTATTGGAGGTCAACTCACAGAAATTGGAATCATCGGCAAACAAGCTCATTGATACTGGCCAGCAGGGTGACATAAAAGTTGCACACGGTACAAAACAAACCTGTCAGCGCGATGAATGACAAATGTCTCTAAATGCAGCGCAGTGACCATGCAGCCACGTAATATATAGGTATATATATATATATATATATATATATATATATATATATATATATATATATATATATATGCCATCCTCAGCATCCCTCTGTCCCACATCTATGCTATATTGCATAAATGATGATAGATACATTCATAATAACCCCTAATTAAAAGTGATGTCTGCATTTTGTCAGTACTTTGAACGATCATGGAAAAGCACTTAAAACAAAATACATATATATATATATATATATATATATATATATATATATATATATATATATATATATATATATATATATATTGTATGCTCCACGCTCCTAACCAGAGACTTTAAACAGTCTGAAACTACAAATTGCTCCACAACATCCTCCCTCCTTAGCGCCGGTGCTATGTACAATAAAAGTTCACATACAGGGGCCCAGATTCAATGCCAGCCTCACAGTCCTTTTTCTTCCATGTTAGCTCGTTGACGAACTCTACACCAAAGGAAGTTTGGAGTTCAAGCCCTTGTTTTCTTTAGTCAGTACAACACGGTCCCCACGATGACTCCGGGGCAGAGGAGCTCACCTGCACACCTTTTGATGTGGCACCAGTGAGGTCCACCCACAGAGCAGGAGAGAGCGAAACCAAAAACTACACACCAAATGATGTATTATTTCTTTCCCGTCCGTCTTATTTCCCAGACTATTAGTTTGTTTTGACAGGCGGATGATGTTGTACAGGGCAGAATCCAGATCTACGTGTGAAAAAAAAGCCTGCCTGACAAAGACCATCTGGCATCCCATCATTATTCAGAGCAACCCCCAGACCCTCAGGACAGAGCCTGCCTGTCTTGTAACACTGAGCGGTTTAAAATCCTATGGCAGCACCATGCTACGTACCTTAGCTAATGAGAAGAATGATACCAATTAGTACTACAAACACACAGCACATCCTGATTAAAATGTCCCATTAAATGTAGATAAGCACAAGTTTTTTACATTCAGCCAACGTATTTCTCAGCTCCCCCAAAAAGAACATGGCAATCTTCATGGATGAAATCAGAGATGGTGGCGATAGGAAAGCTTAGGGGATCCCAGCACCCCGCATCAATGAGGACGCAGAAACAGTAATTATCCAGCAGCAGATTATGCTTATGTGCTCCGTGCGTATAGATACCGTGGATGACATATCCTCAGTTTCACCGTGACTCTCACCCACAGCCCACATCACTCAAGATGTGTGGCCTTTCCAGTCCGTCATCCTGCTCAACACGTCCCCGTTTAATTCAGGTTAGCGAGCACATCTGAATATAGACGGTGCTCTGCACTTTGCTGTCAAAAAACTTGTGTTGCATAGCAACAAGGATGACCTAGCGCTGCTTGCATCCGTTAGATTTTCTTGCTGTCTCACTTACTTGTAACATTTGAAGCTGTGCTTTAGATTTTAGCTGGGAAAATACATTTTTTTATAGCGACATAAAACAGCGACTGATGGAACATTTCATGGCGGCATGTTTTCATCATTATCTGCTGTAATCTGCGAGGAGGCATCAGGTGAACAGTGATACTGAAGGAAAGTTTGTTGCGAGGCGTTTGCAAACTGCCATTCGCGATCGGGAGGTTGACCCTGGATATTTAAGTACATTTCACTTGACCTGCTTTTCACATTCAGAGATTTTATTTGAGGGCATGCAGTCATGCGGGGAAAGCGCAGCAAGTGTTTGAACGGCCAGATTGATGCTGACGCCAGTGGAAACCTATCAATTCAATTAGGCCAACTGCTAGGATGCAGGTTGCAAGTGAAAGATTAAAGCACGATCGATGGTCTCCTTCCTGTGTCCTTTTTACACAGACAGGCTAATGGTGATCGGGAGGGAGGGGGGGGCTGTAGCATTAGTCCCCCTTGTTAAAGACTGACCCGCACTGAGTGAGGTTGACCAAGCAGCGAGATTTGGAAAAGGATTAATCACTCGGTCCCAAATCTTAACGATCCCAGAGAAACCCTCACTCTGGGATGCATATCTGGCATAACTTTCTCAAACTTTCTAGAATTATTATCTTCTAGCCATGCAGGATCCTATGTGGGTTGTGTTTTTTTTACACATTTGAAGCAATTTGTTAAGATTTATTATTTGAAAGTTCTAAAATGACAGTCTAGACACAATTCAGTTTGACATGCAATGTGTTCGACCTTTAGACCGAGAGATAGGGAAATGAGGTGATTGCGCTTAATTAAGACAGGTGCCATGGTGTCCCAGTTCTCAGTGTAGATTCAAAAAGAGCAGAGGAGCCAGAGATGAAACGTCAAAGTCTCCTGCTTTGATCAGGGAACACAGGCGTTCTGTAGCGAGCCAGCCGCTCACTTCACTTTTTATTAAATTGCTGCCGTGCGTGGGCGGACGAACAGGGTTGCACGTGTCTGAACCTACTGTTGAGTCATGAAATGTCGAAAAACAACGAGACAAGTTCTTGTCACGATCTTGGTTTCGGTGAAGTTTGTTTCCTGTTTGATATTTTGACGTTCACTGCCTCTTGTGTCCCGTGTTCGCTGCACTTCCTGCCCTTTGTGTGTTGTCCTGCCCCTGAATCCTCCTGTGTCTCACCACCTCCCCCTGTGTATTTAAAGCCTGTGCTCCCCTGTCTTTGGGTTGGTTTGTCTGCTATGTTCCTGTTGCTTTTGCTCATGTCGGTGTTACCTAATCCTGTTTTGTGTCATTTTGCCCATTCTACTGTAGCTTGCCTGTTGAATTTTTCAGTTACTCTTTCTTGGACCCCCGTACTATGAGTTTTATTTGGGATATTTGTTTAAAATCCCAGTTATTCATCCTTCTGCTCCCCGTGGGTCCCTCCTCTGGAGCCTTTATTGCCCCATCGTGACAGTTCTCCAAGATGAACCGAGCCAGAACATCGCACCATGGGCACCGATTTTGGCGATTAGACATAATTTGACAATTACTTGGTCTTTTAAATCTGCCCTAATCCATATATTTACTGTATATAAAACATGAAACTATGCATAATGTGGAAGAAG
The DNA here is from genome assembly GCF_910589615.1 of Taurulus bubalis. Classification (NCBI taxonomy): domain Eukaryota; kingdom Metazoa; phylum Chordata; class Actinopteri; order Perciformes; family Cottidae; genus Taurulus; species Taurulus bubalis. Next base: position 4,790,236 of record NC_136607.1, read on the forward strand.
TGCCCAAAGATGATGAACTATCATCATACTTTGCATTTGCCTTCAGCTCAATAGGGAGTTTTAATGTCTCTCAGCTCATTGTTTTGGTTTTCTGGCCCACGCTTTGACCGATCTGGTTCACTCTCACCACTCGGCTCTTTTTCAGGGATAAAGGTCCCTCTCTACCTGCCTGGCAGCTACCGAACAGAGTTGGCGATGAGCCGGTGGACATTGAGGAGCATTAAGCAGCGACAGAGCCAGATATTTCCCTCAGTAGTTGGAGGTAAATGGAGAGTGACCATTGGATTTCTATTTGCCATGTGTCCAGAAAATATGGCTGCAAATATAATGGTTATATTGCATTGCTATCATGCACGCTATATCCACTTTCTTTGTTACGCGGGGAAATGGGCCATTCAGCAGGAGCACTTTTACTTTTGGTACTTTAAGTTAATGTTCATGCTAATTTTAGATGAGTAATACTTTGAATGCAGGATTTTTATTACATTGTAAAGTACATTATGGATACAAAATGTCTAAAAACCTTATAAAAAAACGAAAATATTGCTACTTTTAAAGTAAAAATGAACTGTATGTTCACATTTTTTAAATATTAAACACACAATTCTCCGTCCATGCACTGTTTACCTCTCCGTCTGCGGTCTGTCTTTCTGTCTCTTTCTCTTTACAAAGTGTGTTTGCGTACAGAGGCTTTTACCTCGTTCCGGCTGTAAACGTCTTCCGTTTTCCGTTTGCTTTGGAGCCATGGCGCAGTCGTTTTTAAGTAGCATAATGTTATGAACATTGAGGTTGGTAAAATTAAATTAAATCAAACAGAACTTTCGCTTTTGAAAAGAAATGCAAAAGGTTGAATTTCTTTATTATTATTTCCATCTGGGCCTGTATTTCTACTCCTTCCTCTGTGAGTCAGTTAGCGCTGACATAAACAGTTGGTTTAGACGCCTGCATTTACGAGCCCCGTCAAAATGACCTAGAAATGCTGACATAGCCCCGGACAGCCGGCCCAATGCATCCTCTCCCTAGTTATTCCTGCTTTGATCTCAACAATTCCCGAGATAAAATTGTCTCTTTAGTTGCTCGATGTTACGCGTTAGACCTTGTTATGAGCAGAAATACCAGACCATCGATGCACGGCAAAATATGCTAAGAGCTTTGTAGAGCTTTTAGCATATTTTGGTGATTGTCATCTGTACGTTTAAGCTGATGTAAGCTTTATATCACACTTTCTCGTTTGATTCCTTGTTAATATCAAAATATTGTATCATCCTGGAAGAGAGTGCCTTAGCCTCCAGTGTCTTCTACTTTATAGTTCCTAAACGACGACTAAACAAACCTGAATAAATTAAATATAATCTACATCATAAATACAAAGAAGCACCATGGAAATGTATGTGTGTGTGTGTGTGTGTGTGTGTGTGTGTGTGTGTGTGTGTGTGTGTGTGTGTGTGTGTGTGTGTGTGTGTGTGTAAATAAATGCCAACGCTACTTCATGAAATACAGCTCAAAAACTCACAGCATAACATTGAAAAATGAAGTGCATTCAACCACCATCTGACCCATTCTTCAACAGTTAAAACATCATCATCCCACATGACCGTTAACCCGTCAATTTTTATTTGAAAAATCATCCGCTGCATGAAAGGGAAAGCGATCCCTGACCTTCTCCCCCTCTGAAGCTTCAGCTCTGCGGAGATGAAGAGGACACTCTAAATATTTTAAACCTGCGCAATAATTCTCTTGGTCATAATGTGAGGCAGCGCAGGCAGTTTAACACCAATGTTCTACTACTGGCCTCTTTTACTGTTACGCAACATCTTCTTGTCACTCGTGGAAAAAGTTTCCAAACCATGTAATGATAAAAAAGTAATGGCTTCGTCTACAAGGGAGATGTATTGAGCTTTCTTCTGACATTTGCACCTGTAACTTTAGTTTTTATTTCATTAAAAATGAAGTAAGAACAAATAAATACAATGCAAATCCATATAAATAAAACTAACCTACTGCAAACACAGCATCTGGGTCCATGAATCTCACATATTTGTATTTACATCTCAGGATTGTTTGACATTAAAACAGATCAATATTGTTTTACTCTTCAGTCATGAGGCTTCAGACCACAGTGGCAAACATTCTCTTTCAGACCACAGGTATATGGATCCTCCTAAAAGACTTTGCCTTAATGTTGGCCTAAACCCAAAAAGAGGATTTATATATATATATATAAGTATAAAGTTTGTGGAGCTGAAAAGTCACTACTATGGAAAGTTGTCTGATTGCATGAAATATCTCCAGCCCCGCCTGCCCCCCGTCTCCACTTGGGTAACTAAGCAGGTGTTCCTGAGTTGTGCAGGTGAGGGGAAATGGGGTTGCCCTGTCCTCGACCCGGTGCTGTGAATGATGGATGTTTTAAAAGAGAGGGTAAAGTTCACCGCTGTGAAGCAGGTCACCGAAGATGATCAAAGTCGTTCTGGTTAACAGCACAGGTTCGCTCTTCATCATTTCACTCTCTTCAACCCACTCCCTCCAAGTGAAATATGAAGACTTCCCTTGATGAGATTTCTCCCTCTTTCCTTCCACACTCTCTCTCTACCAATCCTTCTCACAAACTCGCTCTCACAAGACTGGACTCGTAAAGGTTTGTCAAGCAAGTAGAATATACTGGTGGTTTCTATCCGGGGTGAGAGAGGGCTTTGGGTCACACTACCATGGTCTTTCACATGCCCCTCATTACACACACCTCCAGCACCTCCCAAAATCCTTTTCCAGTAAAAAGAGGAAATCAGGTTGGTTAACGTGTGTACTGTTGCAGTATTTCAACACCCAGGTGGCTGAGGTGAATTTTTAGTATTGTATTTATTATATTGTTAAACCCCACAGCTGCCGGTCCCTGTGCCCCGCTTTTTTTTCTGTTTTAGTTATTGCAATAAGCCCAACCTTTCCAGATGGCTTCCTATAATATTTTGTATAGTGTTTTGAAGTAATTAGTCCGTTTTGATCTGTTGTTATAGGAAGATTTGGACCAGAGCCTCTCTAAGCTTGAAGATAATTAAGTTCAAATGCTGCTTTCAACCCAAAAAGTGTGTGTTTTTTCAGGCGTATCCCATTGGTTGACTAAAGTATATTTATGATCTATGCTGTTTTCACCCTGGCGTGTTGTTTGGCTGATATAATATCATAGGTGCTGTCACAATGTTGGAAGAGGATTACGAAAGTGTCTGTGGAAAAACGACAACAAGAGTAACTGTAATGCTGTGGTTTGACGACTATTGTGAATCTTGCATACTCACTCAGACTTTTCTTTTTTTGAACATGAAAATGCTCGACACATCTGGAGGCTACTCAACAAGCTATTGCAACAACTAGAAATGCAACAGATGAAGACCAACATAAAACAAGGCTATTTCTCCAACATCTGCAGACTCTTCTGCTGGAAGACTAGCAGGGTAAATGAAAAAAACAACTATTTGTGACATCTCTATTCCTCCAACATCTTTATATACTCTCACACTTGAATGCCATCCTGGTTCTGGCTGGGACATGGTGCTCTCTCTTCTTCACATTCTGTACATCTGGCTGGCTGCTGAACATGAGGGGCTGGGGGGCTCTTCCTCTACCTGGCTAGTGAGATGGGATCTGGTGAGCAGAATGGCATTGTGTCATGAAGTCTCCACACACTCAACCCATACACCTGTTGGCAGCAATAACTTGGACGGCACCTGGAGCTTCTGCAGGTCGGACTCGGGCACTTCCACATCCGTGATCAGCATTCCCAGGTGGTTGTTGCTGATGTTGTCCCCATTTATTATCTTGACAACACATCTGACAAAACAACTGTCATTGCAGCAGCCATCAAAGTACCACAACATCCTGTCCCACTCTGGAGACCAATTGCCTGGCCATCTGTGCTGGCAGTTGGGAAATCACAGGTGACCAAGTCCTGGGCAAAGTTCTCCAGGGTGAGGAAACCCTGTAGTGTCAACCAGCATAGAGTATTGCACGTTTGGGAGATCCTCTCAATCCAAGCAACCTGTACTTTTGGGGGTTACGACTCTGCAGGCGTAGTGGCGGAGATGTAACACTACCCCCTTTGATGTGTCACATTGCTCTCATTGATGGAGCTCGTATCCAGATTTACATTCAGCTGACTGTAAGTGTGGCATCTCACACTGGAATGATTTTCAGCTGGGCTCATAACCCCCTAAATTCACATAGGTGAGGGAACCCACCAGGAACAACACCACCTCATGCATGATGGATGGCAGCTAGTTGCTATCAGGATTCTTTTTAAACAGAAGAACCACAGTCTCTCATAGTTGCAAGGTGGAAGAGTGCTGTGTTGAGTCAAGTATCTTGGTGTTGGTGATGTTGAGGTAACACATCTTCAGTCAGAGATAAAACATAAATAAATAAAACAATGTTCAGACTCAAGAAGTCTTGATCACAGTATGCCCATAAGAAGTCTCCATCAGGGTGTACCCTGATACCCATAAGACTGATACCCATAAGAAGTCTCCATCAGGGTGTACCCTGATACCCATAAGACTGATACCCATAAGAAGTCTCCATCAGGGTGTACCCTGATACCCATAAGACTGATACCCATAAGAAGTCTCCATCAGGGTGTACCCTGAGGAAACCTTCTTGAGTTTAAACATGTTGGTTATCAATGCATCAATAAAGGACTTTAAACTTACAACCAGAGGGACTCGGATGCTTTTCAGAATGCTAGTTAATTGAATGGCAGTGCCATATTGTTTGTCAGATTCTCCATGTGCCCCAGGTAGAACAAGGCTCTGGACATGAGGACACTGTTGAACCCGGGATGCGACAGCTCAGTCGTCACTGTCACCCTCATGACAGGGTGACTAAATGTGGCAGACACACAGTCCTCACAGTGTCCTGCTAATGTCCCTAGGCCATGTATCCATCCTAGTGTAATTATTCAATGAATACCTGTTACATCCACCCATCATCAGTTCCATGTTTGTCATTATTATTGTGTTTAATGATTAATAAATGCAAAGAAAAAAAATCCTCAATTGATCCAAGAAATGTGGTAAAAGTAAAAATAAGACTGGGATGCATGCAACCAAAGTTAGATATGTAACATTTCAATGCTTTGAAAATCTACTGTACATCACAAATGTGTTAACGTTTCCAGTGCATGTGTCTGTAGACTTAGAAATAAATGATTTTTTTTATTTTTATTTGGCAATCTTCATATCCTAGTTTATAATCATTTACAGAAGTTTTGAGATTGCACAAGTACAAACAGGCACACATTCATCCATACTGACTCTGTGACTGCACCACCCATTGAGTAAGCTGCACTATATGTCTTTCCGGCTGTAAAACATCAACGATCAATGCAGTCTAATCGTAAAGAAAAGAAGAGTTCAGTTTGTCCTCTCATCAGCAGAACGCATTCAGTTGTACAACAGCAGCGGCTGTAGAAAGCCTTGATTTTGAGTGCTTTCCTTCTGTTGAGGGGGAGGACAGCTTTCATGATGTACACGTGTTAAGTTATGTGTCACTGTCTTAGTGGAAGTGACGCGTCCACGTACGCACAAAGCACTATCGCATCTTCCTGTATTGGGAATTTTCCTCATAAAGTCATCAGCTCCTGAAGCCTGTGACCTACACATGACCGCATCATGAAGCTCACATCGTAATTCACATCAGCACTGCCAAGTCAGTGAGCAAGGAAGACTGCGGGATGGATGTGACATCCCTCGTCACCCTTACACTGTGCAGGCACGTCTTTCTGACAAAGCTGTCAGGTCAGATCGGTGGGATGTTTTTTCTTTTTTTCTTGAACAAATATGACCAACTATGAAAACAACTTTGATATGACATAGATTTCCAATGCCACAGACTAAAAAAGTTCAAAAGAAGATTGATGTGTAGTCAATTGAAATTGAAAAAAATAAATGGATTACTTATAGCTGTTGACAAAAGGAATTAAAGTGTCTCACAGTTGATGCCAGGCGGCAATAAACAATAGAGAGGGACAGTGCTGTGTGTGTGTGTGTGTGTGTGTGTGTGTCGTACTCTGCTTGTACAACTGCTCTCGATGTTCCATCTCTCTTGAGATTTACACACTCCAGCTCCACTCTTAATGAGAGTGCTAATCATCCACTGCACCGGACCAGTCTGACAATACTTTATCTGTCCTCGGGGTACAGACGTGAAAATAATGATTCATTAGCTCAGGTGAAGAAGGCTATGCGACTAAATCAATAGTTTTATTCCTCCACCCTCCTTCTGAACCCACGATTTAAGAGAGCATGGAGGCTATTTCTTCTGGTCGTTGAGTGTTATTATTGATATGGCAAATTGCCATTTCCTAGAATCTTGTATTCACAATGTCTGTAAATCATTATATCAACCACAAGTTATGATACTCATCCTTTTAAAATAGCTGGAGAAGAACCCTCACTGGGACTTAAAAAGCAGCACTGATATCGGTGCTGATTGCCGTGGTATGAGTCACTTTCCACTTAAAGCCTTTAAACTCCTTTTCTTTTTCATTGCAGATGTTGCTATTGCTAACATGCACTGTGAAAAAATAGAACCCTTTCAGACATTGAATATATAACACATATAATATATAACATTGAATATATAACATATATAACGTGGCTTCAGATATCATTTAAATACCGTCTCTCTGGCTTTTCAAACGTAGCGGTTGTATAGAAAAATGACAGAACAGCTTCACATGGTGTGCGTGCATGTGTGTGCGTGTGTGTGTGTGTGTGTGTGTGTGTGTGTGTGTGTGAGGGAGCACTGGCACTGCTGGAGATCAGTGGCAAGCTGACTATTCTCCATTTTCTCGCAGGCTGCGTCGGTGATGGCTTTTTCAAACTTATTGTGCAGCTTTATGACCGTCGTGAGCACTTTCCACTTCTCAATAGTTGGTTCCCTTTATGAATTCCATCATCAATTGCATCATTTACGAGATAGAGCGTAAAATTTGGCTGCCTATTTTACACGGCCCTAGCGTTGTTAGAAAAAAATGGAAATCTGTCGGGGTTGTGATTCTCATTTTATCAACTTTGTCCTCAAATTCTGTGCTGATTAAGAAGGCGTTTTCCCCATGTGGTGAGTAAAAAGCCTTTTGCTGGATTCAAGAGGACTGTTTCTGATTACTGTTGTTGTTGAAAGGTTTTTTAAGGCATGTTGCCATCTCTGTCGGTCCATAAATGTGGTCCCATTCGGCAAAACGTCATCAGATGTTGTATTATGTTGTTGTTGATCCCCTGATGTTATAGCTAGTGCCTGTATTCAGTGCTGATTGGCTGATGTTAACATGCTAAAACACTAAGCCAAGGTGGTTAACATATTGCAATTGTACCTGCCTTGCATTGCAATAAAAACACATTTTAGATCAGATACAGATATGACAAAACTGCTCAAAATTAACAGTATTACATGGTTTATTGAAGGCATTTTATTTTCTTTGTGCATAATGAACAATATTCAAATGACAAATGTATTACTGTTCACGAGGCGGAAAAAGACGTGCATTTTATGTCACTGAATATTTAACCTTGTCTGTGTATCTTTTCCATCATTTTGATGGGACTGAAAGTCAGGAATAATCGCCATTGTGACTTTTACAGAAAAGTTACAGAAAAAGGCGTGCATGTACCTCTCGAGCTACCATTTAGAAACACTGAACGCAGGGGAGAGATGGCAGCCCTCCAGACAGCAACATGGATGAGTGACAAATTTTATGAGGATGTATATGTGAAACTGTCGATCCCTGCGGTGGAATAACTTAGTGGCTCAACGGGAGGCCGTCAGTGAATGACACAATGACGAGGACACAGGAGGGACCCGGGCCACTCCATCACACCTTGGCAAAGCAAACAATCCTGACATAAGCTTCTCGCGGCTGCTTCTGGGGCATTTATGAAGGATATTTGTCTTGACGAAGGAGGATCCTCGAGAGCAAAATCAAGGAGCCCGATGTAAAACGTCTCCAGCTGCGTTTGAAGACGGCGTAACTGACCTGGATGCTTAACTGTGTGCGAAAGATGTCTGTATCCACTTCCTACCTCGTGTCACAAGCTCCTCGAAGCCGATGCGCTCATCAAAGGGGGGACTCTCATGTCAAGGGCTTTTTCATGTGGTTGCGTTTGGACCTGTGAATATGCATTTGATAAAGAGAGAAACATCAATGAGGGTGGGAGGGAATTCATCACTTTGATTGTCCCTACTACCCTTGGCCCTTGATGTCTTAGGTAGATGGAAGGCGGTGCATGTGTATGGAAGCGTGGATCTATCAGTCCTACTGCCATTCTTCTCCGGGCATCTGATTAACTAAGGAACAATAGTTAATTTTCATTATCTCAATGGACCAATCCTCTGTGATTTCAGGAACACTTTACTGAAAGAAAAAAACAGCCCTTTACTACAAAAAAAGGAGGGAAAAAATGACACCGTACTTTATTGACCCCTGTTGGGTAATTTTCTTTCTGCTTCCTCCTCCGTGAGCCACTAAGAGGTAAGAATCAGCAGCAGAGCAGGGCTTCTGCAGCTGCTCAGGATTCGGTATCTTTCTCAAGGACACCTGGGTGGTTTCTGATGGGGGATTTCATTCTCCTTCCTCACTGCGCCGTCCTGCTGCCCTGATCTGTTGGTGTGAGGGTTTACTATTAAGTGCTGTGAAAGTTTTCACCTTTCAAACGTCCCTGGGCACAAGGTGCCACTTCTGAAGCATCACACTGAGAGTCGTATCACAGCTGAATAGGTGCGCTGACGCTTGGCTCTGTAAAAGGGCAACCTTTGAGAATTACCAGACGTAGCATTTGTATTCACACTTTACTATGCATGGCTCCAACAGAAGAGTGAGAGTCAACCCATGATTATACATGCAGCGATGTTTCAATTTAGTTCACTCTACGTATATTTGTATTGTAAAGGAACCTTTAGAGACAGTATATTTAGTCAATACATGCAGAAACCAGATTCAAGTTTGGAGGTTTATTCATGACAAAATCATCTCATTGTGTAGACATTTTAAGCAACGCTAGCAAGTGTGCTTTGTTCTCGGGTTTGCAATGTCAGTAAGTTCACAACTTTTGTCCTGACTTATCGTATCTAGATAATTATTGGATCAATTGCCTTGAAATGTTGAGCTGATATTTGTGGTCCCCCAAAAAAGGACTGTATTGGCTTTGGTCAATCATATTACGGTCATGACATGTCACAAGAAATGTTAGATGGATTGACATTCAATTTGGAACACACTCCTGTTCCTAACTAACTGGCTCCATAGACCCTCATGCAATCGTTTTAGATTTTCTTCATTTACAAGCTGGTTTTGTGGATTTGAACCCTTCAAGAGAAACACATCTTGACCAAAAGAAGTTTGTGAAGACATGCCTCTGTAAAAAATGAATTCTGTCTGTAGCATGTATGTGTTCGCATCCTCTTCAATACAAAAGGCAGGAGGGCGAGGCCGACAGCGCGCAAAGGTCATACCTTTCACAAAGGACGCGGTCTGCAGTGCGCTCGCTGCTGGGTTTAGCACACATCATTGTGCACTGAGACCAAAATTACAAAAGGCTGAACTTTCCCGTTCAGCCCACAATCTCTGGCTTATCTTCAGGAGGTGGAGGGCCGCACCGTCCCGCTGTGACAGTGCATCTTTGCGCCATAGTTCCCAAACACTCTTTGCTTGGTAAATGCGAAAGGTGAGCTCCAGGCCACGGTCAGTGAGACAACGCAGGTAGGTGTTGTGTGTTCACTGAGAATCACACTGCGCATTGTGCATTCTCTCCTGATTCGAGGAGATCCACCTGCATGGTCCTAAACCTGTTCCACATCATCTGTAGAAGCAGCGGACTCAGTTTCCACTCATTGTTGGATAGACCCTCAGGAGACTGTAAATCTGTAGCGCGGCGCCGTTCTCCAGGTGTACACCGCTCTGAGGAAGTAGGTGCTTTTGAGACCACAGCAGAAGGCTCAGGGCTATTACCAGTAGCTGCACACCGCCCTGATGGTTGATGTACACTGTTCTCACAGTGACATGTCTGACAGCTCCAGACACTTATTGTGTCTGAAATAGCAGATTCTTCCATTTCCCACCCACCACTGGGACTTGTACATTTCACCCCATCCAGAGAGGGACCCGTCTTAAATAAGCAGTGATAACTGTGACGTCATGCTCCCAAGGGGAACCGCCTACAAAATAACACAGGGATGTTTTGCAGTATGCCAAGTCTGACTGCAGTGAGGGAGGGATGATCACCATTCCTGTTTGTGTCTTAACTGTATTGTGGAGAAGTTCCAAGGGGACCACCGTATATGTCTTGCAGAAATTGCACACTGGAGCGTGTAGCCCCTTGAAATAAGACTCAACATCCAAGTATTCAAAGATAGCAGGCTTAGCCACCCCAGGATGTGATCCGTAAGTGTGCGCGCTTACGTCTCGGGATTATTTGCGGCCAGCTTGTGGCCTTCTTTGCCGCTGAGTGGATGAAGTGCTCCCTCCCTACAGATCGGCGAAGCTGCCTGGAATGTTGGCCGTGGTGTTGCGTTCACCACTGTGTGTCTAAAAGCTAGGTCTGACACGGGTCTTGTTGGGATGTTACCACCGATTTCCCCCGATGGGTGAAAGGTGGTTGATAAGGTCTGCAATGCACACAGGAAAAAATGGGTGGCAGGGCAATTCCAGAGGTATAGAAAGTCAATGCTGATCTGTATCCCTAATCATCACATGCCTCTAGTAATCCGAAATACACAATTTACACAACTCTCAGAGGGAAAAGCCTATACGAAATACAAACGCATAATTAGCATTCAGCTGAAAGTACACCTGTACCCAAGTAGCTCAACAGTGGTGTTTTCCACTATTGCATTCTGCAAGTCTTATTGTACTAATAGGTTTAAACAACACAGTGAGGTTTCCAGTTTGAAAGTGTAATTTTCATTATTCTAGTTCACCACTTGTCTTTATTCTTTTTTAATGATACAAACACCCAATTTAATCACAATAAAAAAGTTGTTCTGCAAAGAGATTGAAATAATATCGCTGCACTGGCAGACGTTTTCATTTCTTTTACGAGACAACATTTTAGGGCAACATATCAGACAACTTCAGATGAGGTATACTGCTGAGTTTGATCGATCTCTGCATTGAATTTAAGTAGATTTTTGCAATATTCATTTGATTATGCACTGCACTTTCTGTGTCTTGGTGCTGTGCCAAACCACAGATAAACAAATAAGGGGAAGTAAAACCCCTAACTCTTACTCAGAAATGTATTCAGACAACTTGTCATTAACTGTGCATGAAGGGCCTTGGTCAGACACATGACTGAAAGCCTAATGGATCAGTGTCAGAGTTTCTCTGCAGAGATGACAAAACCTTCCAGAAGGACAGTCCTCTCTGCAGCACTCCATCCATCATTCCTTTATAGACAGTGGCTAGACTGAACAAATGGCATATGACAGCTTGCCTGGACTTTGCCAAATGGCACCCAAAAGACTACAACCGCGTGAGGAATAAACATTCTCAATTCTTCTGGGACAGAAAAAACCCTGCATTCAATGACCTGAAAAGCCAAGCACTACATCTGGTAAAAATCGTGGTGAACTTCTCGCATACTCAATGTCATCCATTTGACTTATAGTGGCAGCAATGTGCAAAGGATTTGGGAAAGTATTAGAATTGGGGTGGGGGGGGTGATAAACAGAGTGAATGATGCTTGACAAAGATTGTTGCTTTCAGCAACCCGTGACAATTTCTGTGAAGCTTCGGAATGAGTCTCTAATGTCCTTGACAAGAAAAGATCCCATTGACAACTGCATGACCCGCCATTCGCTTTGTGGACATTCCTTCATTCAATCTAAGAGCCCAAGAGGATTTCAAAGAAATGTTAGTATAGTACAAATATGCAAAGCATGTTGAATCTGACATACTATAGAACACTCAAAGCTTATTATAAGCTTATATAAAGTCCCAAATGGAGGGTCTGAATGATTTTAAAAAAAATGTAGCTTGTGTGTTTGTTACCTCACTCCTTAAATAAAGAGCTATGCTACTGAACAGGTATTTAATTCAGAATACAGCGACGCCACCGCCAGGTTACTGAGAAATACTGTGACTGCCCAACACTCACTGTGCTGTCTATTTTATTCAGTGATGGTTATGTATGCAAGCAAACTTTGAACTTTCAATGTCACCTTTTTTAAATGAATGATTCCTATGCATCACAGCAGCTACTGCCAGGCAACAAAAATGACTTACTGAAAGGTTATGGATAGGTTGTCTTCACATAAAAAAATTGACTCTGTATACTGGGAAATAATTGGTACAAAACAGTCACTTGGCACGATTGCCTTCATTTTTAATCTTCTGTTTATCCTCATTTCTCTTTGCTTCAAACATATTCCTGCACACGCAATGCATGGGTACACAAAAATACACAAATTTGGAACAAGTTGAGAATAAAGACGTGTTTTCTCTTGGCATTGACTAGTCTAGTGCATGCATTATGCATTTATGCTTTAATAAATCCCATGGAGAAGGTGGCTTTCCGCACAATCTCTCCCACCTGGCACATCTTAACACAAACATTGTCGTTTAAAATGACGAAAATCAGCGGCAGCCACACTGTGTGTCAAAGCAATTTTGCATCTGGTTAGCATTTAGGAATATTTCCAAAAAACAAAAGCATTAGGAAATGCACTATCATTTAGTTTATTTAGGCTTTACAGTTATTTCAGTAAATGGAAGGGAATATTCCCCTGCTCTCTCTTAATTAGTTCAGAAATGTGCAAATGTGCACTGATAGCATTTGCTAAATTGAACACCACGTCCTCGATGGTGCTTACTTGCTTACTTGGGGTAACATTTCCCTCATGGATGCACGCCGTGTAGTATAAATACTCAAACAAGACCCAGAATCAGCCATCAGTGAACTTACAACATGAATTTGATTCATGCGGCTCAGTGCTGGTACCTTCTGGGACATCTTGAGAGATTTGGGCCATCCCTGTTATTGTGAATATGCTGCAGAACTAAACTTATGCCTCCATTTAATATATTCAGCTTTGATGACAGAAGCAAGTAAGCAACAACAGCGTGTGAGCAATTTCTTTAATGAAAAAGAAAGCGCTATCCTGCCAACGTATACACATTAACAAAGAGGTAAATAATGGGGTGGGTTATCTGTTCCAGTTTGGGGACGGCGCAGCTCGTTTCTCCGGGTACAGCAGGTTGTGTTCTATTCTGCTCTGAGCTGATTTCACTGTTAATTGGCTGAAAATGACCTCCGGAATGTTGGTGTGCGCGCAGTTCATTAAGCCGCACAGATAAGCTCATCATAATATACACGTTGAACGGGGCTTGTTCGTGTTTCCTCATTTATATTACAGTCTGCATGATAGCACTTCAGCTCATTTGGTTGAAAACAAAACATACAATCATGGCAGTAACAGCAGCCCAGGCAATATGGTATTGTGTTAAGCAGTATCAGATAGGTGAACAACCCATAATACAAATGTGAACCTCATCTTGCTCCATGTGCAGCTCTCCACACCAAAAGCCTGGTTAGAAAGGTAGGGCTCCTCCAAATATCAATTAAGGAGAAAATGGGGTAATCATTTAAACCGAGAGATATCTTCATTAAACTGCCCCAGCTAATTACTTACAGTAGGAAAAAAAATGTGTTTGTTTAAATATGCAAATGAAGCATTGCTTTGTGCTAGTGTGCATACATTCCTGAAACAAAATCAGATCATTGGATAAAGCCAGGTACCAAATTCTTGTTTCTTTTTGTTAACCGACATTTTTTTAATCAGTGGATTTGGGATAAATCAGAAAGTACTGCATAAAACGACCATTAAAATATGTTTCCAATTCAGGCTATGAATGATGATATGAACAAGCCCCCTCATCTGTAGCAACCGTCAGAATACAGATAGGAATACAACTAGAATGTTTTTGATGAATGTAAATGCTACTGAGAGGTTTCTGGTTTGAGAGTTTGAGAAAAGACTCAAAACGGCCTTGAATAGGTGAACGGGATAAAAAAATGTACTAATAGATACTACCATGAAACTTTGTCAGTGGATTATTTGCTTTAAGACCGTTGTCTTTTGTATTACAAGTGTTCTCAAAGTGTATGTTCAAATATGTAAATCAGTCATTATCTAATACTAACATCTGGTGAATTTAGGAAAAATCTACAGACGCAAAACGTTTGAGTTCCACTAGTCTTGAAGAAGAGTTATGGAAGCTAAATAGCCCAAAATCTCTAAATTGAAAAAAACAAAAAATGTGCTTGTGTCTCGCCTTGGAGGACTTCTCATTCGTCCCCGTCCCACCTCCTCCACAGTGAAGACGACAGTTAGCTGTGAAGTAATTAAAAAGTGTCACAGACGTATGAAAACCGTACTAATGACTCGTAACCCTTTCATTATGGGACTATCAGCTGCTCACCCAAGTGGAAGGAGCTCATTGTGTCGTACTGTGAGCTGAAGCGCTTGTGAGAGGGTCATACCACTGCCCAGGGGACAGCCAGGGGATTATACACTGTAAACTCAGCCATTTAGAACAGCAATGAAGTGCTGTGAGGACGGAACTAAATCCCTTCCTAAGATGTTTTATTTACTTAGACTTGTTGTTAATCGCTGGATATATTTGAGCCTTTTCTGTCAAATCTCTAGTTATTCACCTACACATATCCTAAAAGTCTGCACATGATATAATTAAGCAATAAGGTACGAGAGGCAGTACTGTGTCGTGCAATAATGTATTGTTCAAGGGAGTTGTTAGGCCCGACGCCCAGCGGAGGGCCGGCAAACCCTTGAACTGTACATTATTGTAGACACAGTACTGCCTCGAGTACCTTATTGTTTTTATAATACGGGTACCTGCGACTTTATAAATAGTAATAGTAAGCTCCCTTTCAGCACTAGATAGTTGTAGCCACCAAACGTTGTGTATCGCATTTCAGCGACAGAGAAAATAGTCCCGGGACGCACGGGACGCACATACGGGACTATAAAACTGACTGCCTGGTCAGTAAATCTGCGATTTACTGAGTGCTCTGGCTGCTTCTGTCCGTCTTTTCTCCGTCATTTTTCTCCTCCATGATGTTTAGAGAACATGCCTTGCGTCGGGAAATTACCGACGTAATTATCTCTCACTAGAAATTATCATGATTTTGTGGTCCAACCCTTTTCATTTTAGGGAGGAAGTGACGTGTGTGTTGTCGTTCGTTATGCTAGTGTGGGGGATGCTACGTGAGCTTGTTAGCTGTTCCGTTTGAGCTAACGTTACTGTTAGCGAAGAGCCCCGTTGCAATACTGTGAACACTCAAGCAATACACCTGCAAGTTAAGGAAACCAACGTATGCGAGTCGTTACTGCGGACGTTACAATATCAAAGTTTTTACCAACATGTTTGGTAACTGTCAAGCTTGAAATGACAACTAACGGTCGCGCAATTTAAATCTACCTGTTACTTTAAGTGCGCACTGATATGGAACGCTCTAAATGTAAACAGGCTGTACAGTACTTTATGGCTGAATAAACTACACCTCGTGACTCACTCTCAACCAATCAGAATGCTTCATTTGATCTACCCGTATTATAAATGGAAATTGAATATGACCAACAACCACTCTGATAATGCCCCTTGCCTTATCTCTGTCCTAAATCAACACATGTCTGTTTCGCCATATACCTGAGTCTTCGCATATAATTATCTCTTCATTGGCCAGCGGACAAAACAGAACAAACACAATCATACTTGTGTCAAAAGAATAATTTTGGCAGCAATACTGACGGTACAAAAATAATCGAGACTTGAAATGTTGTCATTTATCAATTTGATAAATTAGTGTATTTATGCAGTTCGGTGCCCTCATGTCTACGTAACCATTGCATGCAGTAGTGCCCTCTTGGATGCCACAATGGTAGATACAACATAATACAATGTCCTCTATATGGAAGTCCAATATGAAAGACTAAGCGATAAGCACCCTCTTGGGTAAACTTCAAAATGCAAGGCCCTCTACTGTGCCCTTTAGGTGGACCAAATGTAATGCAGGATCCTCTAGGGTGCCCTGAAGGTTTCACAATGCATGCAAGGCCCTCTAGTGTGTGCCCCTAGTGGACAGATATATGAACTGAAAGGTGGGAAAAGTTATCGGAGTATAGAAAAAAAGTAATTTGTATTGTTTTGCAAATTCCAAAAGAGTAGTGGTACCTAATCAAAACTCTTTGGGCATGGGTACTTTCAAACATCATAAACTCAACCATTAAAACCTTCAATTTGCATGTACTTGCCCCCAACATAGTCAAGTACAGGCTTTATTTTGAGCAGGCACAGTTCAAGCTATCTGGTCAGTGAAGCATCTTCAATCTGCTGCTTTTGCATTCCTCGTGTCAGGAAGCCAGTAGTTTACTGGGCCCCCATGATTGGCTTCATTAATGATTTTATTTCAGAGCCGGTGGTTTTAATGGGGCATGTGATGAGTTGACAGGAGTGCAAATCTGTCCGGTCAGCAATTGTCTTGAATTATTTGCTACCAAAGAATTCAGAGAAGTACAGCATATCAGTGGAGGAAAGAGCTTCCATGACCAAGTGGAGGTACTTAGAGTAGCAGTGGACCGGTGCTTAAAATCTATTTTCCTCAAGAAAATAGAAAATCAATAATGTAGAAAAGGTATCTTGTGTGTGAATCCACTTCCCCTATCGGTTCACTTTACTACTGCCCAAATGTAAAATGATATTGACACCCGCGTTGCAAAACACACGGCGTACCATTCAGTCACCTAAGACATCCCTGTGCATGCAGGTGTAGCGCTGACCTCTACATACAGCCGACCTGCCGCAAGTAATTGATCCTCTAAAGACCAGGTGTGACAAAACTGTGGGAGGAGCTGCGACGCTAGTCCAAAGAGTGGGCTGGAACAATGCCGCAGCTCCATGGTAGGAATCTCGCACCTTGTCATCAGCCAGGTGACCAAAGCAGCATGTGAGCAGCAGCCCATTAGCAGCAGCTGCAGTTCTCCATCAGTGTCCACAGCAGCTGCATTTAGGCTGCTGGGAAAAAGGATTCAGGAGCTTCATTGGTGGGAATGAACTAAGTACTGTACTTGAGAACAATTTTGAGGTGCGTGTACTATACTAATAGTATTGCCATGTTATGCGCTTTAAAATTTCTCGAGAGAAATATTGTACTTTTCCCTTATCTACATGTATTTAAGACTTACAGTTACTTTTCAAATCAAGATTTTACAAAATAGGATCCATTGTTACAGATAAAACTAACGAAAGAATAGAAATGTAGTCCAAATAAGCCCCACCTTAAATACAAAGGAATTGGCATCAAAACTTAATGTAAGGATCATCGTACGACATTCAGAGCTTTGCAGCAAACTATTTTCTAAATGTAAACATGTAAATGTGAGAATATAGTGGAGTAATGTCTGCCTGAGTGTGTTTGAATCAGAACTTCTCCTCGCTCGGTTTATCGCTCTGCTCTCATATGACGGCGAGAGCTGCTAACGCCATCCCTACTGATTGTGTCGCCTGGGAAGCGTAGCGCCCGCACACTGGTACCCCTCATCGGCGCTGTTAGAGGCGCTGTTAGCGCCGTTAGCGATGTTAGCTGCGAGCCACCGGCTCAACTGTCACAATCAAAACGCTTACAAGTTTACTTTCAATTTGAGTAAGTGTTTAGGTGTAGAAGTATCTAATATGCACAGTGTGTACCATTGTTAATATTATTGGATCATTATTATTAATGTTTTAATATCTAAGGATGTTGTCTTTTGTTAAACTGAAAAAAAGAGTATTTTTATACCGTTGTATAGCTGCCCAAGTAAATGATTTGATTTGACATCCGCCGCTGGTTACTGCACAATATACTATCGATGTACTCGCATGCACAAGTGAAAAGAAAATACACTTAGTCGTTAAATAATAAAGGTGTTAAAGTAGCAAGGACTCTGGGGATGTAACACATCAAAGAAAATGAAACGCTCTGCTTTATCCGATGGTAAATTAATGGTTTGATGTGTGTGAAAATTAGGAGAATATATGGTATGACTGTCATTGCCGGTATATCTCATCGTAATGGGTTACGCCCTCCACCAGCTTTATAAAAAAAAAGGGAATGAATCTTTCAGAAGAATATCGCGCAATTTCTCCAGTAGAGCGGCGTGCCGAACAAAAGGACAAGAGATGTTCCAGACAGGCATGCGAGACACGTGCAACATATTAATTCACATAATGCCTCAAATTATTTAGAACCTACTGTGCAGAATATCAGGACTGCTAATGCTTTAATCTTTGCACACTACCCCACACCGTATTATGTGCTGTGCATGCAACTAATCCATCGGGAGTGACTGAAATGCAACGTTTTTGTGTGTGATACTGGGTGGCGCCATTGTGTTAGCTCGTGCAGGAGTGATCCCTATTTCACAGTCGGAATGCAGCGAGGCTCTTTGATCCATAATCCGCCGATTGATCGCGGCACTTTAACCCACGCAGCCCCGCTGCGTCCTCAATCGACCCCGCAGCCATCTCCATCACGTTCTCCTAAACGGAGTGGTCCTCCTCCCTGTGTGGGGGAAGAAAAGAGAAGAGAGAGACGACCCCTCTGCCACTGTGCTGCACACGGCGCACAGGAGTGGGCGTAAGCAGCAATGGATGAAAGAAGAGCAGATATTTTAAAGAGAGGAGATGTATTGCTGCTGGTGTTGTTACTTAATCAGTTCATCAGTCAAAACATGTTCTTTCTTTCTTTCTTTCTTTCATTCCCAGAATCTGCCATCCTGCTTTGCGTTGCTGAAGTGGCAGAACACCACCTGTTGCGTGTTTGTTTTATGTCCTCTGCCGCTCCTCAAGAGCTCATAATATTTCAAGAAATGTGTTCAGTGTGTTTTGGCCCCGTGAAAAGAAGAGGAATAATAGTTCTTCATCAAAGGTATGGTAATAGAGATTTGTATGCGTAAACGAAGGACACTAAATCACAAGAAATGTTCTTGTGGTCTCTGCTGAACAAACAGTGGATTGAATCAACTGTTCAAGCTCTCTGTAGGGCTCAGGAGTGCAAATGTCTTTTAACACCAATTTATGAAGATTATTTATTTATTTATTTTTGTATGTTGCTGCTTGAAGCAATATTCCTGTACTTCACAAACTCACTTTGCTCCCATGGCTGCTGCGCCCAATGCAATTAGTTTGCAGCATGTTATATAAGAAACAAATATTATAGAATCATCTTTGCCTTGTTACAATTTATTTCCCATCAAGACCTTGAATTACTCTATAAATACCAAGCACAGTCAAACACTGTATGCCTATTGTAAGGCAATACCCGCTTTATAGGCCATTTGAAGTGGGAAGTATTAAGGTTGAGATGAACTACACTAAAGATTGGGGGGAAAAATATATTCAATAGCTTATCTGGTGATCTCATTATGCTGATTTCTTTGTCGCAAACTTATATACTGGGTCATTACTCTGAGAGGTTTGAGAGGCCGGTATTCAGAAGTCCTTTAATTCAGCGTTCTGCTGCTGCTGGAGAGGTGAAGGAATTAATTGTGTCATTATAGGTGACCAGAGCTTGGCAGAACACAAAAGGCTTTCTTAGATCCCTGTGGATTTAATATCCCTTTTGATTCTCTTATTTCCTCCTTTTTTTCTTTTTCACATAAGTAATCTGGACAGCTAAAGACTTGGGTGCCCTTGTTAAGAAGATCTTTTTTTCTGTCAGAGCGACCAAGTGTTTTCCTCCGGGCTGCTATATTCTGCTCTCAGAGTTGGCAACGACCTGCATGGTAAGAGGGGAGTGTGTGTGTGTGGGGTGGGCGGCTAAAGAGATTCACGAAACCTTTTCAATCATCAGGCATCGACTGGAGCTGTGGATTGCGTAAATGCCTCTATATTACTTGAGGCCCTGGGGCTACGGATGTTTTGGAGGCCCTTACCTCTCTTTACAATATGCCACATCAACATAGTGTTAATTGACGGCAACAAAGCGTGAACGGAGTGCCTTCCTTATCAGTAAACACAATAAATCATCAACAAAAATCAATATTAGACAGTTTTATGGCTGTCAAGCTTCACATCTAATGTTGACTTCCACATTCTAAATCTTAACTCTGGCAAATAAGGATCAGGCGTCACACATATTATACTTGTTATGCTATTTTTTTAATTAGATTTGATGCAGCCACCACCCGCAGAGGTGACTGAGTAGGATTGTTTCTGACTCTTGTGATCAAAACATTTACAATAACTCCAGAGTGAGTTCATACAATTAATTGGAAAAAATATGAATGAAATCATTTTCAAAGTTCACAATGATTTTTTTCTTTAATCAAAAAAAATATCTGCTTCAATCCCACTTTTGGCGTCAAAAACAACATTTTCAATGTGATGATAAAACTGCTTGCTCTCCCACTTTCCCACTGTATTAATGAAGCGATCTAGCAGCAACCAAACAACACCATGAATTACAATTATATAATGACAACAACAAAGATATAAATACACAATTATTTGTTTTAGGGTCATGAATGCATAACATGACAGACATTCAAAGCTTCACCCAAAAGCATAAATAGAAGCTTTGAATGTAAAAAAAGACACAAAAAAAATTACAGCCCTAATGCAAATACAAGGTTACCAGCCAAAGAGGCAACACAAGAAGATCCGTCCTTTAAATCAGAAACCTGCTCTCATCCCAAGCAACAAACACGTCTAAGACTGGTGTATCGTCTTCTCTCCAGAAGCGCAGAATCCTGTTCTTCTTCGCAGCAAACTCCTTGAAACTGAAAGGCTCGCTGGCCAACTATCCTGACAAAACAAGGACATATTTTTGGGGTTCAATATCGTGTCTGGAGGGTTTTTTCAGAAGCCAATGACAAAAAATATGTTATTGTTTAAGTTAGATGACATTTGGTGTCTAATCTCTATTTTCATTACACCTTGGTCATAATCTTCGTTAGCACTCGGTGTAGTTTGAAGCTCCGTCATTCGTTTCTTCCACAGCAAGGTTTTGAAAGTGTGATTGATGGGGACGGATCCTTGTCATTCAGCACATTTGTCATCTTGCATCTGGTAGATGACATACGCCTCAATGGGAGAGAAATATCCAGAACACTCCTTTTGAAAATGTATGAATGTTTTCATTCATGGTTTTAGCTTTTATTGCTGGACTTGCAAATCACATTGATGCACTTGCAAATCACATTGATGCACTGACAGCAATCCTCCCACAAATGTTTTTCACACTTCACTTTCCAGGAAGAGGAGGATGTCAAAAAAAAAAGATGCGACGAGGAAAAATACAAGGTCTTCCTGGCATAGATGTTTGTAATTTCTCTTTTTTCTCCCTGCGTTCTCTTTCCTTTTATTTGTTAGTACAATTTATTGTTTCCTTTTAACTGCTTTATGCCATTTGTCTCACAGTGTAGTCCCATAAGAAGGGCCCTCTTGTATGATAATGATGCCTCTGTTATCCAAGGACCACACTCACATTCCAGGAAAAGAGCCAAGATGATGTAAAACAGAAGTGGCATTTCGGCACTCTTTCTTGCTCATCAATTCACTTGGACAATCAAAATCCTCCCAAACCCCCCTTCAGATGTGTTAAATGAAATGTCGATGCCCCTCTATTCTAACGCCGTCCCAGAGGAAATCGTATACTTTTAGCTGCATGTTCACCGTGGGTGCCGGCCAGCAGCCCACTGCCAGTAACACTTATGTATTCTGCTTCTCTTTTTTTTACGGCGCTCAACAAGTATGTGCAGGCAAATTGAGTGTTCTTCATTCTCCACCCACCCTGGACATGCACTGTTTGCTCCTCTTCCATCTGGAAGGAGATACAGGACAATTAAAACACGCACAAACAGACTAAAAAACACCTTTTATCCACAGGCTGTCAAATGTATAGAACCCCCCCCCCAAAACCTGAGGACACTAGCACTGACTACTGAACAATATTCAATGGCACGTGCACTTTATGATGATCCACTTATTTATCTGTCTACTTGTGTTGTGAATGTTTCTATGGTTGTTTTTAATGTTTGTCTTTACTGTAAGAGCTGCTAAACTGTTTTCGTTGTTTTTGACAATGACATTAAAGTATTCTATTCTATTCTATTCATATAACTACATAACGGCTGCTATGAGAGCTGTTACCATGGTAATATTGCTTCGCACCAAGGCTCCTGCCAGGAGCACTTGGGCATAGAGTGAGAGATGTGATATCACATACTGTATTCAACCGACGTGCAAAATGGGTTTTCATCACGTTGGCGTCGTATGGAGGAATCTCAAAATGGCCCAAAAAGGTCCATCAATCAGGCAAATGGTCAATGCCTGGCGGAGATGTTGAATTTCTGACCATGTTTGGATAATATTTATATAATATATATTTAAATCAGGAAACTTAATTTAGAATGGAACAATAATTTTTTATACATGCACAATGAGATGATTAGTGAAGCGCCTTCGGCGATTGGACTCCATTGGGATGAAGTATATAAAAAGGGGGCAGGGATGCTTAGGAATATCTCACTGGAGTCTAGACACTGGTGGTGGTAATGGTGTTAAAAGGAGTTGCGGAAGATCGGATTATGGGATCAGGAGCAGGATTTCAACAATGTGATTGGCTAAGGCAGATCGTGGATGAGAGTGTTCCTGAGTGAACTTCCACAAAGCTTTAGGTTTTACAAATCAGACGTTCGTCCAGGAGACATCTGTTCGTCCCCCCGTGTGAAACTAAAAAGTCAAAGTTGACGTTTGTCAAGTCGGTCTTTACTCACAGGGTCAATCAAGTTAACGTCAGCCGCGCTCTTCAACCGGAACTGTTCATTGTGAAAATGTTCATTCTCATTTCGTTCGGATGATCGCGCACGTACAAGTTGCGTTTTTACAAGCTCAAGGATTTGAGACATTCTGAAGTTATTGGAAACATTACTGGAGAGCAGCCAGTGTGGGAGTCAATAGGGAAGACAGATAGACCCCAATTTGTCTTTGAATGTTTTATTCAGCCCACGTATTGTGTTCAATCCATCTTGTTAACGGAGTCCCTTATTCATTCGCTAGTTTGGGAATTATCTCTCACACAAGATGTTGCTTTGGCATTTTGCACTTTATTATGCTCAGAGATTTTCCAAGGGCCCGAAGGCTTTCTCCCTCTCTCGTAAATGTATAACATACAGAGTGCTGCTTTCTGATTAGTAGAACTCTAAACATGTGACCGATGTGTTCGAAATGACCGTAGTAAACTCTTGAAAAGGCCAACAAAAAAGCAGCATTGAGCTAACAAGCTTGGCGCTATTTGTGTAACCATTAATAAACCACTATAAAGGAAGAGTATCTGTGGAATGAGCTTCGTCGAAGTCTATTATTTTACTTTATTTTGTCACCATGCCTTAAGGTCATCACTGTTATGATATTTTGCTCCTCGTTAGCAGCACAAATGTGGATATTTATCAAGGTGAAACTGAGGCGAGTGCTCCAGGCAAATTTCCTTCACTGCTGGAAGCCAATATTGATCCTAACTATTCCATTCAGTAGGAATGGATTCTGAGTGAAATTCATAAATGCGTTTGCCAAATTGTTGACTGGACTATTGACTTTGCTGAATTCTTCAAAAACAAAAAACATCACTCTCCATTATTGCCGAAGAACCAGTGCATTGTGAGTCAACCCTGTCTATGAAACAGCTTTTGAGGCGGCGGGCTGTCTATCCCACTGCTGTGATAAGCGTAATTGTCATTACTGAGGCCCACCCCTACGGAGCTCCCTGGGTCCCTTCAGATAACACTGTCACAGGTGAGGCAGGAGAGAAGACCAATACCAAGCCACCAACTACACAATACACACACTGGAGCCCAGTACACGACACATCTGCACTACACCTAACAGTCCTTATCAGGATGCTCCAGCCAGCCCCTCAGGGGCTTGCTAAACATATCGCGGAATACTCCCGAATGAATTAGTACACACGGGTGTGCAAACTTACCAACACCACTAATGTACATTTGTGTGCTTAAGGTTTTCCAATTTGCATTTAGATTTCAGAATATTACATCTGCCCCAGTTCTGTTATTTTATCCCAGCGACCGAGTCCTCGTGCCCCATCAGCTCTTTTTAGACTTCTGCCTCTCACACCGGAGCGAAGTCTGACCCAGCAGGGACTCAGGTAATGCCAGGTGATGCTGGAGAGTTTTAGCACATAATTGCACACGATCCCCTGGAGTTAAACCCTGACCAAACTCTGATTTGGTCCCCAATCCACACAAGAGCGTTTAAAAGTCACACAAAAAGTTCCCTCAAGCAGCTACAGTGTTACTGCAACTGATAAGAAATGATGAAAGGCCATTACAATATATATATATATATATATATATATATATATATATATATATATATATATATATATATATATATATATATATATATATATAAACACATTAAATGAAAAATGTGAATTCATTCCATCATGGAAATTACATAAAACAATTTAAACCAAGCTATAAATTAACCTATGAAACCGGCAATAGCAAACAAATGGGTCATTTCTCCAGTAATAAATTGAAAGAATAATATTGCTGCTTACCGATGTGTTACTGACAGCAGATAGTAATAACTCGCCAGAATGAGATTCTGCGTCACGCACTTTACCTCTGGGAATTCCTGCACAAAAGACAACGCAGTTGCAAGCTGCAACTTGTTTTGTGTGGAATTACCACAGAAACGGTTTCTCATTGGGGAATGTATAGCATGCAGTATTGCATCAGCTGACATTTCAGCCTTTGTAGTGGCAGATCTTAGAAGAATTGCTATAACATACCAATTCTTTATAGAGGATAAACCCTAAGGACTTTGATTATCCCTTAACTTGTATATCTCTCCCCCATAAAAATAAAATCTTAAATTATACAAAACCTTTGGATACCTGCAAAAAAAAACACAATCCGGTCAGCTTTAGTTTATGTTTAGTGCTATGAAACATGTTAACATGCTAAACTAAGATTGTAGACAGATTTTTCCCGGAGTGTCACATGAGCAGAGTCACACGGCCAAAATGTAAATTGCATTTCCATGCGATAGAAACATTTTGATGGGGAGTGTTAAATATATTCCTGACAGCAAATCTCACCGACTCAAAGAGCTATCGAGCTCGTGTTGCAGAGACCCAAAGTCTGCCCAGATAGACAGGACCGTTCCACGGATCCGCGCCTGCAGGGCTGGGATAATGCCAGCGCCGATTGAAATCTTTGACTGGTTTCCCGGCCCCGTTTGAAGTTGCATGCCCCCTCGCCGTGTTCACATTTTCTCTGGGTTGCAGGTGTCTGGTCATGATACGGCCCCAGCTACGCCAACACAGATAAAATGAACTATTACCCGCAATTTGATTGAACTGTCAAACTCCAGCTCTCTTTCTTTTTTTTGCTTTTTTTTTCGACAAACTTGACAGTGTTGGATTCCTTTCAGTCAATTCTATGATCCAACAACAGACTCTTGCTGTAAAAGCCTCAGGGACATAATGAAAACAAGGTTCATTTCTATGTCTATTATACATTCATTATAAAGAACATGAAGGAGGGGAGTTGCTGTTCGTCTGTAGTGCTAATAGAGTAAAGCTAAACTTACTTCAATGCTTCAACTGTTATCCTTTTTTTTCAAAGAAAAAATATTGAAAGATTTATTGCTGAAACTATTTCATAGAATAAAAAGATAAAAAACAGAAACAGAAAACACGTACTGGATCAAGTTTAGATCTTATGAGCTTGGATGGGCTGACTCAAAATCAAAAGAAAGGAGTGTTGAAGAATGAAGAGGGTTATGAGACACATTGAAACAAAGCCTGAAGCCAAAAGGCTCAACGTTTTACGTAATGTACACATATGCAGTTGAGGCCGTTCAGTTCAAAGATCAAACGGCCAGTTTCCTCACAGTTGAGGTTTGATGTTCGCATTAAGACCATCTTTGGCTCCGCAAGCAGAAGACTTCCTCCTCCATGAAAAAAACAACCCTCCGTAAAGAGGTTGTGACCCTCTGGACACGTGGACTGAGTCAATGTTCTTGTTTGCAGGTATTTGCTCTGTTTTGGTTCCCTGCAGCAGGTCGGTATTTCGGGATCAGTTGGAGTTGCATACACTTACAAAGTCTGTCTGCTGCATCTCTCAACGCCAGACAGATCAATTCATCTTCATTCTGAATTCAGAGCCTGTTTTTTTCTCTCCATCCCTTCATTTGTAAACATCACAGTAAATATGGAACCCCCCTGTGAGAGATTTTTTTTTTTTTTACAATCTCTGCAGCATGCAGCAGCCGCCAAAGAACAAAGTGAAATTGCTCGACCATTAGTCATTTATTCCATGTAAGACGCACGTGTGAGAAAAGTCGTGCTTTTGCAGCTCGTGGAGTTTTTATTATCCCGGGGCGCCGAACAACATGCCGATCAATCTGGGCACAATTACATTGGTTACACTGTGCCCTTTTAAAATAAAACTAAATTAAAAACCAAACTAAATTGGCGTTTGCTATGTCTAAACAGGGCATCGGTATGTCTTCACTTGAAGTGCATCGCTCCAAAAGCTGTTCTGATTGTAGAAGCAGGGAGTCGGGAGGAGCAGATCATTGCAATGCAGATCCGCAAACGTCTCCTCAGGAAGGAGAACCCTTGAGTCAAGTTTCAGAAATAAAGTACCACCTCAAGCATAATTGAAATCCACACGAGTGCCACAGATCTAGGCCGATGTATAATATATATACATACACTTTTGTGTATCTGCAGCTGTCGAGTTTGATGCTAGTTCGTACCACTTTGAAAATCACTTTCATTCAAGGATTTTTTTTTCCTGTCTGATGCCTTTCATGGCTGTCAAAAAAAGAGGTCTGTCATCCATGTTTCTGTGGATGTTCTCGCTCTCTCCTTCTAATTCCCTTGTAGCATGCACTCATCTTTATTACATGTTGTATTGTAATATCTATAAGGGCCAATGGACACCTGTTGAGTATACTCTTCCAAGCCCTTGTGAAGCTCTCACTGCCCATTCCAGAAGGTGCAAGCCTCTTGAGATCCTCTTATTTCTGATGTATTCAAGAACGTAATAGCGTGCCATCTGGTATGAATCTCATGCAGCTCTTACCACTTCTCCAGAGAGTCCATGGTCTCTATATGCATATCCTGTATATAATATAGAGGAACTAAAATGTTGAAGTAATGTGTGTGTCTAGTGTATTAAGCAAGTTTTTAACAGTAAAGTTCTGGCTTTGAGCTTTCATTTGGGTCCATTTACATCCGCATCATATGAACAGTACCCTTCTAATTATAGGTCATAGGAAATAATTGATAAGTGTGGTGACCTTGTGTTGTTATTGCCAACAAATCTCATGGAAAGATCAAACAAATTCCAGAGCCTTCCAAATTCTGCTGCCAGAGCATGTTTTGCTTTCTGTCACAGCAAGTGAAGGCAATACACGAGCGACACGGAGATTACGTGACGTAGTATATATTTAGGGTCCATTATTTAAAGTAAGAAAGTCCAATAGGGACAGTTGGTGTGTGGGTCAATAAAACACAGGACTTTCAGTCAGGACACTATTGATTGTGTGGAACCAAAAGTAAAAGTATTCTAAGGGTTCTATGCACTGATCTCAGGGTTCTATGCACTAATCTCAAGGTTCTATGCTCTGATCTCAGGGTCCTATGCTCTGATCTCAGGGTGCTTTGCTCTGATCTCAAGGTTCTATGCACTGACCTCTGGGTGCTTTGCTCTGATCTCAGGGTTCTATGCTCTGATCTCAGGGTTCTATGCTCTGATCTCAGGGTTCTATGCTCTGAACTCACGGTTCTCTGATCTCTTGTTATGCGCGTTATATAAGAGTCCACTATGGGTGGTTGTTAGATATTTACTCTCGAGTTACGTTGTTACTATACCTTTTTATAACAAACAAACCATTATCTGAGTTCAAACTTTTACCAAATAGTTCTGTTACCTAAACCAAACTAACCGTAACCATGTGACATTGTAAAAAAAGTAGATGGCCACTGGTTTTGGCAAATACCACACTTCCCATGCAGATATCCATAATGCTGTCTATTTATAACTATAAGTTACTAACAATTTGGAACCTACCAGTGTGCAGACCTCCTTTGAGTCCTGCTGTAATTCATTTACAGCCAGTGTCAGCAGACAGTTATCCTGTTACTGCTCTGCCAGGCCTGGTACTGCAGCCATTGGCACTTGCTGCTTGTTTCAGGGGCTTTCTGCCACCAGTTTAGCTCATAAAACACATGATTAGATTGATTGAGGAATGGCTGCAAGGAATGATTACTTTCATTATTTATCTATCAGTCAATATTCTTTTAATTAATAGATTAGCTGTTTTAGGCTGTGAAATGTCAGATAAAGGCAAACTATTTCACACAAAAAATGGGGGATTATCTGCAAAAAGCAGAAAATGTTTGGCCTTTAGGTTCATACATTGAGGTCTGACTTGGCAAGTGGAGAACACTCCATTGTGCTGTCCTCTTTGCTCTGTACGTTTGGGATCAATGTGCATTGTCCTAAAGTTGGGGAATTAGGCATTCAAAGTGCTGTGAGTCTCACATTGTTCACCCGATATGGATGTATACACCCTGAGTCAGCACATTTTTATTACAAACACAATGTGCCGAAACAATGAAAAATATGTGACAAGCTTACTACTTTCTGGTGCAGTAATTAGTTGTAAGAATATTAGGACGCATTACCACAAGTGAGGTAACATATTCCCATATATATATATAGTCTGCTGTAATTTCTGTTTCCATCTCATCAATGCAGGGCCAAATCAATATCTGATTGAATTGCAAAACTTCCAATCCAAATCTAATCAGTCTGTGGAATCCTGCTGAGTCACTTTATAGTTATACATAAGGACCCAATACACTGGGGATTTTAGATAAGCAGCAGCCAACATCCCCGGCTTATTGTAGGCAAAGTCTCCTTTACTCCTCTTCAACTTGTGTCTAATCCCCACTGGAGCTTTGCCTAAACCGCCCTGCTCTAATAGAAACAGAGCTCTGACTGTCACAGGGGACTGACCAGCTCTTCTCAAAGTTAATTAAATGCTACAATTAAAACACAACAGTGCTCAACCTCTCTCCCCAACAAACATACAGCTGCATGCTGGCATTAACTGGTTATAATTAAGGACACACACAAACATGATTCTAATTGCTTACAAGTATCTACACAGACGAAGCATCGCATAACCACTTGGTGATTTATTCATGTGTCAATCTGCTGCTCATGGAAAAAAGCGTCTGCTCTGAAACAGTTCAGAGGTGAAACGTTCCCATGACTTTGTTTTCATAAGTTAGTGAAGATCAAGAGGAATGTGCCTCGGAGTGGAACGTCCGATTTCCATATTCAGGGTGGGGATTTTATCAAACTTGTCCAGCAATATGAGTTGTAATTGGCTTCAAGATACGAACAAACTCCAAACACATCTCCGGGAGAGAGAAGCGGTCTTCATGGAACTCACTTGTTAAGTATATCCAGAGGGTGTATTGAAATCCCGTAACCGTCCAATAATGCTTCTGCTGGATATTGTTTGTATGGGTCGTATGAAGTGCAGTGTATGAAATACTTGCATTAACTATGTTTTGATGTTCCTCTGATTGGACATGCTGCACATGTAGACCCTGATAGAGAACATTTCAGTCTGTCAAAAAAAGTCAGTGTAAAATAAAAGTTATTTCTAATGGAAATATATTTATATGAGCAATAACATATTTTCAATGCAAACAAACTTGTATTTTGCTACCAAAAGCAGCCTTCTCATTGCGGATCCAACAGAGACATTAACATTTGGACTCTTGATTCTTGACACATGAAAGTGCCGATTTGCATGATTTTGTGGGTCACCGTGTATATTAAAAACTTGTTCCCAACTTTAAAGGTAAAAAGAAAAAAGCACACAGCAAACTCCTCCCATACCATTGATCTAATCTTAGTCAGAATTTGGGATGCAGCCTGTGTGGATGCACATATTTCACCTTCGTTCTCATTAGTTATTCGCACCCTGCTGAGCGCCGCTGGCGGCTGTATTGTTTGTTTTGCACTTTTCCTCTGTTACTGTTTTTCATGCCTAGATATGATCCGAAGCTCCGAGTCGTACAGCGACTGAAACTTGGTAGATAGCTATTATTTCTCCCTCTCTACTCAGCTAGAAAGGCAATGTAAAAACTAAACAAAAGACAAGCTTCCATTACCAAGGTTAAAAGAGAGGTTACACACTCAAAACGTCTGGTAGAGGTATGTGTCAACAAACAGCAATTTGCCAGCGAACCCGGTGGAAGAAGACTGCCCGCTGGCAATAATGGACACAAACAATGAAGCGTTTACTCCAAACCATGACTTTGCAAGTGTGTAATCTGGAAGGAAATCCATTCAACCCATTTGTTCGGCCTCAAGCCTGCACACAATGCATTCTGGGAGAAACATTGAATGTAAACATAACATGTCTATTTACAAGAAAACTCCAGTTTTAAGTTAGATGACATCCAAGCATGTTTGGTATAAGTCGCCGATGTGTTTCTCTTTCAATCATAAGGACGAGAGCTGTGAACACGTCTTGTCGAGGAGAATGGCAGGTTGACGTGTTCAGAGAATCAGCGGGGAATTGGCAACCGTAATAGCGGCAATTTGAGAGCCGGATAACCTCTCATGGGAATGGTGTTTCATTATTGCAATCATCGGTGTATCATGATGGGTTCTTGTCTTGTAGCTTTGTCAAAGCTGGGGATGGGACTACGCGGAGACTTCCGACTGGGGAATTAAGTTAGGCCCAAACTTGGCTGCGTGAGACGAAAGCATAAAAAGGTAGACGGTCGCTCTTACAGCAACTGCTGCAAAAAGCTATGTGCTGACACGTGCGATAGACTGAGAGCATTTCAGGATATCACTGATGCTAATTCATGTGGGAACGCGTTTGGCAGCCGATTATTTTTGGCGAGGCAACAATCGGTCAACCTCCAGACAGTATGTGAGGAGAAAGACACCTCCAGGATACCTGCTAACTGCCATCAGTCACGTAGAAATCTAAGCTCAAGGATCTAGACCTGCGGGCATCCACAGGTCATTAACAACGGCACAGAGCATCTGGTGGTTCATAATACCGAAGGCAGTTGACAATGGGGATCCAGAAGTAACCTCAGTAGTTTGAAATGGAATTGGTGGGTTGTGATTTCCTGTTATAAAGACCGTTAAATGTAATATAGCTGTTCTTAAGCAGACCAAAGAAACAAAGTTCCAGTCAACTTTCATAGATCGATCCGTCTCCTGGAGACAGGGATCCTTTCTGTTTGAACAATACCAGTGGTCATTAAGAAGTTCACCTGGCTGTCTTATCCTCCTCACTGCCTCCAAAGTCAGAGTAATCTGGATGTCTACCATCCTTTAAAGTCAGAGCCAAGTCAGAGTCTCTTTAATCATCTGTGTGGGAGAGAAATGGAGAGGATGATTTGATCAAGGGCCTCAGAAGGCCAAACTAACATGTGAGCTGATCAACACACTCAGAGAAAGATTAAACAGATCATACTTCCAATATTGTGTACCAAACAAAATAAGTAGAATTTTCCTCCAAAAGGTTTCAAACTCTTCTTTAAAGACTTTTAGTTTTTGCTGTTGTAAATCGATGCAGATAAGATGAGAGTTCTATTAAGATCTTGTTAAATACATCTCAACCATGAGAAAAACAGTGAAAACAGCCTGAGGTTGTGTCTTTATATAGTTCACGGCACAGGTGGTGAGGTAATGTGCAAACACAAACACAAAGCTCCCGGAATGCAAGTCTCTGGTTTGGTCAGTCGGTCTCCCACTTTTTTGTCCACACTAGAGGATGAATCCTAATAACTTTGGTGAAACCTGGAATTTTTCAGGGTTTTCAGTGATTCAGAAAATGGTTCAGAAAATGTTTTAAAAACTGTTACAATGCATTTTGGTGCAGACCATTGACTATAACTAAGAAGTGGACGTAGTCACCATGACTTTCCCAGACAACACCGAACTGCCAATCACAAGCTAGCCACGCTCTAAAGCATTCTCTGCTTCATGGTCTATTATACTTAAGTGGGATCATCATTTTCTAAATGAAAATCACGCTTTATTGAAAGAAGAATCTAGTGATTGAGACCATAAACCTACAATATTGAGGCTCATTTTCTCATAGACATCCATACAATCAGACTTATTTATGTAATCAATAAGTCCCCCAGAAATAATGCAAGTTTTAAGCACTTCAGCATTGGCTTCCCCTTCCACACCAGGAGGTTGCCGCCTAGTGCAGATAAGGTATTTGTGAATGCTTTGGTTCATTGTATTTTTTACAATGAGCATTGCAGGCTCGCAGAACAGAATACAGGCTGTATATTGTTAAGTCTTTGATACAATTTGAATGAAGTTTGCTTGTCTTGTTTAGGTACTTCCAGTTATATCTGAGTTAAAAGTATATCAACTACTAGACTAAGGATCAGCAGTCATCTGCAGAAGAAAAATGAAGTCTCCTTTAACGATTGACTTTAAATTCCAACTATGGTTTTGAATTACAGATGCAGACAGTTCAGATGTTGCATTTTTGAAAAGGTAATGTTTGAATTTTCTGTCAAAGAAACACAACATAGCTGGCTTGAAATAGATGATGCACTCACTGCCTGTAACATCAGAAAGGAAATTCAAAGTGAGAAGAATAGTCTGACAAGACTGATTTGTTCTTTTCATTGCCTGAAGCCTAATTCAATTGATTCAAAAAGGTTCAGAAATCCAAGAGGAAAGCGTGGACGGACAGGCGGGTAAAAGAAAACTAAGAAATGTCAAAGGAAGACGAGACAGTGTCATAAATAAATGCAAAGCCAAATGGAGGTAGGTATCGTAGTTAAATCATGCTGGAGCGGTAACTTGTGGCAACTCTTTTACTTTGTAAGTCACAGAAGTGACAGTGACTTCTTCCAAAAGACAAATTCACAGGTGAGCGAGCAAAGCAATTCACTCCCACAGTCAGCTGTCATGTTGTACGAAAAGAGAAAATGTTCAAGTTTTCGCACTTACCTAATGCCATGAATTATGAAATCGTCCTTGATCTCCAATAATAAACTAAACTTCTTTCATAGATGTTCTCGTGCACTCGGGCCAGGATTATCACAGGGACAAAAACTATGTTATCTTGCAATTGAGTAAATGTTTGATTCAATTCATTGATTCAATTCATTAACTCCAACACTTTAAAAAAAACATTTGTAAAGTTATATAACCCTGGACACTCTCATACATACAACATCTTTCCTAGTTTCTGTATCTACAGAAATGCGGCTGCTTTCAAGGCCAGAAGGTGTTGCAGCAGAAGGAGCCAGCAGGTGAGGTATAAAATAGCGTCCCAGACCTCTGACCCGTATTACACATGTGGGTCCAGACCTGTCCATCGTCCACGTGGGTCATAGGTTACAGAACAACCCTTGTTTTTACGCTGACACCCAGCCTGAATCCCAAGCGGGTCCAGAGCTTGGTATGAAGAAGAAGATGAAGAAGTTAGGGGGAGTTAGCAGAGCGCTAGCGGAAGTTAGCAGAGCGCTAGCGGAAGTTAGCTGAGCGCTAGCGGAAGTTAGCGCGGAACTAGCATGAGCGCAAGCTGGCTACAGCGGGGTGCAAATGGGGACAATGACCGAAGGTAGTAGCGGCGTATAACCCGACTTTTACGGTAGAATGTCTCAACATTTTTAAATAATATTCAATGTAACAATGATCCCCACAATCCTAGGATGTATAAACCTAATCTCAAAACTAATAATCACAATCAAAAGTTGCATTATTACTCATGGTAGTAAACAAACTACTTGTGATGACTGGAACTATCTTAATTTCATTTTAGTTGCGTTTATAATCTCAATGAATCCTGTTGACATTCCTATCTCACTTTGGCTGCTAAGCTAACAGGAGCTAACTAAATTCCACAGTTTCTCAGACTGACAGAGACAAAAGGTGCAAGATATTGATTGATGATGTGCTTCAGAGGTGTTTGACGAGTTGGGAGTGAAAATGTGTTGAATATTTGCTAATATTGGAGTTTGCTGATTTGACTGCTGTTACGTTAGCTAAAGCTTTGTCCGCCACTATCTTTTGTTCTGGATCAACAAAAAGAAGCAATCTACATGCTAATATCTTTAAATGACAATACACATCTCCACAAACAATATGTGACAGTAAGCCAAGTAAGGTGATCCTTGACCTAATGGCCAAAATATGACCATAATTAATAAAACAATATGAATATCAGTTTGGAAATAATACTATTTAATTGTCTCACCCTGGAGAAGTTTACACACATGAGCTCTTCTGCTGCCTAGGTAACTTGATGACATGATGATAAATGTCACAGTATTTGTTACAATTAGCTAATTGCAAAGGAAGGATGCAGGTATTAACAGGGGATCAGGGATGTTGCTCGTGCAATTGGTATTCAGGTTGTATAGTTTTTAATCTAATGAGGAATACCAATGATGTTGTCCTCCTGTCAGGGACGACTTTTGAGACAGGGTTCATGGAAAAGCTAGTTAATAGACTCTGATGGATACGATTGTCTTTAAATCCATTCTTAATGGCCGTTGGATATAACCGAGACAAGCAAGTACCTTATCTTTGTGTTTGAAACACATTTACATAAAGTCTGTCCCTTTTGCTTCAGTATTTCTACTTAGATTTCTTCGGCAGATGAAGTCGTAGATACCAGATACGTCTTCTTCACTCAGATTGACTTCAGCTGACGCGACTCATTGAGCTATAACATTTTGTCATTTTGTGCCAGCGTCTCTGCCAACATCACAACTGCTTTAATGGAGGGATTTGCATTCCGAGGCATAACTTGTCACACTGAATGTTCTCCTCACAAACAAAAGCAAATGTGACGAGAGAGAAGTTGCTGTCGAGGAACTGAGTTTTTCGAGATCTCGCACCTCTGATGTGACAAAATGCAGGCATTTGAAATGAGGAGCAAAACTTTTAAGAAAGCTTGATAGCGTTTGCATCACATGCTACATTGCATTTTTTTTCTGATTCCCAGCTTAATTACTTCCGTAAGTGGTGTTAATCACATGCGACAGCTGCAAGATATTCATCCATTTCAACGGGTGGAACCATCGAATTAAAACACAACAGAGCATCTTACTTAAAATGATATTTTCGACAGCTTGTTTTATGTGTGTGTCGAAAAGGTACAGCGCATACATCATTCATGACTCATCGCCGACCTCATCAACAGCAATACTCACAAACAGACCCATGCGGGGTTCGGCAAAGCGTGCATTTAAATGCACAAACCAAGAAGACGCACTCGAGGCAGATTTCTCACATCTCGCTGTTCTTATATGGAGTCTGCCTGTATAGCTGGGGAAAAGAAGTGCTGACACTGTATCAAAGGCTAAATGGCTGCACAATACACAATGCAGTTCGGTGCGGGCCTCGGCTCGCTGTTTGAGCCGCACATCGTGTTATTTGCTTGTGGCACGCCGTGTTGTTCGATCATCAGCTCTGCTGTGAGTACACGGGGAGAGGCAAACTGCTTTGTTTGTGAATACCTTTCATGAACAAGTGTAAAAAGTGCAGTAAATGTCATGTTTTCCATGATGGATTCCCCCCAAAAGCAAAAACCCCATTAAGCCCTTCCCAGAAGGTTACATTTTCCACGGAGAGGGGCCTGAAGGAGAAATCAAGTTTCAGGATACTGAATCCCAAAGGCGCTGTAGAGACT
Organism: Taurulus bubalis; assembly: GCF_910589615.1. Lineage (NCBI taxonomy): Eukaryota > Metazoa > Chordata > Actinopteri > Perciformes > Cottidae > Taurulus > Taurulus bubalis. Next base: position 4,826,027 of record NC_136607.1, read on the forward strand.
GTCACCTACTGATTAGTTCTTGTTTCTCCATCCTTAGCGACAGACAATAGCCTCCCCGCTGTGAATAATTAAGGTTTTCGGGCACTCTGCTCTCTTTTTTTTTCCAGGGCAGGATCACTAGACGTGTCTCCGGAGATGAGCCTCTCCGCACGTCGCTGGAGGTTTTACTCGCTGAGAGCAGACATGTTGAGAGGTGTCGAGAAAAATACCAACTACCTGAGCCACCATGCTGACTCTACTGCAATGCTACTGAACCTTCACTCTGGCAGAGGGCTCAGGTTTCATACCTCTCCATCTGAGGCTGCTCTGACTGACAGGATGAACAGACGGAGCAAGGCAAACACAGTGAAGGCTTATATCAGTACATTTTAAAGTTTACTTCGTCTTTGCTGCAACACATGCAGCTTCAAAAACCTAGTTTCAGAATCAGTTTGTGATTCCTGAGGATTCTTGTGTTTTAGTACTTTTCTGTTGTATTTGCGAAATTCTTTGAGCTACCAAAGCTACATTTTGTAATATTCATCATGAAATGAGACATGGTATTCTCTCAAGAAAAATATCAGTTATGCTATAGCAGGTTCTAATGTACTTGATATGCTGCATTGGCCTGACATCCCTGGACCAATTGCAGAAACAAATTAGTCTGGAACCTCTTTGTTCCTTTTCCATTTATCAACGGTTTATCAACATGTGACGTAGTGCGAAGCGACAAGGTCCGCCTTGTGTAGATGGCCAATCACGGCCCAGTAGTACCATCCAATCGCATCACATTATGGTGAGAATTGGCGCAAATCAGAGGGGAAACACTAAAGTGATGGATACATCACTTTTGGAAGTACGACAAACATGTCTTTATTCTCAAAAGAAAACCAAAATGTGATTGTTCTTCTAGCAACGATATCAGACTGTCACACTGTGGATGTGACGTCACCAACTGGTTCGTGAACTACGATGAAGCCTTTGAGTTTCACATTTTGCCTGTTGCCATTTTGTTTTTTGCAACCTGAAGTGACACGAGAGGGTGGAGCTACGTACAACCGAACCGAACGTTCATGAACTGAAGCCACACTGTGAAAGGGGTTCAGTTTGTAAGACGGAAACACGAACAAGTCTCTGACCGAAAACGCCACGATAGCGACTTGTTAATCACAAGGTAGCCCCGCCCTAAAGCATACCCTGCTTCATGGTCTACTTGAATATGATTTATTAAATGATCATCATGCTGTATTGAAGAAGACTTGAAATTGAGACCATGATCATGTTTACAACATTTACTAAGGTAATAAAACAAGTGAGAAGTAGTGTCCTTTTCTCAGACTTTTATACAATCAGCCTTATTTTTGCAACCATAGCCCTTTTGAGAGAATGGAAAATATACAGTTCTCTATCATGTTCTGTTGGAAACCGGTCCAAAGGAGAAAGGAACCTGACCCCAGAGCAAATAAAGCATGAGCTTGCAGATTTATCTGGTTCCCAGGCAAATGCTGCACAACTTTATGGCATTGCATTGGGCTGCTAGGTGGTGTATGGAAATGGAGACATATAAAAGCTCAGTCTACACCCTGAGCATCTCCACCTTTTATCTGCTCTGCGCACCTTGCATTTTTTGGTAGAAAAGCCCTTAGCACTCTGTGTTTGAACGTTTGGCCTTTCTCATTGCACCTTTTTCCTGGCTGCACAGTGAGATGAGGCCTTTTCTAGTCTTAGATTTGTTGCACACAATTAAAGTGGAGGACCAGTTGGTGATTGTGGCATCGTTTCTTCATCAACGGAGAAGAATAGATGCTGAATACAAACAGCTTTGACTGAAATAGATGAAGCATACTGTATTCATCTTCCTGACAATATTAGTAAGCTCATTAGGTGTTTACCTTGTTGTTGCGTCGTCTTAAAGATTGTTTTGTATCTCTACACACAGGTTCCCTCACAGCGCATTACCTACATATCAACAGCATTCTTGCTCACATTGGTCACTGTTTAAAACCGTGATGAATTCCATCTTCCCCTTGCTCACCAGAATTACTTAAAGCATTTTATTTATTTATTTAAAAAGGGGTGCAGCAGCTTTTATCTTCCCCTTTCCAAACTTCAAAGGCGTATTGTATGCGGACCTATAAGACATGAGTCAGAAGGGGAGAATCAAAGTGTGCTGTCCGTAAAAGCTGTTCGTGTCTTGTTTCTATTACAGTACAACACAGCTGCTCCCTGAGACATCAAAAGGCCAAAAATGCCAGAGTGAATTATGCTACAAATTTTTTTTACCTCTCGACCGAAAGAGGAGAGGCGCTGGCAAAGTCACGGGATATTTACAAGCCGGCGTTCACTGCTCTTAAAGGGGATGCATAAGGAAGTGGGCTTAATGATTTATTACCTCATGCCCGCAATGGAAATCAGAATGGATTTTAGAATCTGCTCGAGTCTTAAATCCAGACCTGGAAGAATGTGATTTATGAAAGTGACATCAGAAGCCCGGCGAGTTCCACCGTGCGTCTCAGCGAGGATGTGTGAGGCGGCATCTTGACCTCATTAAGCACATCCAGCTTATGTACAGTGCAGTGCATTATTATTATTATTATTTTTACGCGATCATTTCATGAAATGCTGTTGTATGCCTGTGTCATGCCTTTTTTAACAAGGGTGAATCACAAACGCGTATCAAAAACAGTGATGCAAGCGCAGTACATGGCACAGCATCATAAAGATGAAGACGGTAAAAGGGTCGCAGGTCATGGATGGTGCTGCTAATGGTGTTTCTCATATGAGCGTGTTGTTTATTGTCAGATCGGACGTTTCTTGACAGACGGACCGCAATATTTATAGTTTAAACGAAATAAATAAATAAAAGACAGTTCATATTTCTTGAAATGCAACTCAGTGGTGTCGTCTTCAAGGGGCTGAAGTGTAGAAATGTGGATTTTCCCCACCTCCCCTTTTTTAAGTAAACATCCTCCCGCTGGTGTTCAGGCACTCGCTTCAAAACAAAAATTGCAGGCAGGAAATTGTGTCTGTGATTCTATTTCTCTCAGCACACTTTCAAGTGATGGTTCAGTCCCTCTTATTGATCAAAACCTCAGTCGACCCCCTGCAGATATATATTGCTGTCGTCTTGATTCCAGTGGAATTGAAGCTGTGATTTTACATCAGAAGCGCACACACACACACACACACACACACACACACACACACACACACACACACACACAGACAGGTGTTTTCACTTATTCTGCATGATTAGGGCTCCTCTTCCTGCTTCCCGAGCGCAAATTGCTCAGCGTTCCGAAGTGAACTCACTTTTTGTCGAATTGTAATTATGATCGGGTTATTTTTTACTTTGACATTTGTGATGCATTAACACAATGCCCAACCATTATGATTTCATTCAAATCTAACCCAGGTGGTTATGTTGTTTGCCGAAACCTAACTTTTAATTAATTTGTTCACGGCATCTCATTTTTCTCATTACATGCAGCCGCCACAAAATGCACTGAAAGCTATGGCTGACATTCCTTTCGCATGCATAAAGGTGTGTAGGTGTGTGTGCGTGTGCAATAACACATTTCATGTGTGTTTGAATACACGCTGTCCAAAGAAGTGTACACTTTTTAATTTTTTCTTATGTCAAATTTCGACAAAGATGTCTAGGACTTGAGGAAAAACCTAAAGAATCACAATCATAAAGACCGAGGATTGTGTTGGTTCGCTGGTCTGAATGAAGAATCCCTTCAACTGGAGGACGTTGCCAGGAAACAGTGGTCCATGCTGCTGCAGTGACAACCCTGACCCTGATGGAGCGTATCGATAGATACTAGTCCAGTGTCCTGCTGGAACTGAGATGCACAAAGAATACAAAAATATATAAAAAATTAATAGATCAAATTTGTTTGCACAAGTTCGGAGTGGTGACGCCAGCCAGTATCTCATCCAGTCGATCCAGCAAGCGGGAGCAAGACTTTACTAAGCATCAGGCAACAGTATCAAACTTTATGGAGTGGTTTATTCGGTCTCATTAGCACCTTTATGCCGTGTTCACACCGGACGCGGCGCGAATTTGCGGCGCGACCAGATTACATGCTAAGTCAATGCACAGACGCGTTAGGTTGCGAAAAAGCGGATTTTTTGCGAATATTCGCAAGTCCGCTTTTCCGCTTTTTCGCCGGCGTTCAAATATTTCAACTCCAGCGAATAATTCGCATGAGTTGCGAAAGCCAATCAGCGTTGAGAAGCTCCGCCCGGCATCACCGCCGTTACTGAATGAAACTGCTTGTCTGAAGGAGCGCTGGAAACGGCTTCATTCAGACACTCGTCCTGGAGGAGTCGGAGCTGTGTGCGACTACGGATAATATTATGAACCCAGACACGGGGCGGTTGATGTTCCGACGTGTGTGGGACTTCCTCAACAAGTATAAAGCAGAACTAGAGGTTATTTACCTGGTGGATGAAGGAAATAGTAAATGTTTTCAAGACAGAGATAAGCCCCGCCCCCTTTCCCCAGCGATGGTTGCGAAAAAACGGATTAACCACAGAGCGAATTTTTCACCTGCGGCGCGATATAGGCGAAGTGGCGTTGCGAAAATTCGCAACTGTTTTGGTGTGAACACGGCATTAGGCTACAACAAAACGATGTTGGGCCTCCTTTTTTTTAAATTTGCCGGACATGCAGCTTCAAACCGTGGAGGACGAGCCGGGACTGTTAACGGATCGTGCTGCCATCCACCCAGACCCCGTCCACCCTGTCATGAGGTCCATCTTCCCTGTCGTCCGTCATCTCCCACGAAATGCAACGCACCCGACGAGGCCATTGTTGTGCGAGAATCCCCTTCTGATCTCCTGGATTGGAAGGTAAATAAGCAATACGCTCGTCATTTGCAATTACAGCTATAGCGGTGCTCGCAACAACAAAAAAGAAGCTCACGAGCGAGAAATTAGATGCTGAGGGAAACATCAGCTCGTGATTCATTTCTTTATTTCCCTCCATTTGTGTGTTTTTTTTTTATCCGGCAGAATGAGCAGAGGGAGATCTTATGTAATTCCCACAATGTTTATACAGCAGTAATGCGTTGTTGCTAAGTAATCCAGCCAGTGTGGATGTGGGGCAACAAGAACATGCTTTTGTTTGGTATCACTGCAGCTTTGTTGATGTACGACGGAATGAACAGATGATGTTTGAAACGCCAGCGTCTGGTTATGACCAAAAAAAAGAAAGAAAAAAAAAACCCCAACGGATGGATGATGAGAGATAAGTTAAGAATATTAGATACATTCGGTTATTGAAACAACACAAACACAACACGGATCACACGATGCAACCGCGTCAGCTGCTTGTCGCAATAAAATGAAGCCATTAGAAGACATTAATAAACAAACATGACTGGTAGTGTTTGTTTGTTTGTGTGTTTTATTCAGTCAATCATTACAATACAATATTCAATATAATATACGAAACAGAAAGACTGAAAAGGTATAGGGAGAAGCAGAAAATGCTTATATATTCCTATCCTATATTATTATTATGAATTAAATCAGATAATTAATTTGAAATAAAGAAAACATAAAATATATACATATATATATATATACATATATATATATATATATATATATATATATATATATATATATATATATACACACATACATCTTCCGTATACATACATTTCATTCACACTTGTAACCCTCAAAAATTGTTTTATAAATAATCCTTTTGAAAACCAAAAATGAGTTGACAGTTCTTACATTCATGTTAGCGTTGTTCCATCACTGAACTCCTACAATAGAAATACATCTTCATATCAGAGGAAAAGCTACACTTTTTTTATGTTTACTTTTACACAATGCAAACACACGAAAGGTGGACCGCATAATTATTCCATTTTCCCTTCCTGGCTTTGGAGTTTTATTTTGGTTCTTCATTCAAGGCTCACTAGGAAAACACTAGCATGTCAATCTTGAGTTCATTTAATTATTTCTTCATTTTTAATAATATTCTTTTCCAACGAATACAAAAAATCATAACCTTTTTTCATTCCTTTTCAAAGCTAAAACTGAAGCGACGCCCACAGTGTTTTCTCGCTCATAAAGAGCCTCAAAATCTTGAAGGTCAGCCAAATGCGGCGCTTCACTCACAAGCCCACCTTCTGTCAGTAAAGGCCGTTTAGGCACCTTGGATGTTCGTGCAGAGGAATAAAGGAGGAGAGGAGGAGGATGTTGATTCCGAGTATAATGGGAAACAATATGCAGGTTAACTGCAAATCGAAAAAATCCATCTGTACAAGTCAAATTGTTGACATATCCACAGAGATAACCACAGAAGAGCACTACAAACAGACTCTTGTGAAAGTCTGCTGCAAACAGCTAATCCACATCAGAGAATTGGGACTCAAGCACTCCTCCGGTGTCGGATATTATCCTCACCCATCACTACATGTGAAGCTGTGTCTTGCACCTCCCACCCATCAGACTGACGCACGACATCAAGTCGCTGGAGCTGGAGCTCCATGCAAAGAGTCATTTGCTCCTTCACAGTGGAACGTCGGGGGTCCTAAAATGTTGTTTTCTGTTGATAAAAAAATGGCACATTCGCAACTCCCATTGACTCCGAAACGGCCTGGCACACCTGTATTACAACGGGGCCCACTGTTACAGGGGCCAGCTTGTAAAGTGCACCCAATGCACCAGTTTATGATGAACGTGACAGTTATTGCACTACACTGTGCACTACAGCAGAGGAGGTTTTCAATGAGAAAAATATCATAAACGCACTATACTGTGGAATAAAGTCACGGGGCATGAATGCAATATTGATGATGAAGAACTATAAGTTACTATGGGGATATTTAACAATATTCGTTACAGTATATATGTCACAAAAGCCTCGCAGATATGCTAAAGGATAAGAACATTTATAGGGTTTACTGTTTAATTTTTGAACAAAATAATACAAATAAGCCCTGAATATGTAAAAAAAAAAAGTATAGTTAGAATACCTGTCAAAAGCTAGATATCCACGAGGATGGAAGGATCTGGCGTTAATGGACTTGTCCCTCTTTCTGTGTCCATAATTAAGAATCCCACGGACAGGAATTCAGACTGCAGGCACCATTAACTCTCGCTGCACCACACACTCCATTTGTGCTTTCCCGCATCCATAATTCACTCTTTTTCCTACAGACTGTTCTTGTGTTGCCTCAGGCACTTATATCCACTCACAGGTGTACGCCTGTGTGTACGCTCGCACATTAGCCCGCACAGACGCACACGCTCGGGCTGTGTCCTTGTTTTTTCCCCTCTTAATTTTTCATTATTTATTTCTGCTGTGTTTTGCCCACTTATCTCTGTGCAGCACTTTGAGACAAATGGGTTAAATTTTCATATTTTCTTCTGCCGCCACCTCGTTCTGAACCCTCCAGAAAACACCGTCTCGACATTGTGATCCAACCTCGGGGGACTTTATTACTTACTCTGCCATTTCACAAACACAATGGATTGATTATAACACAAAATATTGTGCAATTCTTCAAGAGGTTGAAGTGTCCCGTTGTTTGGGTTTCATTGAAATTATTAAAGGCTGTGATGCAGATGCACAATAAGAAACTCAGTACTCGAGGACTCGAGAGCAAAGTTTCCAGGTCATTACACTGAAAAACAAAATAAGGCTGAAACAGTGTAGACATAAGAAATCATGAACATGGATGGGGAAATAAGCTTCTTTTTTTTATGTTTATACTCACCTAAATGTAAGAAGAGCTGACATTGAATGGTTAAAAAAAAATATATAATCTGAACGGGCAGATTCTGTATTAAATATAATGCCACATCTATTTTATTTAGCCAACATGTTCAGTATGGTTACTTAATATATTTTATAAAAGAACTTTGGTTTATTTATTTTTGGTTAATGGAGAAAAAAAAATTGGGGCGAAAAACATGCTTCTAATCCTCAAAAGAATTCCTCAAATATTGCTCTGATACTGGTACATTTAAAAGGGAATTCAGCCCGAATCAAACTGGTTGAGCATGTTTTAATTCAGAATCTTTAATCTTTGTCAAAAAGAGGCAGGAAATTAATTCAGGCCAACTCCCACCTGCATTGGGGTTAAAAAAGGGTTTCACACCACATTCACATTAGCTATCTATTCCTCGCTGCAGCCCTCCAACACAAAGAGTAAACAAAGTTTAATTTGCGGACTCCATTAGTAAACAAACCAACCTGGACGCCATCTGGCTCCCTGCTTACCACTAGCTACAAATTCCTATCGGCCGGTTCCCAGGAAGGGGAAATGAATCGCTGGTTACACGAGTTGAGCAGATGCCAGTGAGCACTAAGCCTACAGATATCCCGCAGAGGCAGATCAGCAACAACAAGCAGCTGCGGGAAGCTACATACGTCGGACAACGGCAACAAACAATAGGATTTGCTGCAGGGACTGAGCAATATTCGGCTGACAGTACAATTACAACCGGAGCAGACACGGAGCGCACACGAATCAAGCTGAACGGCAAACACAAGATACCGCGGAAAAACCCGGAGAACAGCTGATCACAGCAGCTGTCTCAATTACCCTTTAACTAAACTCCTGATTGGATTACAGCAAAGGTGAGAGGGAAATACCTCATGGTGGCATTCAAGAGACACGAAAAGAGGTAGTTTGGCACGTGTGTGTGCTTTTTGATGCAACATAAAGCAACACTTTTGAGTCAGCTGACACGGACACAGCTGCTGGAGAATACATTGGTGAGCAAAATGTGAGTGGAACAGTGAAAGTCAGATGCAATGTTGTGTTATTCCAATGTTAGAAGTCATATTTGTTTGCTCAACCCATGCTTTTCCCTTTACTGCATGAGATAGTGTGACTCTGCAGCTTCATAGAGGCTCCACCGCCTATAACTTTCATGATACAGAGTACACACAGGTTGTGGCTAAAGAGGCCGCATGCTGTACGTTATCTGATTTCGGGAGGTGATAGCTTTGTCTTGGAGTTCAAGCAATCGCCCCGCTGATTCTGGCAGCCAAGCGCGGCGTGATCCGTCTTCTTTGGCTTCTTCTGAAGCCGGCGGTCACGGCAACCAGCTGGATGTTTCCCTGACATTGCGTACTACAAGGCGAAGTCATTTTAAGGCTCCAAAAATTGCAAATTTGAGTTCAAGTGTAGTATTGAAACGTGCAAAACAATCACAGAGGAGCAGTCGGTGGCAATGAAAATATTCCCATGGCAGAGTCCCTCCAGCAATGCTCTTTAAATATGTATATAAAAAAAATCACCCATGTAAGTTTTATAAGATATAAAATAGCACTGAGGTTAAAATATATATAGGGATAAAGTATACATGTATAAAATATACGATTGAATAATAAGTGTGGTAAACGGGTGCACAGTAATTGCAAAATGAATAAACTGAATGTAAAAAGTAATGTACTGAACACATTCTCCCCCATTGCATTTGAAAGGGTAGTGAAGGGACGGTCAACGGGGGAGAAACTGCTGTTTCTACTGCTGATTTTACAGAATCATTCATATATATTTTTTAATTATAGCGCAAAGTTTTTATATGGTGTGGTGTGATCAATGAATGTGTTCTTTGATTTTGAAGCAGTAGCTACTTAGCCTTTCTGAGGCCATCGGCAAGATATTGTTAAGTGCAACTTAGTTTACATGGTGATATAAGGATATGGATTGAAAGTATATGAGTTATTATACAGTAATATTGATATTTTAAATAGGTTATATATCATGATTTATTGGGAGAAGCCAAGCAAATACTACTACACACTTCATGGGTGCATGGCTAGCAACCAAAAGGCTTGTTCACTACTGATACACTTTGAAAAAGTGATTATTATTGACCATCATTTTGTTTATTTTTATGTGTCTTGGCTTCAAGTATGGCGCACTAGTTTGCTAAATAAGTTCCCCCCTGTAGCTATGTCATGAATACAATACACACAATACCTTTGTTTAGTTCATGTACTGTAAAAAGGCTTCCGATGACAAAATGAAACCCTGATAACGCTTCCCGTTGCACAGTATTTCTTCTCGTGGCTTTTATTTTTTTTATTTTGTGGCATTGTTGAAGCCAGCACTTGGAGCCAGTGCTGGCGGTTCACACCCTCTGGGTGCAAGCGCTAAATTACAACACAAAAGCCATTACAGGATATCATCTCCGATCACCGAATGGGGACACGGGACATTAATCACTGCAAAATGCTACATACATACGGGCGCACACGTGCATGCAGATGCGAGCGCTAAAGGTGTGTGCGTGTGCGTGTGCATCTGTAGACGAGCACGCCACCGCGTGCACGCCACCGGTCACACATTTTAAAGGAATAAAAAAAAAAAAGTCGTAGTGTTTCGCACGTACACAAATTCAGATTGGTGAGAAAACCCCGAAAGGGTTTTTGCAGTCGTGAAAATGGGAAAAAGGCTCGGTGGACCTTTGCTGTTTCTGCACGAAAATGACAAATGTTGCACTTAACCATTTACACATACCCTCAGAAGCCGTTGTATCTGAACATGTATTTCATTCAGAATGACTTATAGTCTTGACCTTCGTGACCGCGCATTGTAACTGAAGATTAACTAATGACTACTTGTTAAATTTCCCCCATTTTTTCCTGGCAGGATAATTAATGGAGTAATTAAGCACACTGCAGTGCAGAATCATCACAAAAAGAAGAAGAAAAAAAGGGGCCGGATATTTTTCATTCATCTTTCTCTGTCCTCTCCCCCTTTTTGTCTCTTCCTCTGTTTCTCATCACACATCATTTCTCCCGCGTTAGCGCTGAGCTCGCGCTCGCCGATCGTGTTGCCGCTGTCCGACAACACGGATTCATTTTCCCAAACGATAACAAATAAACACAATCTAGCACAGACCGGCTATTAAACTGCATATGAAACGTGCAAAGAAAAACCCAACATTACCCTGACTTCTCCAGTTTTGCAACAATTTGAAAATGACCTGAGGACATTTGCCTGAGGTTTACTATAAACATCCACTGCAGAACTACATGAAGCAGACATATCTGCTGCTATCTCGTCTATGAGAGAAACACACACACACACACACACACACACACACAGTATGATTTAAGTTGTATCCAATTAAATGTACGGGTAGGAAACAGGAAATCCTTGCATGAGGTTACCATTGAACATCTTTTTCTTTTTTCTTTTTTACCAAGGGAGTTTAGATTATCCATCTCGTATGTGAACCACATTTAATGGTATTCGCAACAAGGCCCTGATGCACTTGCATTAAAGATGACTAGCGAAAGCACCGCTTACGAGGACTGTGTGAACACTATACATCCTTGGAAAGACCGAGGAGTGTGTTCTATAAACAATACTAATACACCCATTTACACCTGGCATTGAAATGCAACCCGTGTCTGGATTAATGCACGTTGATACGAGGTGTAAACGCATGCTGAACACGTTGGGATCAGAACCAGGCGGGCGCGACCGGTTCTCAGCCAGGTGCAACGCTTGAATCATCCAGAAAAAGAACAAGGTCCACCAAGTTTAAATGTCACATTGCTGTGCCTCCTCCGGGAAGCTTAGGCAAACCTGGCAAAAGCAAGTAGCAGAAGTAGATCTTGCCTTATTGTCTGCTAAATGTTATCTCTATATTTCAGAGGCGATGCTTACTGTATGCCTTGTTCCCAAGATACCGGTTCTGTGGAAATGATGGGCCTGCTGTTGTGGGTGTATGCATGCTTTCTGATTTATGGGTTGAGTAATGTCTATAAGGCAAGCCATGTTAGAGATGTAAAAGAGGTAATAAAATGCAATTGTCATAAATGTGTTTTGAGTCTGACTTTGCTCTTTTGGAAAACACTACTGCCATCAAAACTGCCATCGCAGCACAGATTATAGCAGATATTACCATATCCGGAAAAGATAAAACGATAGCTGTTAACTTGTCATGTATGCCATTGGAAGAGAATACAAATTTGCGTTTGCATGTTTAAAAAAATGTGTATTAAAATGAAAAAGATAGAAAGATATTACATATGAATTACTATTTTGTATTTATTTTTCTTATACTTGAACAATAATATTGCCACTAAGACCTTGAATAATCATAACGAGTGTTAGATTATAGGGCTCTGTTTACCGGATGAGTAAATGTACCTTGAACATTATAGTGTGTCTTTGAAGCAGTCACACCTCTACAAAGCATTTTCTTTCGCCGCATGCACTGACATCCTGTGTAATTATGAAGTTCAGACTGCTGACTTTATGTAAAGTGATGAGAAATGAGCTTGTGATGAAGACCTTGCCTCGAGCAGCTTTGTGGATTTATGTCCTCTCCGATAAGTGAACCAGTACACAGGGTAGTAGAGGGAGCAGAGGGGAGAGTAAAGACAGACATGGAGCAGGGGAGGGAGAACAGGACTAACACGCTGGATGTTAATAAGGAGATGTCAGAGCAGATAGTCAGGCCTTATATCAACTATGCAGAGGCTTTGGGAGATCTGCCAACAGGCCTGAATAAAGCTTTGGTCCACTGGGGGCCTTCTGAGGTCTCAGGGCCACGAGACTACACTGCTGCTCTTCTAGGACGACAAACACGGTTTCTCTACCGAGACCCTGTCCGCTAAGACCATCATCAATCAAGGACTTCCAATAAAACGCACACATCCTGACTGTGGGTTCATTGCCCTTCTCTAGCCTTGTGCACATTTTCACTTTGCATAGAAAAGGTGACTGACTATTGAGAATAAAAAAAGCAAAAGTGCTGCAAAAACATTTTTTTCTCTTCAAATTCTTCCCTCTTTATACTTTTGCACTTTGCTTGAAACTGGGTGACTTATTGGACTCACTTTAGACAGTCCTATGCCACAGGGAGTCCTTGGGGCTATATTGTCATTCTGCTACTAGCTGTTCCGTAGTAGTTACAGTCGGTTGTATATTGTATTTCTGTTTCTCTATATTGTAATTCTGCTGCTTCTGTCTACTCTGTACTTGTGGAGAATTCATCATATTGATAAAGAGATGGCTGATGGATTTGTTTAAATTTAATTATAAATGATTGCTGCAGTTGCTTCTGCATTTTCCACTGTGTACATGCTTCTACTCGGGTTTAATTTCGTCAAGACTTGGCTTGACTTGGTATCCCCCTGCCATGGTCTTGGTCTTGACTTGGTATCACCCTGCCATGGTCTTGGTCTTGACTTGGTATCCCCCTGCCATGGTCTTGGTCGTGACTTGGTATCCACCTGCCATGGTCTTGGTCGTGACTTGGTATCCACCTGCCATGGTCTTAGTCTTGACTTGGTATCCCCCTGCCTTGGTCTTTATATTATTTAGTAAATTGCTTATTAACACACAAACAGTGAATTTAAATCGAGGAATACCTGGTGCAACCAATGCTGAAGAGACAAATGCAGTCATTAAAGAGATCAAACGTCGTCTTTGGTGGGAAGCGGCAACAAAATGCCATAACATATCAGAGTTACTGGTACTTGATTAATTATTTAAACTGGTCACATCCTCTTAAGTATCTTTGCATAATTCATATGGTCTATTTGCTACAATGGATGGATTTGCGTGTCATTGTATTATGCTAATTTTTTGGAACGGCGCATAATATTTGAGCAATTTTCCTCCAAAATGAAAGTAAACATTATTTTTCAATTCTGTATATACACACAAACCCTAATATCGGACCAATCCCACCAAACTGCTGTCCAACGCACTCCTTAAATGAGGCTGAGGTGTTTGGTAGACTGCCTTTAATAAATCATCTCTATTATTCATGCACGTAAAGACATTTGTCTGTTGTGATGCAGCCCTTACCTCCTCCACCGACATCTGGGATTAGCTCATTGATCATCAGGGAGTTATCAGTCTTTGTATTAATACTTTTTTCCTCATTAAACAACACCCTCCAGCTCCAGAGATATTCCCACCGGCTTCAGTGACATTTTGGAGGCTATCAACCCCAGCTTGTTTTCTGAGAAAAGTTCACTCTTCTCTGTTGGAACATAAAAAAGAAAAAAACTTTAAAAAAGTGTGAACCCCCCTCTTCCCCTTTGATGTAGACTTTTAGACTTCTTAGTAGCTAAAGACCTGCTCCTTTAGCTACTCAAGAAAGTGGCATCAAAAGGTTGTCTTCTAAGTGCTATGGAATTTTTATAACATTAAAAGACTTTCGCAATGATGGACCAAAAACAACCCTTCAGCAATCATTTCCTTTTGAATTCATACGTTGGCTAGTGCTTGGTTTCATTGCTGCTTTACTAAAGAGCAGCTCCTTATATACAGCTGTGATGCTGTTGCAAGTGAAACGCTGAAGAATTTGGTTGGTATCTTCAGGAGTGTCATGGATTTATCGTTCCTGTTGAAGGGGTGCTACGATTTGTGCTACGAATTGTGGAACACATTTTTGATCCATCCATCCATACATGTATCCTCCATTCATTCGTCCATCCATTCATAAACTCTCCATCTATCCATCCATCCTTCATCCTGCATCCATCCATCCTCCAAGTAAGGTTCCTTCATTAAGCATAGTAACTTCTCCCATGAGTAAGTCAGCCAGTAGGACCCATAGTTCTGGTATTGTGCTTGTTTGCACCACATAGGTTGTACTGGTAATGATTTGGTTTGTCCTGTTAGCCCAGAGAGTTAATTGCTATTTAGCCTTAAGGCGATATAAACATCGAACTGGCCACACCATGCCTTGATGGATAACACAAGAAATGACCCATGCCTGAACTGAAACTCTGGTTACTTTAACTAGACCTCTGCTATCACTCCACAGTTGTCTTCTTGAGACAGCAATTGATTTCAGAAGCTAACAAAAATACATCAGAGTTGAGGGTTGTCATTTTTTGTCTATCATGGCTCACATTTCAATACATAGGCCTGCCCTCTTGGGCTTAGCAACCAAACAAGGTGAAAGATGAAACTTGCAGAGGCTGAAATCAAATTTAGAAATATTACACGAATCATAAAAAGGGTTTTAGATGTTTACCGCATGGGGCAGATAGATCAGCTCGTCAAAAACAGCAACTCTTGGTCAGTGCCCCTCTGAGTCTGATATCGACACACGGACGCATGCCCTGTGTGAGACGCACCAGCCTTTCAGCTTACTCAAATTCAAACACACGGATGTCAGTGTTAGACGAGCAGAGCAACTGACAGAATAAAGAGCAAGAAAGTCTGCGTTGAGAGGCAGTAAGGGTAGATGGATGGGTCAAACACACTCAGGACTTCCACACTGGAGACCACTGTTGTTATCCAGTGTGACACCAGGTCAATGTTGACTTATTTTACCCTACTTTTGCTACGTAACTTACATACTTATCTAACGCTGTGTACGTAAGTTATGTAACAAACATACTTATTGTATTATCTGGTGTGTGGGTCCCCAAGGAGGAGATGGGAAACATCGTCTGGAATACCCTGCTAAGCCTGCTCCCCCCGTGAGGCCCGGCCCTGGATAAACTGACGATAATGGAAGGAGAGACGGAGTAAAACATTTATTTAAAAAAAGCACTGTATGCATGTAACAAGAGGACATGTGTACAACTAACACCATAGCTTCATAGTTTGAAGCACTGTCCAAGGGTCGGAGTTGGACCGGTTGGGATGGAGAATGTGTTGGCTAAACTGAAATGTAGGGATTTAAATGGAACATGAAACGCTACAACTTGAAAGAAAAAATACTACTTGTAACCTTGACTTATAAACAGACTTGTTTTTTTCACCTGGAAATCAAGACAACCAAATTTACGGGATGAGGAAAATAAAGCCCTGCATCTGTTTTTCTAGGTGCCCTATATGCAGACAAGTGGTTTATAATATTCTATTATTACTGAAGCCAAGACAGTGAAACAAGTGGGTGTTGAGCTGTGTGGTAAAATGAGTGTGAGTCATGGAATCCTCTGAGTGGGCAAGATGTAAGCATCTCTAGTAGGCTGGATTACAACAGATAGGATTATTATACATAGCACATTTGCCCAATTGTTTAGGATATTTTTGTTTTTCTTTTAGCAAATCCAGTGTGCTTCAGGTGAAGTATTTTTAATACTTTTTCGAGACGGATCCGCAACTTCTGAAGCATCTACGGGTATATAGATTACATGAATAACAAAGGGAAGCGTTTGGGTTGGTGTTTGTTTATTAGTTATATTGCATCCGCAAAAAGTGCTTATATATATATTTATAGATATCGTAATCTCACTCATTGTGTCATTTAAAAAAATTGTGAGAGCTCAATTTCAAACAAAAAGTGGACAGACTGATTTATAAGTGTTTACTCCCCACTGCATCTTTCCACTGCGTGCACACACACACACACACACACACACACGCACACACACACACACACACACACACACACACGCTCACATCCAGTCCCTGTCTGGCAGACCTCCCCAGTTAACTGGGCTTGTAAATCATCTGCACAACATCAATGGAGAAACATTTGTCACCTCCAACGCTCGCCTGACTCAGCGTCTCTTTAACTGTCCTCAAGGAACAAGGCCCGGCCCGGCATGCGGGACGTCGAAGAGGTCAAGGGGTGAATTTTTAACGAGGGTGATCAAACTTCCAATTCTACTGCTTGTCAGATGGGACGCTGTATGAAGAGAGGTGAGTCATTCAATCAAGAAAACTGAATTTTGTTTTGTTTTTAGTTTGATTTAGTTTAACCCCTAACCCATATTGGTTTTTAAAGATGATTGTTTTGTAATCTGTAAACAGTGCCACTGATTGCCACATAGTTGGCAAGGAGCTCCTGCCAGGTTACGGAAGAATCAAATTGATTACGCCAACAGAGAAATTGCAGAGAAAATACATATAAGATATTAGTTCTCCAAGATATATATATTTTTTAAACATTGCAGGATTTAATTGGGCACCGTTGGTAAGTGGTATTATACAAATATTTGTTCCTCAATCACAAAAAATATGCACAAGTGTATTTCTTCCTTTTATCAATAACAAGTATGCACAAAGGCATTTATTTGATGAAATTATTTATTTAAAGCCAGTGGCGGAACAATACCACCCACATGGTGATGTTCATCTTTAGGGGAGCGTTAAAGTGCCTTAGTTACTGTGCCGTCAAAGTGTAGTGAACTAGATGAGCAGCAGGCGGGCTCACGAGCAGGAGGGAAACCGTCGGGTCGGGCAAGCGTTCCCGAGCGGCTGTTTTTCAAGGTGCAACGGCAGGGCCGCGAGATCAAAATTAGTTCAACTTTTGGAACGTTACGTCGAACAACGCATCACGCGGGGAGGAACGACCAATCAGAGTTGGCAGATGTCTTTTCTTTCTTCTGTAAATATCAGTTGAGTGAATAAATGGAGGAAAAGTGAATAATGTTAGTGCAGGGTTATTCAGGGCTTTACCATCTGTCCCACGGACTATTTTAGCCACATCCAGTTGAAAGGTCAGTCAAGCTGACTCGGGACAAATGGAACACTAATGCTATTGTGAGGGGTTCACAATTTGTCAGCTTTAGGGCCATGTTATCTACCGTAAAAGTCGGGTTACATGCCGCTACTACCTACGGTCAGTGTCCCTGTTTGCGCCCCGCTGTAGCCAGCTGGCGCTCATGCTAGTTCCCCGCTAGCTAGCACTGCTCCTAGCTTGCTACAGCAGTACACTTACCGGAAGTAGGAGCGGCTTGTAACCCGACTTTTACGGTATTTACACTTGTGCCTTAGGACAATGGTGCCTCATTATACAGAGAGCTGAGATTGTTCTGCAATTTTGTATGTATCTCATATGCAAGTGCCTTTAAAACATGTATGTATAATATATATATAATATATATATATATTATGTAAAATCGAGAAAATTACCTCAGCCCCCAGAGGGTTGATCCATTTAGACTTATAGTTTAGTCAGTGAGGCTTACTGCTAAATTACTGCCATGTTATCATCATCCTCATCATCACAGGAAACAGGTTTTGGTTTCTTAGTAACGACACCTCCCGAACGCCGCGGATAAAAAGATGCACACGCTTTTCAACGCAACATGTGAACACTCCCAGACTGATGAGCCAAGCGGTTCTAAGATAACATGTCCTCTCTGACCCAACAGTCATTCCCATGATACATTTGTAGATGCCCTCCTTCATGCCTGTGCAATTATCCTATCCTGTGTCACTTTGCCCGGCGCTTCCCAAAAGTTTAACCCGGGAGGATCTCAGGCAAATTATCCATATTAAGCACATGCCGCCTCAAAGCCCATGAAGACCCATTTTAAATCCCGTGACGCCAATATAGATGTTCTGCCCAGGATGGCGGTTGTCTGCTTGTAATAAAACCTTGGCAATGATGTGGAAAATTACCACGAGTAAATAATAGTCAGGCTGCGTAATGAAGCTTGGGGAAAGGTTTAAAATAATAGAATCGCCACATGCCGCCGTTGGTGGATTCCCCGTAAAGGCCGCACAGCTGCGTAGATGACGTACGATGACACCATGTTGATCACCATATTAGCATCTGTTTGCTCTCTATAGAGAATGTGTCTGTCCCACGGCCACTTAAATTAATTAAATTAAAAGTAACCAAAAGAGGAGTTATAGAAAATAACCTCATAAAGGTAAACACCACTATTGCAAAAGTGCAACATGATAGGATAATTTAATGTGGACTCCTAAATATTAGATCTTTGTCTTCTAAAGCTGTATTAGTAAATTAATTAATATCAGATAATGATATTGATGTGTTGTGTCTTACTGAAACCTGGCTGAGACATGAGGAATATGTCAGCCTAAATGAATCTACTCCTCCAAGTCATGTTAATATGCACATTCCTCAAGGCACCGGTTGAGGAGGTGGAGTAGCTGCCATTTTTGACTCGAGTCTGTTAATGGGTCCTAAACCTGGATTGAACTGCAACTCATTTGAAAGCCTTGTTCTTAGTCTTTCACATCCAACCTGGAAAACAGTACAGCCGATTCTGTTTGTTGTGGTGTACCAGGCACCAGGTACGTACTCAGAATTTATTTCCGAATTTTCTGAGTTTTTGTCAAGTTTGGTCCTTAAGACTGATAAGGTTATGATTGTAGGGGATTTTAATATTCATGTGTATGTCAGCAATGATAGCCCTAGTGTTGTATTTAGCTCATTGTTGGATTCGATTGGCTTCTGTCAGAGAGTACAGGAACCGACTCACTGTTTTAATCACACCCTCGACTTTGTTCTTACATATGGCATTGATGTGGAGCATTTAGTATTGTTTCCTCAGAACCCTCTTTTATCAGACCATTGCCTTATAACTTTTGAGTTTATACTACCGGATTGTACAGCGTTAGGCAAGAGTTTTTACACCAGATGTCTAACTGACGGTGCTGTTGCTAGATTTAAGGAAGCGATTCCTTCTGTATTTGATTCATTACCATGTCTCAATATAACAGAGGACTCCTGTGCTAACTTTACTCCCTCCCAGATTGATCAGCTCGTCGATGGTGCTACTGGCTCATTGAGAGTGACACTGGACTCGATAGCCCCTCTAAAAAAGAGGATCATTAAGCAAAGGAGGCTCGCTCCATGGTACAACCCTCAGACCCGCATGTTGAAGCAAGAATCACGGAACCTTGAGGGCATATGGTGTTCCAACGGTCTGGAGGAGTCCCGGCTGGTTTGGCGGGATAGTCTGAGGAATGCCAGAGGAGCCTACTACTCATCACTAATAGAGAAAAACAAGAGCAACCCTAGGTTTCTCTTTAGCACTGTGGCCAGGCTGGCTGAGAGTCATAGCTCGGTGGATCCGTGTATTCCTATAGACCTCGGTAGTGATGACTTCATGAACTTCTTCAATGGTAAAATTCTGGCTATTAGAGACAGGATCGGTGATCTCCTGCCCTCGACTACTGCCGGTCCATCCTCAGGTGGGATGGCCATGGAGGAGGCTGTAGGCCTTGTTGTGTGTCTGGATGGATTTTTTTACCATCAACCTCGACCAACTGTCTTCAATGGTTTCTACTTCTAAATCGTCTACCTGTCTCCTGGACCCTGTTCCGACTAAGCTGTTTAAGGAAGTTTTACCTTTAGTTAGTGCCTCTCTACTAGATATTATCAATGGGTCTTTACTAATGGGTCATGTACCACAGTCTTTTAAAGTAGCTGTAATTAAACCTCTTCTTAAGAAGCCCACTCTGGATCCAGAGGTGTTGACTAACTACAGACCTATCTCTAACCTTCCCTTCCTCTCCAAGATACTGGAGAAGGTAGTCGCAAACCAGTTGTGTGACTTTTAACATAACAATAGTTTATTTGAGAAGTTTCAGTCAGGATTTAGAAAGCATCATAGCACAGAGACAGCACTAGTGACAATTACTAATGATCTTCTAGTTGCATCAGATAGGGGACTTGTCTCTGTTCTGGTCTTGTTAGACCTTAGTGCAGCATTTGACACCATTGACCATGACATCTTATTACAGAGACTAGACCAGTTGATTGGTATTAAAGGTACAGCACTAAGCTGGTTTAAGTCGTATTTATCAGATCGATCTCAGTTTGTATTTGTAAACGATGAGGCCTCGGTTACCACTGCCATTCGCCATAAAGAGTTCCACGAGGTTCTGTGCTTGGACCAATTTTATTCACCTTATATATGCTTCCTTTAGGAAATATTATCAGAAAACACTCCATAAACTTTCACTGTTATGCCGATGATGCTCAACTATATCTGTCGATCAAGCCAGATGAAACCCACCAGGTCGCCAAACTTCAAGCGTGTCTTAAAGACATCAAAACCTGGATGACCTGCAACTTCCTGCTGCTGAACTCGGACAAGACTGAAGTTATTTTACTCGGACCAGAACACCTCAGAAATCAAGTATCTAATGATATGGTTTCTCTGGATGGCATCGCTCTGGCATCTACCACCACCGTAAGGAATCTCAGAGTTATTTTTGACCAGGACCTGTCCTTTGGCTCCCACGTGAAACAGATCTCAAGGACCGCCTTTTTTCACCTACGGAACATCTCAAAGATCCGGCACATCCTGTCTCAACGCGATGCAGAAACATTGATTCACGCATTTGTTAACTCAAGACTGGATTACTGTAACTCCGTATTATTAGGCTACTCCGGTAAATCCCTTGGATCTCTCCAATTGATCCAGAATGCTGCAGCTCGTGTATAACGAGGACGCGGAAGAGAGATCATATTACTCCTGTACTAGCTGTTCTCCACTGGCTTCCTGTAAGATCGAGAATCATATTTTAAATCCTTCTCCTTACCTACAAAGCCTTAACTGGTGATGCACCATCATATCTTAAGGACCTTATAGTGCCATATTACCCCACGAGAGCATTACGCTCACTGAATGCTGGGTTACTTGTGGTTCCCAGAGTGTTAAAAAGTAGGTTGGGGGCTAGAGCTTTCAGTTATCAGGCTCCTCTTCTGTGGAATCAACTTCCACTTTCAGTCCGGGGGGCAGGCACGGTCACCTCATTAAAGAGTAGACTTAAGACTTTCCTCTTTGATAGCACTTATAGTTAGGGCTGTTTCAGGCTTACAGTTAAGGCTGGCTCAGGTTTGCTCTGGTCCAGCCTCTAGATATGCTGCTATAGGCCTAGACTGCTGAGGGACATCTTAGGATACACTGAGCTCCTCCTCTCCTTCTCTTCCTCTTTCTCTCCTCCTCTCCTCTTCACCTCTTCTTTCTCTCCTTCTGGATAAATGATTGTCTCTTCAATGCATATTACTAACTCTACTTTCTTTTTCCATGGATTCGTGGCTGCCTGGAACCAGGGCCCTGCTGATGCAACCATGGCCCTGCTAATGCAACTGGCCTGGAACCAGGCATGCCAGCTGCCATGGCCCTGCTTTCTCCTCCCACTGCCCCTGGGATGCCCCTCCTCTCTACCTCCTTCTGCTTAATGGATCGTGGCTATCTGGATCATGGACCATGCCTACTACTCATTATATGAATAATTTCTGTCACATTCATTGAATGTGCTGCAACTCCGTTACGTTATTCATTCTGGCCACATGACATCTATTGCTTCTGTCTATCCGAGGAGAGGGATCCTCCTCTGTTGCTCTCCCTCAGGTTTTTTCCCCTTTTTTTCCCTGTGAAAGGGTTTTTACTATCTTAATTGGGTGAGTTGTTCCTGATCCGATGTGAGGTCCCGGGATAGGGATGTCATGTGTACAGATTGTAAAGCCCTCCGAGGCAAACTTGTATTTGTGATGTTGGGCTATATAAAATAAACTGAATTGAATTGAAATTAAGAGTGTAAAGTCTTGAATTTTGTTTTGTGTTTTCTGAATTTGTATGTAAAGATAATGAGCTGTAACATCTCAAAAAGAATAAAGAAAACATGAGATATTAAAACCAGTTATACTTATGAGTCAAGTTTGTCAGGGAACATAATAATTGTAAGAAAATTGTATGAAGAAAATGTTTGTGTGCTTGCTTAACATTTCAGGTTGGAAATGTCTAGCAGTAATTGCTAAAATTGAAGACGTTAACTTGAATACCACCGTCATTAAAAATGTCCAATATGTTATTTCCACGGCCAAAGAAAGTCTAATCACTACTTGTGAACATGAGTGACTCTCTCCCTCTGAAAGCCAGAAAGACTCCAATGTGTGATGTCATCAAAAATAAAGTTTCGAGCTTCTCCACAGACAATTAAAGGGATTGTGGTGATGTCAGTTCTAAAGCAGAACAATGTGCCCATGTATGTTCCTCCCCTGGGTGCTCTCAGTGTCATCCATTACATCTCTCGCAGTTCCACACTTTATTCTTGATGAAGTCACATTTAGCACTCTAGCTCATGGATTTGGGAGAGATGTGTTCATGTTTCCTCGTATTTTTGGACTCTCTTAGATGATCGGATAGTGTGTAGTTCTACAAACACAAACGTTACAAAGGGAACGAAAGAAAATTATTTGAAGAGTTAAAAAAGTGAAAGTTGTATTATTGTGTAAAAAGGTTACAATACCATGAAAAGTACAATTGCACAGAAAGTGCATTAAAGAGATTTTGATCAATCATGAAGTGACATTATTAATGTTTTATAGACTTTAATAATTTTTTTTTTTTTTTTTAAAAAGGACTACACGCTTGGCTGCAGGCATCGTCTGCACGGAATTGTATTTTTTAAGAACAAAATAAATCAGCCAAACATTGAAATGCCACATGTGTAAATGTTAAAGCAGCGGGACAGACGAAGAACTGGAACATGTTACACGGGTGAAGTGTCACACTCGTTTTGGCTCTGATGCAGAGTTTCGCTACGAGGCTTTCTTCATCACAGGGGCTGGACAGCCTTGTCAGACTCTTGGTTTTATTCTAATAAATAATGCATTTAAGCTGAAAGAGTTTGCAGCCTCACATCTTTATTTTATTTTATTCAGTTCGTGCAATCCAGCAGCAACTCGTCGCGCAGGAGTGCGTCTTCGCCTCTCGCTTGTTTTCCCAGAGCGGGTTCACTGCCATCATGTGGCTCGTAAGATCATCTGCGTGCAAAGAGGTATCGTCCGCCCACGTTCTGCTCGGGCCTGCCCCCACATTATTTATCCCCCCGCCACCCCCCCCCCCCCTCCGCCCTTGAGCAGTCTGGGACGGGGTGGGACGCCTCTAATTAAACACGGGTAATGATGAGAGTGTGTAAGATGAGAGGGGGCACTCTCGTTACACTAACAACAGATGCTCTCGCCAACCCCTGCCCGCCCGCCTTGATGCCCACCGAATACATACATGCAGATCTCTTGTCTCTCTGCTGCTGCTAAGCTCGGCGCTCAATGCCAAGGCAGCCCACGCTTGGATGCCACATGTTAATTTTTCCTCTCACATTCTTATTGAAATCAGTTTCTTGGGTTTCATATATTTATTTTTATCAATATATATATATATATATATATATATATATATATATATATATATATATATATATATATATAAAGATCAAGCTGTGTCTCTCAGACGTACTTATTCCACACAATATCGATGCCAGCCCACACTTGGTCATGGCACCTTTTTTTTTTTTATAAAAGATAAATACAAATGTTTCAGAGTCGCACCCACATTGTGTTCTGCTCGAGTATTCAAATATGATATTTGAAAGCTGGCGAGGTTTTTGAAGTGGTGCAGAGCATCAGCAGTCAATAACAAAATAAGGTCAGGTTGAATATGAAAATGAATTGAACTCAGTATAACTGTACCCATGTCTACAGAATAGGTGAGCGGCTGAGTCGTGTTGAATGTGGAAGGGAAATATATTTAAAGTGATACTAGCATCTCTGGCCTCGTTTGTGCAACAGTTCTTGAATGAGATTACTTTTTTAAAGATGATTAATGGATCCTTTCGTTTTTATTACAACCTAGGTATTATTTTTCAAGCCGTCATTACTTTCAGTTATGATGATGCACAAAGGAAATGCAGGGGCTGCTAACATACTGTTAGTTGTGAATAAAGTTGAGACAGTTAAAGAAAAACTTTGGACACCCCCACCCAACAAAAGAAAAAAAAAGAACTTAAATTGATTTTTAAAAGCTATTGCTTTCTATTTTTGAAATGTATCTCTTCAAAGTCAGCTTGATTGGCATCCAACATTGCCCACATTTCATAATGTCCTGTCGCTATAAAAAGCTAAAAGGTGTTGCATGTTAATGCCGTGAATATGTGAATATGTTGTGTAATAACTTAGAAACTATAGATGCCAGTAGTTTAGGGAAAAATTGTCATTTTCGAGTGATATCTGACAAACTGCACTGTATGTTCCCATGAATTATTTCAAATATGAAAGAAATGCTTTATTAATTGGATGGATTCAGAAGTGGAAGCCACTTCGGCGGTGAAACGGAGACGTGCGGTGAGTTCAGGTTCCACCTCGGCCCCGCACGGAGCTGCACATGGGGTTCTTATTGTCTCCCGTGTTGCTTGCATTATAAATTCTCACAGTTAGCATCGAAGCTTTAATTTATAGCCTAATGTTGTCATCACAGGGCCAAGGTCTGCGCTGGCCTCTGCCATCAATCTGATGGCCGGCAGGTAATGGCCAAGTTGCATATTGTCACAATTCCAATACATTATTTACTATGGGACATTAAAGAGTAATGCGTATTAATAAATAGGCCCAAGGCTAGAGGGCACGAGCACATTCAGCCCAGTCATATATCTCCTTGCTTTGATCAAGGAGACACTTAATAATAAATGTATGGCCAAACCAACACTTAGGGGCCTTTTTTATCTTGCCAACGCTGCTTTTGGGAATTAATATAGTGGCCACGTCAACATATTTCATACTGAATTTGATTATTCCTTTTACTGATACGGTAGTTTTTATTAGTTATGCCATTGCCAAATGTACAATTATAATTTATATATTTTAATGGATGCTGATTTTAAATAGATTTTAAAAAATCTCACGTACCACATTTGAGAACCTCTGGTCTATGGCATAACCCTTTAAACTGGTCAAAGTATAGACATCATAACTATTGGTGAAGAGCTGATTCAACAAAATGGTGTGTTGTAACACAAAAAGTCAAAATCTCAAAAACAATAAGATTATACATTATAATACATACGCTCACAACTCTGATAATTGAGTTCTTAGTGTCACAGCTGTGGGTGTCCAAAGGCAACTCTTGACATTAGCACTACAAAATTACAGCTAAACATTTGAATTTCAATGGAGACCAAATGTTCTCAAATCAGCACATTAATATGCATGAGATATATTTAGGAATACAAAATACAGTTTGGGATCGCATATTGGTGGAAACGTAAATCGCTAGTCTGGATTCCTCCTCATTGATGGAGTGAAAAGCAAGCAGCTGCTTTGTATGTACATGTCACGCCTAGATCCTAACGTGCGTGATAACATGGAAACATCCATCATTAAAACTAGACGGCAGAGTATGAGAAGCAAACAGATAAACAGATGCTTTCTTCCTTCAAAAATGAGCCATCTGTGCCCTTGCTACCCTCTGCTTTATGTCATTTTTATGCTGGGCAAGTGCTGTAAGTGCTCCCACATCTGCTGCAGTTTATATAAGATGCAGATGCGTCATCTGCTGAGGGAGAGACCCCCATGGCAGAGTTAAGTCCTCTCATCATTGATTCATACTCCTGGGGGAAGCGGACAAATTGGAACCCTTGCTTCTGTAAAAGGACCTTATGGATCTGTGTATGTGGGGAGGAGAGGTGGGTCAGAGCCGGAGCCGACAGTCAAGTCTGTGAAGGATCAAGTCTCGCTCGCCAATGGGGCTCAGTCATGCAGCATCATTGGGTCCGGGGAACGAGACACGAACAAACGCGCATTAGTGTAGTAGTTTACTCGAGGGATTTCTTTTCAGCTTTATTTTTTGAAACTCAAAGAATGTTAGAATGTCTTAAAAGTTCTCTGCCGGAATTGACCGGCAGAGTTATTTGCTATAAGAAGCTATAATACAATGAAAAGCCATTATAATGGCCCGTTTCCTCAAATCTGCAGCTTTCAATCTGTCATTTCCAACAGGTGCTCATTTCCTAATTGTATTCTCTCTTTTTTTTCTTCTTTTCTTTTTTACATATTTCACTAATCAAAACTGTCGTGTGGGACAAACGTATCCTTAGTTTGCTCATAACAATTATGTTTCCAGGTTCCAGATCCTGCCCGGTGTTGCTAGCAGAGCTGTCACATCGCTACAGAGGCGGCAAATCCAGGTTGATAACTACCATTCGCCACCTCGCATGTAACGAAAACAACAAGTTTTAAACCTCCGACTCCTGAGAAGCTTTTGGGAGAGGGAGCTAGCATTGGAAGTCAGAAATTAAAAAGGTGTACTGGAGGATATAGCAGCGTAGCCAATTGGGAATACACCACACTGCAAAACAGGACAAGCAACAAAAAAATAGATAAGAGATTATTCAAACGATACAACAATTGCAAATGATGTGCAAAACAAGAAAATGCTTCAGCACCCTGAATGTTAATGAAGGAGGTCATGGTGAGTTCAGAAGGTGATCAGGAGTTCAGTGGGGGGGAAACTGGCATATGAATGCTGCCATATTGACTTTGCTGCAGTAGGAAATATGCAATAAAAAAAACGTTTTGTTCAAAAACCCTGCGAGGATGTATCTATCAATCTGCCCTCAAATCATTTCTGCCTGCTTTCTTTAGCCTTTTGTTTTGAAAGTTATCCCCCGCCGTCTCCGGGGGACAAATGCCTGATCTTTGTATGCCGAGGCCTCGTGAAGGAGCCCGAGTGAAATGTGTCATTAACTGGCTCCCAGTCGAAGTCGAGCTCTGACTGACGGCCAGGAAGCGACAGCTGAGGTCGCGGAGGTTATCCGGAGGAGGGTATCGTGGATGCTGGCTGGTGATGCGTGGATGCAGTGGCAGCACAGGTGAGTGCGTCTGGGTGCTCTGTGGAGTGTGACGCACCTTGCCTCCGGGGGCGATGCGGGGAAGATAAGATGGGAGGGCAGGGTGGGAGGTGAGGATGGAGCAGCTTCAGCTTCTGACTTGTCACACACACCGCTGCACTGTAGCGCACAGTCAGCGTCACGGTCTCTTCATGTGCGGACCATTGAAGCAGTTCAAAGTGTTTCCAACGGAGGAATTATGCATTATTTTAGCCGCATGCAAACAGAACTCTAAAAGAAAGAAAAACATCTTTAATTGTATAGAGCATAAATGGCCAGGTAGCTTCCACGCAGTCGCCCTGGGTGAGACTCATCCTGCGACAGTGACTGGAGGTCTCCGGTGACTTCCTGTCCACCGATGTGTTCGCAGCGAGCATCATGAGTAACGGAGCTCAATTTCCATGTTTTGACATAAGAGGGGACATTTGATAAATAGTTGGAGGACCTGCGCACATAAATGAGGCATAAATAATGCATAAATTAAGTGCCATTTTATGGAGGGATGTCAGTGAGTTTCTCCAATAACGGGAAGATTAATGACCTGACTGTGGAGGAGGGGCGGGTGGGGGGATACTGCATAGGAGAGCGGCGCGGACATCAAGGGATGAGTCCTCACTCTGACTGTTTTCAATCAATATACCCGTGTATTTACAGAGAATGGATGGATGATGCAAGCAGAGCAAACCTCAGCTCAACTTTCTGGGAGGGAGAAAAGGTAGGCAATTTAGTATGACGACTTACTCAGGAGAAAAACCCTCTTCCTCTCCAGAGGCACTAGACTTCTTTGAGGATTTTATGCTTCATAGACCTGATGTGTTGCCCTCACATCGCCTCTTAAAAACTCTTTAACGCCTGCTCGCACAAAAGTCAGCATCCAACATGCATGCACATGCACGTTATTCTGTTCCGTTTTCAAATCAGCAATTTAATACAAGAGCATCCCAGTGAAATGCAAATGGAGGGGGGTGTAAGCTGCGAAAAACTCCACTTCCAGTTTCAAAACGGAGGGGAAATCATCAATTGATGGACTCAATGTGCACAAGGGACCGCAAAGGGGTTTGGGAACCGAAAATGTTCTCTAACAAGTGACTTTTCTCAGTAGGTAATGCTGTAACATTGTAATGCAACAAGTTACTTTTAGAAGAACCGTTACACAAAGCCCGCTTGGAATGCAAATGGAGAACAGAAATGTAACTGGCAGTACAGACTTCTGATTTGCTTTGAGCTGGGGTCGTTAGAAAAAAACTGTACTAGATGGAGGAAATCATTAGTTCCAGAGGATAAAGAGTTGGCAGCTCTGGGGATGAAAACGTTGGTGGGTCCACCTCTTCAGTCCAGCCTTTAGTCCCCATGAGGTTGGCACGTGTGAAATGTGTGACATGTCTGAACAACCGTTAGACAGGATGCCATTAAATTTGAAACACACATTTATGGCCCTCATGGGATTAATTGTGACAGCTCTACTAATCGTTTGACTTTTCATCTCAAATGGTGGATGGACTGTACTTTTATGCGCTTTTTAGTCAGACAGTACATGACATCATTCACCCATTCATATACTGATGGCAGGGACTTCCATACGAGGTACCACCTGTCCATCAGGACTAACATTCATACAGTGTAGGCACAGCTATGGGAACAATTTGGGTGAAGTGTCTTGCCCAAGGACACATCAACATGGACAAGCAGAGGTGGGTATTGAACCACCGATCCTTTGATTGCAGGACGACCATGCTCCACCACAGTCAATATTGTTATTTGTCCAATATTTTGTTTTGCAGGCATTAGTCATCAACTAATGACATTCCCATGTCATTAGTTGATGACATGGGAATTCTTGTGTTTCTTGCTAATTAGCACATGTTAGCACACTAGTACGCTAAACTAAGACTACGGTGAACATAGCAAACATGAAACCAGCATCAGCATGTTAGCATGGCTGTCAAGCCGCTCAGGAAGAGTGTTGTGTGTCAACCAGGCCCACAGCCTCAACGCTGTGCCTGTGGGCTTGGATCTCATCATGGTATAATACGTCCATGGCTAGTGTTTCCCGTCTGCCGCTGCAGACCCATCACCTTCCCTATAGGGCCACGGTGGCCTTGCGCGTCTGCACCACCCACCTGTAGTCCAGAATCATTTCCTTTCCTGACACGGAGATGCCTGGCCGCGCGACTCTGAAGGTGGCGAGAGTGTCACTCATACTAATGGCGGTGGACAGCAATGTGTGCATCTCTTAGCCATTTCCTGTGTGCCGAGGCGTTCACACTTCGGCAGCTGTCCACTTCGGTTTCTGTCCCTGGAGCGCAGAGAGGACCTGACACCGTAGCCTCCCTGACACAGAACCCCGTCGCCCGCCCGCCCCCCCCGTCCTCCAGCACCCTTGGGCCGCTCTATGGCCCAGAAACCCCCCAAAAAATAAAAAAATAACGTGGAAGGTCAGGCAGAATACCCCCACCATCACTCAGAGCTGATCTAATGTTCACTGTGGCATAACTGATGACTGATGTAATTGACATTGCATAACTAATCTTACATATTCCACAGAGGCCGATGATAGTCCCCCCGCCCCGTCCCCCCACCCACAGATGAGCTAAAGACTTTAGAAAGTCTGAAGAGGGGAAAAGGTGACACGCGGCTCATCTAATCTAAATAGGGGGAATGACACTTAAAATTCATGGGGACATTCTCTGCAGTCTTGTTCATTTGGAGTCCTCTCTAATCCGCCAAGGAGAAAGGGGATGGCGGCAAATTGAAAATAATTGCGGTGATTATGGTAACATCTGTAATGTTCAATAAATGTAGGTCAAGGGCGAATATCATCATCATTGGAGGGAAACTATCTTTGGCGCCGCCATCTTTCCCCATTAACCGAAAGTTTTTAGTCACCGGGGTGTCTGAGCACCTTTCAAACTGACTTAGCAGTGTAATCCATACCAGGTCTCATCATTTGAGGAAAAGAAAACAGTTCATCAGATTTAAATCTTCGCACATTTATGTGGGCCATGCAGGAATATTTTTTATTTTTTATTGATTGCCCCAGAACACCAGGATTTATGACACCACAGTTTTTTGTTTTCATTTTATTGATTATTTTTCTTCTTCCCAGTTACAATTTCTGCTCTTTATAATAATCAATATTCAGCTTACCAGGTGACCTGCCCAGTGACATGGTGACTGATGTTTTTCAACAGAAATGTTATTCCTAGTGCTAAGCAGCAGAAAACTAAAGGAAGAAAAACGTTGAGTTATATTTTGGAGCGTATTCGCCTGGGCTTTTGACCCATGATGTGTGCAAAATTCATATTTAATGTTCTCTCTGTATAGTAACCGTATTGTACATTAGTTCAAGATACCCAAAATAGCAATTCGAGAAGGTCAAATGTGTAGACAGAAAAATCATTGTGTTTCTATCTGCCAGGTTATCGGAAGTTATCCATCTTGATGTCATATATTCAGTAATAGATTTATTGTCATTGATTGGTTTTCAGATTTGTATTGATTCAATTAACTGTGTTAATATTATACATTCAAGAAAATTCAATGAAATCGTAAAACATGATTCTGTGTCTTTAATGAACTGTCAACAGGTTTTGTTTTCTCCACAATTGAATGTAGTAGTAATGAATGCTGAAACAATGTTACACCTTTTGTGGCTGGACAAACCAGATCCACCTATTAAAGAATGCATCTATGTTTTGATAATTAATGAGGAATTGAGGTATATCTATCTTTCTATCAGCTCACAATAATACCTACTTTGTCTATTTATTATTAAAAACAACTTTGACGTCACTTTCAAGCGCTCACTCAATGACAATTGCCCTTTGAAAAACACTTTGAAACACTTTTGAGCTGCGACCATTGAGTGCATGCATTCACACTCACTCGAATGACCTCACAACCACTTGATCTGTGAGACCAACGATGCCTCCCACTGGAGTCTACGACAAACAGCCCATTAGGCCATGGCACGTAAGCAATTTGGAAGTTATGTACCTTTTTTGTGGTTATAGGCCACTGCCACACCCCATTCATGGTAATTGAGTGAAGCCAAAGAGTGGGGCGGTTGTTTTTGGACCAGTTTGACTGCTAGAAAAGTTCTGTACTGTAAGGGGCGCTTCCACGAGCCACAGTTGACCTGGCGCTGATGTACTGTACTCACAAATCCCTTCAGGTTTTCTCGAATGACTCATCACTATTTTTGTGAACTTCTTTTTAACGTATTCTGTGCCATCTCTTTGGTCCAGATGTCAAGCAAACATTAGACTTCTGCAGAAGTCCAAGTCCGTCAACCTCTACTCCTGCCGTTTACCTGCTTTATGGTCTATTTGACTCTAAATGGACCATCATTTACTAAATAAACATCATGCTGTATTCAAGAAGACTTAAAACTAGAGATTGAGACAATAAACTTGTGTTTACTGAGGTAATAAAGTGTGAAGTAGGGTCATGTTCTCATGGACTTCTGTACAATCACACTTCTTTTTGCAACAAGAGGAGTCGCCCCCTGATGGCCATTAGAGATAATGCAAGTTTAAGGACCTTCAGCACTGGCTTTACTCTTCAGAGTCGGTCCCTAAGACCACTCACAGCCCCCTGGGACAAGCGGCGCGATGGGCAGCAGAGAGAGAACTGTCACTTAGGATCCTGACACCGAAGCAAAGGCCATTCCGGTCCGTCAAGCAGGACGGCGGCTGCCTGTTACTGAGGGATGACTGTTACATTTGGCACTGACAAAATGTGGCACGCGAAAACCAAGTTCCACCCAAAGCTTTTAAACATTGCACTAAGTGGGCAATGTCCACTGGTTCCTGCTTCTGAACTGAAACAGCTGGCGACTGGAGGTTTAATGTGCGTTTTTAGTGGGGGTTTTTGTTATGCTGTCGTGATTCTAGCAGTACATGTAGCGAGGCAAAACTGTGAAGATGAACAGCAGTCTTCTTAATTGAAAGCTGCTCTAATGAGCTACATTTTGGGGACTTCTTTGATGATTCTTCGATCATAATAGCTCAGAGGTTCTTTCAAGACCTTTTTTTTTTTCGACGCCTCGCACTAAAGACGAGATTTTATCAGCAATGCCGAGACCTGCCGAAACCCTCTTGAGAGCGTTGTGCCTTTTTGCAACATTTCGCTCCAACCTTTTGTTCCCCATTTGGAGCTAAAATGTGAGTAACATCCAGATATAGCTCTGCCCTAATCTCTCCCCTCCGAAGTCGAGGCTTTTACAGATCATTTGCGAAACGCGATTGTTTACAGCGCTTTACACTATTTAAAGTGTGAATTGGAGCAGCTGTTTGAATCCCCAGAGCGCGGAAGATCTCATTTTCGCTGCCGCAATGTGTCAGCGCACTATCGAGTGGTGGCGCCTGGAAAGAATTGAGCTGCTGTTGCAAGTGGCTGAGGGGACAATGCATTGTTTTGAACGCCTCCATTGCCGGGGCGGACAATGGTCAGATCCGGCTCCTACTCATCTGAGTACACTGAAAAGCGTGAGTGTTGTGAGGATGTTGTTGAGAGATAACCTCAGTTTTGATGCAAATATGACAACAAATAATCTTTTCAGCATGCTGTCTGAAGAGTGCGATATAATGTAAGAAATATCAGGTGATAACACGCGTCTCTCTAATAGAATGCACTTATAGAAATGGATGAATGCAAATGAAAAGAAATGGAAGAAGGCTGGCAGGAATCCAGGTTTGTTCCCAGTATATAATTACAAACCAACCGTGAATGCTACTTGTTAATTTGTATCTCGATTAATAGGAAATGTTTTCCCCATACAATTATTCTTAAAGCATTGGTTAAAGATTGCTTTGCACGAGCAAACAATGTTTGCCAGCAGGCGGCAGAAACAGTCGGAAGTAGATGCAGTGCAGCTGGAGATGTTTGGTGTTTGCTATGATAGCTGGGAAGTCATAACATAATTATGTTCTACACCTTCCGTAAACTATACTGTGGTTACCACCCCTGTCTGTGGGGATTAATGCCACAATGATTCACATACAAAGCCTGACATGGTTGGAATAGATATCAATTAAGTAATTTCTTCATAATGTGAGGATGAGGATCGTGTTTCCAGGTTTCTTCACCACCTCCAATCCCTGTTCGGCATTGTCGAATCAGGTTCTTG
Organism: Taurulus bubalis; assembly: GCF_910589615.1. Lineage (NCBI taxonomy): Eukaryota > Metazoa > Chordata > Actinopteri > Perciformes > Cottidae > Taurulus > Taurulus bubalis. Next base: position 4,859,492 of record NC_136607.1, read on the forward strand.
GGTTCAGATTGTATCAGGGATCCTGGATCTTCTTGATGGTCTTAATGAAGATTTCCCTGCCTCTTTAAATCCTTCTTCCGGGGCTTCACCCTCCCCTCCTTCTCATAATTAAGTCAGTATATGAGCCGTAAACGCTGAACTCTCCGGAAATAAACCCTGTGAATTCTTCACCATCTGCTCCGCTCCTCTCCGTCTCCTCTTGCTGCCTCCCTACATCGCAGTCATCCTCCTGAATACCCGATACGGCATCATCAATGTACCAACCACGTGCTGAAAAAATAACATATTCGCAAACGTGGAGATGCTGCAATTATTTGATTTAAGTTAATTTTCTTTTTTCTTTACTGATTAATTAAGGATTTGTTTTAACGATGCAGATCAGCCCAACTCGATTTATTTCTCTATCCAGCTTAACGTTTTAGTTTCTGCTGCAAATAGACACTGTTACCACATACTTTACACCATATAACCATAAAGCACTGCTTAATGGAATGAATATAAAATGCGGTAAAAAACGAGTCATTCAATAAATATTAATTTTTTTTTTTTTTTTTTTTTTTTTTTTTTACATGCATTCCATAAAGATTTTCATGGTGTTGTTTTTTTACGTGTTTAAAACAATGAATAAATAAATAAAAACACAATGAGGCTGAAATAGACTAGAATGTGAGCTGCGGAGTAAATTATTAATCCTGTCCTCCAGATACAGATCCATATAAAAAAACAAAAAAACAACAACACTGTAGCACATTATAATATACAACAATTTTAGTTTTCTCTCCTATTCGCCCTCTCCACAGTCTCAATCTTTCTTCTGTCTCCGCTGTTGAAATGGGCCAGAAACTGAAAGCCAGGTATTAATGGATGGACTGTCTTCTGCATAATTGGAAGCATTCATTGATTAATGATTTTGTGCATGCGGGCGTCAGAGTGAGCAGCTCCTGCTGAGAGGGAAGATTCTGTATAATCAGCCGATTTGCTCCCGTTCTCATCCTTTATGAGCGCCGTGCTTGTCAGGTTGCCTCAAACTCGCATTGTTTAATGTGAGGCCATCATTTTCAGCCGTTGTCTGCTCATCAGAAATGAAATGCCACCGCATGTTACATAAAACTAAATCTTTCCCTATGCAACTTGGATGCAAGATGGATGTGGAGCTTTTTTTCTGCGTTGCGGCAAAACTAATTTAGATCTACCCGAGGAATATTGGCAGCATGCTAATGTCAGTTTTCTATCAGGAGGACATTTGTGTGCTATTGCACGAAAAATGGATATCAAGATTGTCATCAGATTTGTATCAGAAGGAGAAAAACCGGTGGACTCAATCTGAGCTTTTTATTTTTTTTTCTCGTTTTCACTTATTATGTTTTAGAATATCTGAACTTCTGAGGAAAAAAAAAGTGAAAAATCTCGTCAGAAGTTCAGATATTCCGTGTAGTTAATACTACATGGATTTTATTTTATGTATGTCACAAAATGTTGATACATTATATATATTCCAAATGAACAATTCTTGTTTAGTACACACTTCAAAATCAAAACATTCTATTTACCCTCATTTTAAAGGTTCAACAAAACATGTTAGTAGTATTGGTTCCCCGCCTCAAAGAGGAATCAATTGTTTTCCATCAATTGTTTTCAAGGCATGTTTTCCATGTTCATTTGTTTTTTCAGATTTTTATATTGCATTTCACAGTAAATGTTGGTTGATTTGGTGGTTTACTGGTGGGTGTGTTTTATGTCCCAGAGTCCCATTTGGAAATCATTATCACCAATTATTACATTTTAGTGGCTATTGGCTATTGGCTATTGGAGCTAACTTCTGTGAATGAAATAAATGCCTTCAACACTGAGGACATTTTCAGTTGATTTTCTTGATTTGACAGAATTTCTTAAATTCACCTTTTAAGGCACTTGCATATAAGATACATACCCATGTTTTACATCATAAATTGCAGAACAATCTCTCTATATACGAGGCACCATTGTCATAAGGCAGGTGTAAAGAGAAAATATGACTCTAAAGCTGAAAAATGGAAACTTGATTTTTGGAAATTCTTCATATCTCTTGTGAAAACATAACTTTACTCAGGTGGTATATAGGTTTTGGTGATGGAAATTGATTTCGTATAGGTTTTAGGTTCACAAAAGCAGTGAAATATATGAATAAAATGGTAGATACATGTAAATAAATGTCTAAAACCAAATTTTGTATTATCGTATTTTTTGTAGAAATGTGGTCTTTCAAACCATTCACCAAAATTATAAAAATGGGACTGAGAAATGACTTCATACTGCAGATCAAGCTTCATGCGGTGTGTGCAAATGAAAAATGACTATCACAAAAATCAAAAATAAATAAATGTTGAAATAAAAATATGTATTATAAATTAAAAATATATATTTACATAATATACATGTTCAGAAATAGAAAACAGACCAGCTGGTGGTGGTGAATCCTCTCTGTAAAATAAATGACTACTAGTCAATACTAACTTCACACAGTTTGAACAGTTCAACAGGTGTACGTGTGCATCTGAGCTGTTTACCTGCTAAACAGTGTCCGGTCGTCGTCAGACTTCCACGACAGCGTAGGTGATGGTGGCTGGAGCGAAGCTGCATGTTGTCCACTGCTGCAGATGTGAATCCTCTCTGTAAAATAAATGACTACTGGTCACTACTACTAAGTTCACTGAAAGAAAGTTACGATTGCACACCAAAACCCGTAACAGAGCTCCAGCAGGGACTATGATCAGGGCCAACGGCTAATGTAAACAAACTACATGCGTACCTGCGTTACGCCAGACTCGAGCAGCAAGGGAGCGGGACCAGCTAAATGTGCTCACTCTGCTAGCATAAATATGCTATTGCAACACAAAGTTTAGTATCTAAATACACGTACCCATCTTCAAATGGATCCCTTCCGTCTTCATATTCCTCTTGGTCGCAGGAGTCAAAGCTTTCAGGGTCCTCTTCAACCTCAAAATCGCCACCACAGCTTCCTCCGTAGTAAAGTGCGTCCTCTGCCATAATATATCTCTTGTTTATGAGTGAACACACCAGCGTGTTTTCAGAGCTCATGTGTGTAGTTACATGCTGGTTCTTTGTGAATTTCTTGAGTGTTCATTGGTTCGTTGATTTCACCAAATGTCGACAGACACATGATTCACGGTGAAGGATTTCGTGTGACGAGTACTTTTTGGACCCGCGTCATATGACGCGCCGATGCCCCTAACTCTTGTCTGAATGATGGTAAAATATTGCAGGGCGCAGGCAGCGGAAGCAGGAAGTCTCCTCTTTCAGCTAGACGTACAAACCATATTTATGTGATGTATTATTGCGAAGCTATGAATATTTTAAAAACGTAAACACTGTCAAGACGCAGCCTCGTGGGCGCCTTGTTTGAAGAGTTAAAAGACCAGGCTTTAATACCGGCACCTGTCGTTAGATAGATTTCCTTGACATGCATTAAAATGATGAAAGTACATTTTTCTGATGTATATGTATACGTGAATATTCCAGATTTAAAAATAGCTTTCACGTCGGTCAAAATTACCCACTGAAGGTATCGAACAACATGTGGTTAATACCTGTAATAATAACCATAAGCACTTTCTAGTGAATACATTTTAGTAGCCTGTCATTATTGCAAAAGCGTAGTGTCATGTTTGGCATGTGTTGCACTTCTAAATTGCACTAAATGTGAATAGTAGCATTTTAAACCAATTGCATACTGTGAACAGTTTACTTTTAGTACCAAAGATACTAATGGAATATAAACGTTATCCGGAATGTGTTCATCACAGAAAGAGAAGCTGACTTAAGTGAATGTGTGTTTGATCGTAACTGAGAATTCTGAACTGACTGATATCCTCCAATGAAACATGAAGCGCTGGAATGAATCGAGTTGCGTGGAATGTGTTCTGTTCTTGTGGTTTTTGAATTGTGTAGCGAAACAAGCAGAGAAACAATCTGCTCCTGTTTTTAACCTGCTCCACTCATCCCTGGGCCCTGCTTGGATCGATTTACTTTCTCCCCATTAAACGAGAAAAATACACTGTTCATCTTTTTTCGTCTGCACTAATGATGTTTTGTCCTGCTTTACAAAGTACCACAGAGTAGTAGTCTATCTTTAGGGATGTACCGGTGCTGTGTCTCGTGGCGGTCATACTTCCTTTAGGTCCATCGGGCCGAAGCAGCTCTCCATGTGTCCAGGTGAAATATATGCAGTCCGTTTATGTAAACCATGCTCATCACTCAGAGCCCATCTCTGGCTGTTCCTCACCTGGCCATCCTCCCACCGCTCCTCCTCCCGGTCCTGCAGCCAGCTCTTCGCACAACAGCAGCACACCCTCTGACACCGGTCAAGCTCGGGCACCAATTCAGGCGAACCGATGTGGATTGTGTCGACAAAGGAACAGAAACGCGGTCCCCTTAGCAATGTTCCACGTAATGCAACAAGATGAAGTTGCAAAGCGGTCCAGAAAGCCCTCTTCTCCTTGTTTCGGTCCAATGAGAATCTGCTGCTGCTGCCAGGTATTCTCTGCCACGTCGCTGAAATGCTGTTATGGGGGAATTCTGCAAGAACACCATCTGCCAAAACGCAACAGCGACTTGTACGGCTACGAGTGCTGCGATTCTGCCCCGTTCAAAAATCTAATTAGAGGACGAGTTTGAACAGAGCAGGCATGTGTGCGTGTGTTTGTACATTATGTTTTTGGTGTGTGTTTTTTTTTAAGCATGCATCGTGTTTATCAAGTGAGCGGCCCTTAAGCTCAACAGAAATAGAGCACACAGTGTACCACAGGCCAATTCATGATTAACACCGAGGTACTGTAGCTAGAGCGCATTTACGCGTCATTCCACGTAGTTCTTCAGGCCATTTAGGACTCAAGTCAGGTGGAAACCCTTTCCATATGTGTCTCCTCTATAATAAGAAGGTAAAAGGTATGCTGTTGTTATTACCGCAGGCTGTTCATACAAACACTAAACAGCACCTCCGTATGTTTAACCTCTCCTTTCTTTGTATTTAGACTGGAACAGATGTGGCGATTGGAAGATTAGAGCCAATACTTTATCGCTTATGATGAAGCTAATGTATATCAATTTAGAAAAGCTTGTGTGATGCTGAGCTTGGAATCAACTTGAATAGATTAAGTAAACTGCAAATGTGTTTTTTCTCTCCATCTACCCTGTTTTTAGTGTAAAGAAAATAGTTTTAAAAAGGCCCTCTCTTTATAGTTCTTCAGATTTCAGTCCTGGTTAACTTGTGACACCTGTGGTTACCATAGTAACAGCGAGTGCAGTTCAATACTGCACAGGTCTCAGACTTCTGGGGGTGGAAAGCACTTCCTTGAGCAGCTCCTCTGTTTTCAAACTCACGTTGTCTTCATAAATGTCAGTCGGTAATCATCATCAATCGGATGTCACGCTCACCGCGCGGCCGTAACGTCAGCGCCAAGAGCTCACCGTGGCTCCTTTTTCCCGCTCCATTCCTTCCCGCTGTATGTCAAACTGATCCTCTGTCAAAAGAAGAAAAAAAAAGCCAAGAATCACTGCGGGCGTGTTTTTTTGATGATGAAATGCATCGCGCTTCCTGTGCCTCGTTCACAATAAAAGCTTTTCATGTTGAGGCAACAAACAGCAGTGGGACGCAAGAGGGGAGGCTGATATCAATGAGATGAAGTAAACGCCTTGTGCCTGTAAAGCCCGACTGCATGTGAAGGCCACTTGAGTCTGGCGAGTTGATTGGGGGAGTCCGCCACTAATAATTACAATTATGATAAAGAAGTAAGCACTGTAATATAAATGCATTAAAGTAAAATGAGCACAAGAGGAGTTTGATTTGAAAACCACGATGAAAGGATAATTTAACATATACCGTATATACACACACACAACGAATTTGCAATTAGTTTTCGATGTTTTGTAAAATAACATTTGCTTCACATTGTCAACATATAATATCTCATTACAGAAATGCATCCGTCACAAACAGTTGCTTGTTTATTTACAGCTGACTAATTGTCATGTTTTATGAATGAGATTCTCTCTCTCTCTCTCTCTATCTCTCTCTCTCTCTCCCATCACTAGTGAGCACATGTATACCAATTAGAGCAAGCTGTCACATCTCTTTTAGATCGGGAAAAAAAAAAGTTGATAACAGTGCATCACACCGGACTGAATTGTATCACATTGCACCACACCATGCTGCGGAGAGTCAAATCGTATCGATCTGTTGTCGACTCGGAGACGTCTCGGTAGATGAGGCGCACACCCGGAGACATTACCAATGCCTCACAACTAAGGGCAAAGGTTTCATCACAGCTTTGGGGGGGGGGAGCAAAGTTATCGATCTCTTTCCGTAAAACAGAGAAGAAACCCATACAGTGGATGGATTCTGGTCAGTTTAAAATACTGATTTAAAGTGGAACCGGCCTTTAATTAAAAGCTGAGAAGCAATAACTGCTCTATGGAATAGTTTATTGAATATCGTTTTATTCTCCTGAATATATCGTATATTTCGGATTGCCGTGGGTCTCGGCGAGCTAAAGACAATTTTCCACCCGGGTGGACGATATTGAAAGTAAACAATCGGTACGATAAGCACATCAATCTGTGGGATAGAAGGCATGGCCTCATCTCTCCCAGCACACCTTTTTATTATGAAAGGCAACAACACCTGTGATATGCGTTTCTTTTTTTCCACTCCATATAGACAGTATCAACTGGAGCACAATGCCGAATGACGCAGAATCAAAACAGAAAGTAATGAAAAGGAACTCTGAAGAGCTTCAGATGAGGACTAAAAATAGCGCCGTACAAATCTGATCAGAGCTCAAACCTGAAGCACAAGAACCGAGAGCTGGGGAGTGAGCCGTGTGCTTTTGATGACATGAAGCTTCATGTCTGACATGTGTATGGTGTCCCCACCCGGCTCGCACTCCCTAGCTCTCTGTAATCCCCTGTTGCTTTCTACTCTGGTCTTTGTAAATGATGAGGAAAAAGTCACAAAAATATCCTCAGAAGGCCATCTTTCCCGCCATGACATCAACGATTCTTTTGATCTGTCCAGCTGTTCTGTTCTCAAGCATCGGGCCGACCCCCGAGAAGCCGTACTGCGTGTTGGTTTTAAGCTCTTCGGCTTCATAGAATCTGTCGCCCCTTCCACCATGGCTGACTCTGCTTCAAGGGCGTAGGTTTGGTCTCAGCATTGGTAGGGTCCCCCCTTTTTCCACCCCAAAAATGGGTCTGGAGCCGCAAAAGCTATTTGATATCACAGCTTATAAAGTTGTATATAGTCATATTATATAGACAAAAACTATAGTTTGTTGTATTTATGAAATCATAGAACAAGAATAAAGACAATTATTGACATTGTATTGCTATTTTACCTGTTATAACTATCAAACTCTTATAAAGAGGAGAAAACAAATATATTGTGCAAGATATTTTTTCCGTATTGGTGGGGACAATTGTGTCTTTCCCAAACTTTGGTCGTGACCAAACCTACGCTCTGCTTTCTCTTGTTCTGTATCCAACTGTAAAGCAAGGAACCTCCGTCTGTCTGAGCGCGTGTCCTTTGTATATTTCGGCAGCCGTTGTCCGATCGATTTCACGAGGGTGTCTTCTGGCCAGATGGTGACGCTAAAAAAAACTGTACAGGTCTCAGAAACTAAATTATAATAATCTTTCCAGGATTTCTGTGGGCCCAGACAAATATATCCCTTTTCGACTAGATTTCTTGAATTGTTTTTCCTTGAATAAAGAAAGTAGCAATTTAGTAGCACTTTAGTAGCACTTGCATGGCACTTACTTCTAGCACTTTGTAGTTTTGCTTTCATGAAGAAATTGTACTTCCTTGATTCTGAGTTTGTACTCATGGTTGAATCCACTTATTGCAAGTCGCTTTGGATGAAAGCGTCAGCTAAATGAAATGTAATGTAATGTAGATTGATTTGCTGTTATTTTTTAATTATACCCAAATCAGATTTTTCTTTGCTACTTTTCTTCCAAAATGTTGAGCAATCATCACCAAAATGTAGCATAAGACATGTCTGAACCAAACTGGAAAAAGTTTCTCTTTTGGATTTTTGATGTTCCATTGAGTTTTAGCTGGCCCTCAAGGTAATCTCAAATGTGGGAAGGGCTTATATTGCCCCCCAAAAAATGTCATATCTCCTCAAAGCTTTGTACTATTGGAACCACATTTGGTGGACATGTGCAGATATGATGTCCGAGTGACAGTGACAGATTGTGTGCAATAAAAGAAAGAGTCTCTCCATCTGTCTTAAATTACATTAATAGTCTCAAACTTGTTTCTATCTATCTGCAGTGGCTGAAAATGTTCACACGGATAGAGACCGATTTCCAAAGCAGTGATGTGCTGTGCTGAGTGCACTTTCAACGCGCTGAAGGGTGACGGGCAGAACCCCCACCGCCACACAGACGCAGCCCTTTGCCTCGCGATAAAAAATGAAAGTGGATTAATGACAAGAGTGCCATTCTTGTCTTTCAGAGCAGTTTTTTTCTTTCTGCGACGCTGCCAAAAAGACAGTATTTTCTTCTAACTAAGTTCCATCATCCACAAGCAAGCTGAGCACGCTGACAAATCAGCAGAGTTCTGCAAGTTCGTGGCTGCTCTCGCATGAACTGCTTTTGTACTCGCGGCGCTATTTATGCCAATCACTGCTGCCTCCGTGCGGTTGTATTCATAAAAAATAAAATTCTACAATACTATATTCAAAAAAGCAAGAACAAAACAGCGAGGGTGCATGCAGCATCGCATCCTCACATATGACTCGAGCCATGGCGGCTAAACGCTGAACACGGAGAAGAGACATGTTCAAGAACAATCGCAAAGTGGCAGCGAGGGAATTTAAAACTAGGGCACAGAACAAAACATCTAATTAAAGACCCTATCTGTGATTGCAGAATAATGTTCCTGTTGTGTGTTCTCTTTGTGTATGTGCTCACTCATTGAATTGGAGACGTCGTCTGATCTTTAAAATTGCAGAGAGAAACTTGTGTTCATAACGAATGAGGGTGACACTTCCAAGTCTGCTATTTGAAATCACTTTAGGGGCCGTGAAACAAATCGTTGACGCTAATATTGAAAGTAATGTCAAAAGTGTACTTTAGCAAGACCGAATAGCAGCGAGAGGAACTAGTATACAACATCAATACCCAAGTTTATCATAGAAATAGAAATCTTTTGTTACAAGAGCTCATTAGGAGATTAAAACAGGTGAAGGAGGGCTGCAGTGGAAAGTAGAGAGGAAGCTGCAGCACGACGATACCAGAGAGGTCTGGAGGAGACTGAGGGCCATCGCTGGTTATAAAGGTCATAGTGGGGTTTGGGGACGAGGCCAATGAGCTCAACCAGTCCTACATTAAGTTTGACACGGCGGCCCTTTAAGCTTTCACCCTAACCCCTAATCCTATGTATTGTTTGAGTTGTGTTTAGATGTTGTACATTGAGATTATATATTATTGTAGCCCTGATGTTTATGTTTAATTTGATACCCAACATGCTTTGTTTTTTTATTTATACCATGTTTTTTTTCTTGATTTGTACCTTGTGACCTGATATAAAAGGGTCCCCATTTTTAGGGCTCAAAGATCTATCTATCTATCGACCTACCTACCTACCTATTTACCAACCACTACCAATCAAGCCATCTACCTATTATTTAGACGCCCAGAATGTGTTGGTGGTCTTTGTGGTCCAAACTATAATCACTGGGGCGCCACACAGCCAACCTCAGACCGCCTGGGCATCCCTTGGAACAGCTGTGGGGAAAACACTGGTGGGCTGCCAAGACGCCCCATTGCCCCTGCACACCTGACCTGGATAACTGGCAAGATAATGTATGCACAGATGCCAGCAATGTTGGTTTATCCTTTTTTTTCTCTTCTCTTTTCTCCTCTTGCTCTAATTCCCATTCATAAAGCTCCAAATGATGTTCTGTCAGACTCTTTAAGCGATACTACTGTGGCTGTTATTAACTATGCATAATAATCCACATTGCAATAGCATCAGAGAGTTTATTTCACAGAAGAAAAGGCTGCTGCACGCACAGAAAAAAAAGCCCAAAGGAATTATTGTATGTCTCCCAGGCTGCAAGAAATTCAATCCACCAAATTTTGGACTAAATTAGGAAATGGAGTAAATAAAATATGTATTTACATAGCACTAATCTATGCCGTATGCCTTCCAGCAATAAATCCTTATTCTATTTATCTTGGCCTTTTACGAAAGTGTATCCCTCATGTCCAGTTTTAAAATAGCTGATATTGTGCAGTTCCACTGTCTGTCAAGTGTCATGGGAGTTTTCTACCCAACATATCGTTTGTATTCCAATGTGTATGCGGGTCCACCAGTCATGCATTTTTCTAAAATACAGATCCTCTCACTTATTCAGCATTCTGTCAGGGAGAGCTGCGTGGCAGAATTCAATTTACTGCTCTGCACAGGCTGCTACCGGCAAAGAGTGTTGCATCGCTGCCGCTTATAAATATGGATTTAGCCCACACTAACTGCTATCGGAGTATTCGGAAAGCCCCAGTTTCCCTTAAATGTAGAAAGTGTCATGTGTGTTTACTGCGGGCACGTTTATAATTGCCGGTCATCTGAGTAAGAAACCCTGGATTACTTTCACACATTTGGTCACACTTTCCCTCATGCGGAGGGCATTTTTTCCCCCCCAGCACATAAGTGCTAAAAGGCAATGCCAAAAAATACTGAATCACCGACAGGCGCGATGCCCGGAACTACTTTACGTGATAACTTCCTCATATCCGCCCCGCACGGAGCCATCGCCAGTTTGGCGCGGCCCCCGAGCAGATGGAACCGGAGGCTTCCACGGATACGTTCCTGCTGTGCGTCTTGAAGGTCTCATGGATCAGACACAACAGGTCACGGGGACAATGCAGCTGCGATGCGGAGCGGGAAATCGTTTTCCCGGTGACTTGAGACATTGTGTGCGGATGGCCGAATGTTTTTTGTGTTTAGAGGAGGGGCCCGGAGAGTCGGTGGAGACAGAGAGAGTGCCAGGTGGATACAGACAGGTCATTTCCCAACCACGCGGGGGTGGAGAGGCGGATTCCAAATCATAACGGCAGCTATGGATGCACCCGCTCGCTTCCTCCACGAGGCCATTCTTTTCTCATCCGCCTCTCAGAGGGAGTGTTCAGCCGAGTAAGCACAACGCTGAGGGAGAAGTAATGACGCCATGTGGTCGCTGCTGCACTTTGATATTTTATTCTTCCTCGTGGAACAAAAGACACGGCTTCTGTCTCACGGAAAAAAACAACTTCATCGTGTCTTCCACCAATCTGTTCTCAGTCCCCCAAAAAATAAAGAAAAAGTGCTTTGTGAATGCACAAGACTATCTCTATTTGGGAATTTCTCTGCAGGTGTATAAATACTGGCGGTGAACAAAGGCACGGTGTCGTACACTCGCACAGTAAGTTTGCTGATAAGCATACTGTGTTCTTCTGGCTCGAGAGTTTCTTTGAAATACTGTCGACCAAAAAAAGAAAAAACGCAGCAAACTTCCTTTTCCGTGCCTCCTGATTAATGATGTGCACACAGCAGCTAGAAGAACTGTTTGCTCTACTTTGTTTGGCCAAGTGCTGAGAAGATGTGCACTATTCTTGAATTCCTAGAACCTGCACATCCTCCTCCTTCCATCCTGTCTTGGTCAGAAGATCTAATAACTGAAGATTTGATTTATTCATGTCTTTTTTAAATATTTTTATTAAGGGGATATGGGCTCAGTCTCAGAATGATAAAGGACTGACATGATGAGCATTCACTTGTTTGAGCGAAAGACAAAAATTGGGCATAACGCGATATTAAATGGATGAGGGGCGCAGGATTTGGCGCCTTGATTTGACATTTGATAAGAATGAGGAGTTGATTAGCTGTCAGTGCATGTGTTCTGGATTCTGGCTCCAACTAATGAGAGGAAATTAACCGTCAGGAGGTCTCTCCTCTTGATCCTCCTAATCTTTTCCCGACTTCTCCTCTCATCTCCTCTCCTCTCTTCCCTCACCTTTCGCTCGTCTCCGTCCCAAAAAGGTGCCGCTCACACAACCAGAGCCCCTTGACTTGAGTTAACCAGGAGGGTGATGAAGCAAGACACCTCTGCATTTGATCCAGCCCGATTGTCAGATTAGTGCCACAGAACAGGGCTTCCAGTTACAGGTGAGTGATGCTGGCTCGGTATTGACTGCACCTGTCACACAGTCTAATGACTCATGTTGAAGCGCTTTTTGACTAACAGGATCCATCAGAGATATGCCACTTCAGGCGCTCCTCCAGTCCTCCGGCCCTAATGGTTCTCTGTAAATGGAAATGGTCACATCACTGTCTCGCTATGCTTGATTTATCGGCAAGTCCGCAAGATTTCTTTTTTGGGGGGGTTGGCTCAGGGTTTTGTGTGTTCGTCACTTATGTGTAGCTTTCATAATGTGGCATATTTCTGGGTTAAACTGAAACAATTTGCATGGTATCATTTCATCAAATTATATAAGGATTTGATTTGTCTGAGTTTCTGGTGAACCACACTTGCATCACCTATGTTATTGGAGTTAAGCTTGTATAATTATTCAGTGGAGGTAGCTGGACAATTTATCTATTTGGCACATATTTCTGACAGACATTCATGGTCCTGGCTATGTATCCTAATTGACTTTAATCATCTCCTAATGTCCCTCAAGTGCTAATATTAGGTTGACATTTTGATTCAGAGTGAGGCTAACCAACTATAGATTGCCCTGACACTTCATCATACAATGGTCATGGTTCATGTTCCCCAGAGCATGAATCACTTTTGTGATCGCCTGACCTTCCTCAAACGAGCCCATGAGGTTGATATTTGAGTGAAACTTGACCAATATGGGATTGATTGTAGTGAAATGTGCCACCAATATTCTACGTTCCTCGATGAACTCTATGACTTTAGTGATTCTCGGACTACTAGGAGTTAAGATTTTCACAATTATTCTCATGAAATAGCAAAACAATGTATTGCCTATTTTTGTAGAGATGCATGTATCCAAATGGATCCTTAGATTTTTCCTTTTTAATGCTACGATGAGGTTGACATTTTGGTTCCAGAGGGAGTCTCAACAACCTTGCGATGACTTTTCAAAAATGTTGTCCAAAGCTTTGTGTTTAGTGGCAATGATCAAGTGTTAGTATTCTAACAGGCAAGAGGGTGAGCATGATAAATATGACCTGCTAATCAGCATGTATGCATTATAAATGTAATCCCGTTAGCATGCTGATGCTAGCATTTAGCTCAAAGAACTACTGAGCCTTACAGCCAAAGACAGACGCTAGCATGGCTGTTGAAGCTTGTTGCTGTTTGACATGTAATCCTACAAAAAATAAGTTGGAGGAAACACAATGTTCCTGTCTGGATATTATCATCTGAACGTATTTATGTAATTGTATTCAGTTCAGGAATTGTGAAGTTCTTCCAAGACATTAAGGGAAGTTGAAGTGGATGACGGGATGGGGCGATTTCAGGGGATATAAAGTTCAGTAATAACATTATGTGTGGGAAGGGAAAAGTTTCCACATACTTTCACTAAAAACTTTCTAAAATTATGTTGATTGAAATACATAGGTGACATAACTTCCTCACAAAAACAAATGTGCTAATGCAGAGGCGTTGCACAGTAAATGTATATTGTTTTTTAAAGGACAATGTTGATTTAAGACCAAGAAATATATTGAAAAATGTGCATTCTGTCAGTCATGTGGGTGGAGAAAAACAACAACACTCAAACTACTGTGAATAACTGCCAATGGCTATGAATGAAGGGATTCGGCATGCGGATGAGAAGGCACTTCCAACATTTGCTTTACATTTACATCTTTGCATTTCTTTGCTCGTGTGTCATAGGTGAAGCTACCACGTGCCAACGGTGGCACACATGCCTAAGGTTGCATCCCCTTTGCACGATACCAATGAGCAGATCTTGTTAAATATGGCGATGGTTCTTGTTCCATCATTAACATGAAGTGCCCTCTGACCTTGGCTTCCATCCTGACTTCTCGGCAGGAAAGACGTGCTGGAGGAGAAAGAGAATCTCGCCCACAGCTTTTGCCCGTGAGTTGGCGTCAACACATGCAGCGGCGTCCCTGCGGATGGCAGACGTACATGAGTTATTACTAAACCAAGGAGACTTGATGAACTCTATATGCTGCTTTCAAGCTCTTCATCGGCGCTCATAATGGAGGACGGAGGAGGTGGCAGCGTGATATCGCTGGTAGCGCCACACCATAAATTAGCCTTTAATTGCCATCCAGAGTACATTTACAGTCCAATTTTACAGTGGCGCCCTAAACATCTCTTATGGCGCCACGTGGAGCACTGTGAATTTAGGTGAGCTAACGGAGATAATAAATGTGATTTGTTTTGCCCCTTTCGTGTCTACAGTGCACTTCTTTAAGTGGCGGAGTAAGAGAAATGACCTCTCATAAAGTCCTAATTAAGGTAATGTGTGAATGAGCAGTGGAGCCCTCTGGATGCTGATGGGGATAAATGTCGGTCCCTTCAAAGCCACGCTGAAGGTGAAAGTTGCTCTCGAGTTCAGGTAGTCCACTGTGCCTTATTATTCCACAGACAATGAGCCGATGCTCCTCCTGTGGGATAAACACACAGTAATGAGCCACCAAAACGGTTTGCTTTGCAGCCAATCTTGTGGAGAAACAGAACAGTGCCAAGCATTTGATGAGATCCAGAGGAATACACTCAAACAGTCACTTTGACAACTCATTCCCTTAAGGCCAAAAACAAATGTTTCCATTTGTGTCGAAGAAAGACTATCAGCTTTGACATTTGAGCTGCAATTCCGATTGAACAGCTTGTCTATTTGCATCAAGGCCATGAAAGCGAGCCCCTTTCAAAGAACGATGTGCTTTAATTTTGACAGTTCCAACCGTGTTTCGATGCAAAGAACAAAAGCAGGGAAAGTGTGGGGATCTGTCAGGTTTATCTGCTCTCTTCGCTCAGCCTGGAAAGGCCCCGGATATGCGCTTTCATGATGCTGAATCTGGGCCTCGGCAATTCATCACAAAGCAGAGATTTCAGGCTGGCCTATTTAGTACTGTCCAGGTTCCCATAACTTTCGGAACAGATTCATCAGAAAAACCACACAGAACGGGCAATTTAGGAAATATACTCCCTCATCCATGTCGCCCGTGTTCTTATCTTCCAAGATTTTACTCTTTTGATGGAATTGAGGTTGCCCCTTGGCTTAATGGCCTCCATGCTGAGCAGCGAGATGAGGCCAAATTTGCACTCAAAATGTCATCAAAGCTCTCTTTAATTACTCCAATAACTCTCGACCAAGGGGAAAAAGAAAAATAGGACTGAAATCAAATAATTCCTTGAGGAAAAATAAAAAAAGGGAAGCAAACATGAGACTTGAAACCAATAAGTCCTAAATAGGACTTTAATTGTTTTGTCATCAGATGACTGGAACCTCAGTCATTTATCAAACTCATCAATAATGATAAGAACAATTTGAGTATGACTATATATGGAGAGTCAAAAACCCTGATAATTAAGTTAACACCCGTCTTTGAATTACTTGTTGAAAATCTAATTCAACAATCAATATTTATTATCGTACTTATTTCAAAGCAACCTCTCGTCGCACAGACAAATAGGCAGAAACATCTGGCTCCATTTTCACGACGATTCTGTGAAATCACGACTGATGGATGATCAAAGGAGTCTTCACATTACCAACCTCTCCATCACTTTGTGTCATCTTTCTTTTTCCATTTCTTTTTTTCTCCACTGCCAGAGCACCACCACCCACAACAGATGATTGTTTCTTCCGGGGCAAGAACACCGCTGTCAACCTCAGTGTTCTCCCTGCACTCCCTCCTCTTTGTTCACTCCTAATTAACTGCGATTTTGCTTGGCTGAATTTCAAAAGGCCATCGGAGAGAGCTGCTCGGCTTGGCCATGAGTCACTCAATCTTTCAACGGAATTATGGGTTTTTAAAAGTCAAGGCATTATGAGATTGTCAAATGGCGAGAATAGAAAAACAACATTGTACCAATTATGCCAAAAAATTGAAGTTATGTGTTGGGAGTGCTCAGCTTGAAGGGCAATTCAAGTGCAACTCAGGAGTAAAAAACTTGCGGGACTCCACATTAGCATTTGCATCTCTGTAAAGAAGAGAAAATAATTATGGATAATTCATGCTTGTTTGTTTAATTTAAAGCAATGTAAAAAAAACTAAACTAAATGGAATTTAGCAACTTTAGTAAATTGCTCCCAGCAAAGTTCATTGAATGAATAAAGTGTAACATTAAAGACATTAAAACAAAACACACTTTATATTCCAGCTAGGGGACCAACGAAACAATACAGCAGCGCATTGCCACCAGAATCCTTTTCACTTTCTTTTTTTGTTTTTGTTTTGTTTTACTAGATACCCAATTATTCCCATTGAAGACAAACAAAAATGATCTCTTGTCATAACAAGACATTTTGCTTTAAAAAAAATATATATATATTGTCGAGATGACGGCAATATGTTACCATAGTGTTATCGAGCTGTAGGTGGCTTAACCTTTTGAGCCCCGACCCCCCCAGGGGGGGAGAAGCCCTAGCGGCCCTAGTACGGTCTGTTCAAGTAGTTGCATGAACCCCAAATGAGTGTTATTTTATATCATGCTCCATGCTTCAAGGCCTAAACAACAACCTACAGAGTTGTAAGACCCCTCTTTGTAAAGATAATGACCTAAATAATCAAAATCACAATAAAATCACAATAAAACAAAGCCTTGGGGAGTTACCAAGGAGTTTTAGTCAAAAACTGTGTTGTTCAGTTCAAAAATGGAAAAGTTATAACCTTTATGCCTAAAGATGCTTTGATTGGGGCATGCTGGGTATTATTCTTTGCATAAACGTCTGCTTAAGACGTGTGACGCGTTCTAAGAAACCTCCCCCGATCACGGAAGCCTGCAGAGTGGAAAAAGTCGAAGGAGAGTAGGGGGAAAAAAACAGTCCGGCCGCATTACAGGTACTAATGTACTACACACAAGGATCTATCATACTTTGTTACATTCATACAAGCTCGTAGGGTTACAAAGAGGTGTCTTTTATTGAAATGACGGCGAGGTTACGGGGTTTATGTAATTACATAAACTTAACGGTATGTTGTTTTTTTTCTTTTCGTCTATCACTCTTCCCACAAGGCTTTACTATATTTCAGCAATTTAAATGAAGTTAATCAACGTTGTGGTTCCGGAGATACTTTAGGAAACGTCACTTGACTTATTTTTTAATTTCCTTGTCCAATAATGGGCGCCGCGAGGCTATGGCTAAGGTCATGGGGTCGGTCAAACCCAGTGCAACAGCATAGGCTGCCAGAAGTATATTTAGTATGTCCCAATACATAGTGTATCGAATGCAGCCAAAGAATACCAGGATGTATCTGTCACATTTTGCAGTATGCAAGCCAGCAGGTTTTTCTGGCTTAACTTTGACCCACCATCCTATGCACAGTGGACATATGAGCAAGAGGGTCAAAGTTCAAGATGCAATGTTCTGAAGAAGTGGTCTCAACTTATTGCAGACTGCATGGAACAGTGCTTACTTTGTAAAGGCAGCTGCCGTATGTAACTCAAGTAAAAATAAAAAAGTATGCAATTTTGGAAAGCAGTGTCTGTTAACACCAGAGAAAACTCCCTAAATAATATAGTTTAAAACTTGATATTTGTTGACTTTTCCTCAGGTGACCCTTACTTTAAAAAGTGAAACATTGTGTTTGTTTATATTCTCATCAAAGATGTACTTCACCAAGGGACAAAGAATGTCTTTGGGTCCAACGGTCACCACAAAAACCACAAAGACATGCACACACTTCGTCATTCACACATGGACACACACTCTTTCATACAGACATGGACGCCTGTTTTTTCAGATGTCTGTAAAGGACTGTAAAACAAATACTGTGTGCTGCACATATGATAACTATATCTAAAAAGTCCATGCATGCAAGTGCTTATTATTGTTGATTGATTTATGTTTTTTATATTTTTGTTTTGTAATAATTTTCTCATTTTACTCTCATTTATATGCTTTGTGGTGGGATTAATGGTTAACTATGTTGCCAAACAAAAGGTTTAATAAATGTGGGGTTAAAAATTTAATTAAGTTTCTTAATTCCAGGTGTAAAGCAAAGTGAGATCATTTCTGATCATTAGTATAAGGGGAGTATTCAGAATGTTAAAGACTGCACAAAGGTTCATAAGGTGCTTTATCCAAGCTGCCAATGCCTTGCCCACTCTTTCTTTTCCGTCAATGCCAATGTCATTTTCACACTCGGCTGTAAACACTTCTAATTCTGCTGCTGCAGTGGCTTTGAATAAGGGAGCCAGCTGCCTGCCAACAGTGCGAATGTGTCACTTCAGCAGTGTCACACAGGGCCATCAGGGCCAGACCGGGATGGATTGTTACGCGTTCCACATTGCCTCCTAGCTGGCGGTAGTGAGCATGGGCCTTCGCTCACGGCGGACATTGGCTTGTCATAGCGCCCTCCGCTGGTGGAGCTAATTTGGCTAAAGATGGCTCTGTTCCAATTAAGTGTCTGAGTATGCCATGCCAGTGAACAAACATGGCTACGTTCCCAATTGCTTGCTTTTATTTTTTTATTTTAGTACGCCCTGCTGCTGCCTTTACAAAGTACCTACTGTTGCACGCATTATGCATACAATTGGGGAATACTACCTGTTATACTATTGTACTTTGAACTCTGTATGCGGTGTGGAACGCAGTCCAAAGCTTCTTCTGGCATACTAAATAGTTTTAGTATGGCGGCGAGAGTATTGGAACGCACCTGGACACATCTAAATGGAGATTAGCTGCCGTGTATGTGATTAATGATGGCTGCCATTAGACATCAAAAGGTCTGCTTTTAAAACAAGGCCCACGCTTCGGACATTGAACTTGGGAGTGATGCTGTCGTGTGTTTTCCCACTGCCGTTTGTGAAGCGTTGACTGGCACCAGTTTTTAAATTGGAGCCACGGAGATGGTGACACATTTAGCATGGCACAAAATAAGCCTGTGGAAGCCCAAAAGGCTGCTTTTTATCGACACAGATGTTACAAACTTTCAGATATTTTACAGGTATATATACGGCAACTCCTGTTTCACTTCACCAAGGTAGGCTATTTGTTTTCTGTAATGGGATGAATATTGCTCATCAACCTATTTCTGCTGCCTGTTTGATGAGTTAGGGTCTGCTGACTGCTAATTTCCGCTCTCATGCTCGATGCTTGTATTCATTTGCTGGATGTTTGTTTGTCTGCTGCTGGATATCAGGTGGAAGTTGGGTTTGAATGTATTAATCTCACGGCACTAGATGACATATTCCCTGTTTGGATGTGCTTTGTATGGGAGTGGCCACAAATAGATTCCACATAACAACTTTGGGCTCTGAATATATTGCATATTTTGGCGTTTTATCACCACTCTTCACTCTGCTGAACTTGTTTGTGTGCTTGCAGGGAGGGATAAGGTCAGAGCCTATTGACACCAGATATCAACTTCGTGCATACTCCGTATTCACTTAAATAAATAAGTTCCACGTGGGTTGGTCGACTGAAACGCCTCCTTCCCAGCTTTGTGATATTGTAACTTGAGTTATTGTCGACCTGCTCCCACACTCAGGGCATGATTAAGCGACAATCTGTAATGGTTTTCCGGTTGTGCTCCTTCTACGATTTCACGGTTTAATTTCAGTTTTGTTTTGTCACAGCTCATTAAATTTTACTGAAATGAATGCAGAGCAAAAACGGTGCACTGCAAAGAACTATGTTTCGGTGAGATAACCTTCCATGTAGGCTTTAAAATCTGCCCTGACTTGTTATTGAGTATGAATTAGCTGATGCTGACTGCAAGGCTGTTTGACTTAATTAAGACAAAGTTTACTTGACTTAACAATCTGATTTTATTGGGTTATATTTATCTATATACGAGGAATGATTACATGACCTTTAGAATAATTTGACACTTATTTTTAACTCTCCAAGTTTAAGTTTCAAAGCCAAACACGTCTAATTGAAAGTTTGTTTATCTTTCTGCTTGCATGATGGTATATTCTCAACTTTCCCTTGGGACTAAAATGTCATTTTAAGGTTTTGCTTTCTGTATTTTATATGTGTTTAACTTTCACATTCCATTAATAACAATAGTGCTTCAGATTTTTTACACCCCATTCTGTTATACAATACAAAACTCATAGACTAGTACTATTACTGCAAAACGTTTCAATCCAAGCTGGAGACATACGCTGCCCATATTTTTACATTCAGTGTGACAACTTCCTGAGGATACCATCATCTCCAATGTCCATTGCGAAATATACACCAATGAATCCACTTATTATAATTGGACTTATATATTATAGCTTCAGAACTTTATTATCATGCTTTCCAAATAACTTCAGTTTCAAAGTAGTCCAGTTATCATTAGGGTTGGGTACCGAGAACTATGCCATATTGGCACCGGTTCCAACACGTCCGGTACCTACCGGACCGAAAAGCAACGCAGATTTTGGTGCTTCCTTTCGGTGCCTGAGCCGATTTAAATACTTTTTTTTTTTACACTACCCTGTAATGTTGCACGGTATATAGATACTATAAAAGTAGTGCGGTACCCGTACGTTAAAAACGATACGATTTTGAAAAAAATTAAACGATACCCATCCCTAGTTATCATAGTTGTCTGTACCATGGGTGTGCACAACAAACAAACAGAATCTATGTCAACATTATACTTCCTCTTAGCATCCCACAAGCCCCAAAATTATAGGAACTTTTGTGGCAAAAGTTATTTTGAGGATTGAAGGGGCAGTTATCATCTTTCATTCCCGCCGTTGATTAAATACGATTCGAAGAATACAGCGATCCCATCCAGCCATGCAGTCCTGTCACTACAGCAGTCAGAATACTGATGGACCGGGTACATTTGTGCTTTTAGTATGTCATTAGTTATAATTATGTGATAGAACAATTCTTCCTGGCACATCCTCGTAAGCACAGTATTAAAACTAGCAGCTGCTGCCTAAGCCTTCTCAGTGATCATTGAAACAGACTATGCTAGTTAGCGTAGCTGCTGATAGCAAGGTTACACATTCCTGTTGAAGTCGACGTACCAGTACAAAGCTGATATCTGATGAGACATTGGTCTTTGCATGCGGTTGGGAGATGAGAAATCTATTATGAAACCAAACATTCCCTGCATCACTTTGTTCCTGTTAATTAAAAACACTGAGCTACACATGTTAGATTCCTTATTGGTTTGCTCGTCTGTCTTTACGTTCAGAAACATTCTGAAGAGAAAAGAGTGACTCCCACAGTCCTGATTTATGTGAGCAAATCTCCATTTACCATAAGATAATTTGCAATTACTGTGCTTCCTTTCGTAGACCTTGCTTTCTTCCTTACCCTAATTGAATAAAGCAAAATAAATAACAATGTTGCAGAGTTATGCTGTTGCAGCGACATGTAAAGAGTAAAATACCGTGGAGAGGCTTTAGAACTTGAGTATAGAATTATCCTCCTGCACCTGTCTATAAATATGTGTAATTCATTTAAAACATAGATGTAGATTTTGATTGAAAGTTGCCAGAGGCAGAGAGATGATTAACCACCAAAGCTGACAGCACGAACACCCGGTTCACCATGAATTTTTGCAATTTTAAGATACACACTGGTACTACAAACAATGTCAATTACATTATTCTATATGATTATAAATGATCTGATTCTGATATATGGTAAAATATGCATCCTGTGACTTTCTTCTCCTCTTACTGCCTGCTGTTCTCCCCACGCTTCAATTCCCCCGATCTATCCCTACATGATCAAAATTAAAAACCCATCCGCTATATTTGCCAGAAATAGCCGTAGTGTCACTGCTGTTTGTGATTGTGTTTTTGACTTATTCCACATATTTGTCAGGAACAGACACACACACTAGCTTTTAAGAAAACAGCACAGGAGGAGAACCGCTTGTTGACCGATGTGAGGAATATACACAGCACTACTCAGAACACTGTTAATGTTATACACATGACACTTGTTTTGGCTGATATATGGTGTGGGGTTGAACTTCAGTCAACTCCCCTCTTTTTTAAAATCCCTTTCCCAGCAGTGAAAAGTGTTAACCGCTCCCTCTCCTCAGGTGCTTTTTCAGGGATTTGAGCCGCTGACCTCCCAATGAGAACTTTACTCTGTCGGCCTTTGGGCTCACGCTGCCTGCAAATTGTATAACGAGCTGTACTTTCCCCTGCTTAGCCACAGTCATGTCCATAGCCCTCAGCGAGTACTTCATCCTGCCAACATAGCACTCTCATCTTGCCTACGGGGCTGAATCGATGAATCAAGTGAAAGGACGACAGGTGGGGAGGCAGAGTGTGTGAGATAGACATCAGGAGGGAAACCGAATGAGAGGTTAATCCCCACAGCTCAGTATTATTTCATATCTGCTGTAGAGCTCAGTCGGGGAAACCCGGTCGCCATTTCCTTCTAAGGCCATCTTAGGACACGCGTTGCAGCTTCAGCTGTAGCTTGTCATTGAAGGTCATTCGGCTAATTCCTTGACACACATTTGTCCCCGGCTGTCGGCGCCTCGTGCACTGTGCCATTTATCATGTAACCCAGCAGATAGCTTCCGCATGCTCTCTGTTCCGCTGCCATTACGGGCCAGAAAAATCCAGAGTGTGTGCATTAAAGCGCACAGGCAAACGTGGTAAAAGATAAAGAGTTCTTAGTTGCATGTGGCTTTCCCAGTTTGCCTTATTCTGCTTATTCTGTCAATTTGTGCATGCTAATGCACGGTGATCATGCCAGCTATCAAAACTAAATTGGAGTTGGCCAAGTGAATAATGTAATTCACAGGTCTGCGTCTCATAAAATAGCATCTAATGAAACATTAAATTACACTATTATGTGGATGAATCATAGACAAAGACCTGGGGCGGAAGGTTATTGAATTGTTCCACAGAAAAACAATTCAAAGTTTCACTTTGACTTGACACGGCTCAACATGGTGTTTCGGTTTCGCTCGATTCCCACTAAAGTACAGAGGGTCAGTCTCAGACCAGCTGGCACTTGCTGCTAATGTTCGTCTAAGGATGCTCCAGATTGACAAATCAGCATTATAATAAGTGGTTGGCTGTAGCTTATGCGGTTCCCAAAAAAAGAACAATTTCTGCATCAATTTATTCAGAATGGGATGAATGTGTTGTGGAAAACTGCAAAACACAAAAAACTAATCTCCTTTAAACGTGCCAGGTGTTCAAATATAATTCAAGGCACACTGTAGAGTTTGTGCAGAAATCTAAATGCCTTTAGTCTACATGGCAAAATGTATTTAAAATGACAAGCGTGTTGTGCCTGACATGGGCCTTGGTATATTTTGCACAAACCCTACAGTGTTGGATTATGTTTGGAAGGAGACGCGCTTGAAACAAGATTAAATTACCACCGTAACCCTGGAGGATCCAATGACCACCTGTATGTTACATCCTCAAAGAGCAGTGCTTCAACTCCATTGTCTTCCTATGAGAAATAAACCAGAACTCTTTGCTTCTGGGAACCCTTTTTTTCAAGGGTTCTTTGTAAGATTAAGGGTCTTCTACAAAGAACTTTTTCTTCCAGAAGGTGTTCTTTGGATGAACAGAGTTCTTGAAGGATTGTTGAAAACAGGGATGTTAACAGATCCTCCCAGCTAACACCACCAACACTGATTGTGAACCATGACTGTTGTTGGTCGCGCTCCTCAACATCGTCCTTTAGGATCCTCTTGAGGATCTTTAAATTGGATCATAATGCAGATGGAAAGGTTCTGGATAGAACATCCATAGAGGTTTCTGGGGGGAACCACTTTAGTGGGGTGTATTCAATTAATATTCAGCGACATCCAGTTAGAGATAATTTCCGTATGCAAAGGTCGGATACATCTCTCGTTATGATTTAGCCCTATATGTATTGAAGTAGCAGAGCAGTTGGATCAGCGTATGTATGTAGTCAACTGACTGTCAAATTAAATAAAGAACCTTCAATTGAATAATATATCAACAATGTGTATAGTCAGTTTGAATATATGAATTATAAATAATGCATACATATATGAATAAATAAATATTCTTCTCTCATTTCAAGTAAAATATGGGCTTTTAAATTGACTTCATTCATTTGTAAAGTGATGTCACCCAAGAAAGCCATGCTATTACATTTCTCTCATCTTCTAAAAGGAGTAATTTGTGTGCAGGGACTATCTGTGTTTATTAAAAGCTCATGTGTCAGCTCTATTCACCTCCTTCTTAGTGCTGAATTAGTGCCGTAAATGCTGGAAGAGCTTTGTCAAAATGTAAAAATTTAATTATCTATCGGTTCTAGATCCGGGTCCACATACAACGGCATCTGGGTCCACCTGTTAGTGACCCCTGCACTATACCAGAGAAGGGTTATCTGTCGAACTCTCATAAGGGGTGCAGGGGGAAGCCATATAGTGATGGTTCTAGATTCAGCCTTTTATGTTCAAGATGGAAACTCTATCAAAGCTTCTACCAGGAACCAAAATGTTTTTTTTCTAATGAGAACAGGCAGAATACCCCCATGGTTCTAGTTATCATGTATTATAAGAGTGTGCCTGCTAAACATATACTGGCATTATCATTGAGAACATGTTCGTACGAGGACACTAGCTTTGAGCTCAAAGCATTGGGTTTCAATCATCTTCATTCAATCAGTAATTTTGGTTTTGTTTTGCTAATTGCTGTTGTCTGTTGAGATTTTTGTTTGAAACCAGTGTGATTATGTTCGTGTTGTGTAATGCACAGCAGCGGAACACACCGCTTTTGAAATGTAATCTATTTTCGACTTGATTTTGGACACATTTGTCATCTTGTGATGAATCCCCGGTGAACGCTGATGTTTGCTTACCTCTGTTGCTGCTGTTAGAAGCCAGCTCGACCCCAGCCCTCGCCCGCTGTGGGTACACGGCATGTGCACCTCGTGTTTGTTTCTACTTGACACCCATGGGGGGGGATTTTCTCTTCTTTCTTTTTTTTTACACTCCCTGCATGTAGCTTTGTATTTCCTGCTGATGTGCTTTATTGCCACAGCAGGGAGTATCCCCAAGAATAGTCTTGTGCTGCCAAGTCAAAGTATATTACCATCTTTATTTGCTAAGTGACGTCAATGCTCTTCTCAGAACTCTGGTTGGTGTTTGCGAGTAGCGTGCTAATAGCTGCAACTATGGCAATCCCGGAGGGTGACTGTTTTTTCTTTTTCGAAGTTAACAAACAAAACTAAAGTAAAGTGTGTCTATGTATTCATAAATACATTATAAAATATTTCCCAGGGCTACAATCCAAAGCCACCTGAGAAAATGTGTTTTGTCATTTGTTACTCATAAAAATATATATATTATTATATTCCATCCATCCATCCATTATCAGCCGCTTATCCGGGGTCGGGTCGCGGTGGCAGCAGGTTCAGCAGGCCGACCCAGGCTTCCCTCTCACCCGCAACACTTTCCAGCTCATTCTGGGGGATCCCGAGGCGTTCCAAGGCCAGCCGGGAGATATAATCCCTCCAGCGTGTCCTCGGTCTTCCCCGGGGTCTCCTACCAGTTGGACGTGCCTGGAAAACCTCTAATGGGAGGCGTCCAGGAGGCATCCTGACTAGATGCCCGAACCACCTCAGCTGACTCCTTTCGACACGA
Organism: Taurulus bubalis; assembly: GCF_910589615.1. Classification (NCBI taxonomy): domain Eukaryota; kingdom Metazoa; phylum Chordata; class Actinopteri; order Perciformes; family Cottidae; genus Taurulus; species Taurulus bubalis. The sequence continues at coordinate 4,885,269 of NC_136607.1, forward strand.
AGGAGCAGCGACTCGACTCCAAGCTCCCTCCTGATGTCCGAGCTCCTTACCCTATCTCTAAGGGTGAGCCCGGCCACCCTGCGGAGGAAGCTCATTTCGGCCGCTTGTATTCGAGATTATTATATTATAATATATTATTATATATTATTGTTGTTGTAGAGTGCATTGAGAAATGTATGGAGTTTGAGTCATTACACAAATGCATAGAAATAATGTAATGCTTTGCAGGAGGCAGGCGTGACCGAGAGCAACTGGATCAGAAAGTGTGTCGACGGCACTAATTCTGTGGTTTTCTCTGCCGTCAATCACATCGAGAAAGAAATATATGGAATCATCATTTCTTTCTAGACTCTTCCTAACTCTGCGTTTTGCATCAGGTCTTTAGAAACAATTGTATTGTGTTATTTATGTTCTTATCTCGTGTAGGCTTGGCCCTCTTAAGAGCTGCCCCTATTGGGGTTCATTTTTCTGCCTGCCCTTGTGTTCCGCCCCGGCATCCCTTACCTCAGCACATATAACAGCTGTGCGACCATAATTCTGCTCCCATTACTTCTTCAGGGTAAAGCAGTCAACAAAAGGTGAGAAAACGCACCTTTTGGTGCGAAGCTGCACCTCAGCCGCCGCATCACGGACAGCGAGGCGCAAGCCCCAAGAGGAGGCTCAACGTGCTCCGGCGCCAGTGCCTCCACCCAATCCCGACCACATATCCTTCTTTTGGCGGCTGCAGACCGGCAGGCCGAGTGGGAGCACTTGGAAAGGTTAGAAGCGTTGCACATTATCCAGGGCGCTAGAGGCCCTTCTACTACAGCGTGATAGATGGTCCGCTTTTCAGTGCGGGTGTGTAGGGAGAGGATCGGATCCCACATCACCGTCAGATCGATTGTCTCCTGTCTACAGTTAAAGCGCATGCTGCAGCCATTTCATCTTGCCACAAAAGCTGTATAGAAAGAGGCAGTTTTTTGCTCTCAAGCGCTGCAGTGGGGATTTACCGCCGGTGCTGCGCACTCCTGAGCCAATAGCCCAAATCCCTCTCTAGATGCTATCTCTCAAGAAAGCGCTCCTCCTTACCCTCCTTGTTCTCCTTGACCTCCTTGCCATCAACACAAGTCCACGGTGCATCGCCCTCCACAAGAGATTTGCACTCGCCCGTGGCCCTCCTCTGAGGGATGACAATCGCAGAACATCAGGGATTAGTGGGGTGCATGAGGACCATTACGATACATAATGGACGTTCTACTCTTCTTCATCTGCAGTGCTGTGTGAAGAGTGTAGCATCACCAGATTCCCATTTTTCCTCCTTACAGGGTTGACCGGGTTAACTGTGGCACAGTCCATCCCTGCCTTCAAGGTGGAATCCTCCGAATGGGTTCCAAGTGGAAATTTTCCATGTCCGGACCCAGGAGTCGTTGTCTCCGAACCTATGACCGATTACATAAATGAGAATTAATCCATTTTTACGGAGCACTTCTACTTTAGCCGGTGCAGCTTTTCCGGCCTTCACGGCTTCCGATCAGCGGTCCAGGGAACACACCGACCAATTACATGTGTTGTAAACCATCTCAAGTAGCGCCACGCGGCCAATCAAATATGTGTAATCCGACAAGCGCCGCCCTCGACTCGAATGTGATATTCGCACACACGGGAGAGAGACCCAACAGTTGGAGAAGTACGTGAGTCGGAGAAGTTATTTCACACGGCGTGCTCGAAAAAGAGAAATGTGGACAGCTTAACCAGAGGACTGGACAGACTCATATGTTTATTCTTTCCACAGGCAGATGAAAACCAGTCTGTCTCACATGTTCAGAGACTGTGATGATTATTAAAAGTGGTAATGTGAAGCACCACTAAAGAGACAAAGCACAAAGCTTTTGAGCAAACGTACCCACTCAAATCCAAAATGAAGACACGGAAAATAAAGAGCCCAATATGATCAGAATCCTAATACATTAATTCACTGTCCAACAATGACGTTAACAGAGTGGAGAATAGAGCTGAAACAAGTGGTTTCCATAATCATAGATAAACCCTCTGCACACAAAGTTCTATTTTAAGAAGATGAGAATAATATGGATATCTTGGCTTTTTTTATTGACATCACATCCCACCTGAATTAAATGAATTTAAGGCTGCAGGGCAATTCAGTTACTTTATTTTAACAGATATGTTTTCTGTTGTTTATTTGACCTGATATGAGAGAAGATCGTTTATTTATTTATAGGGTGTGTATTATGTATAAATTATCCAGTTTAATTGGAAATCTGACAATAAATAATAGATCCAATCGAACTTTCTTTATTTGATATGGCAGTCGGTTGTATACAGACGTTGGTACAACCGCAAGACTACATCAATACGTATGGCACTAAATCATAGAAAAAGTTAGAGATAATGTTATCATGCTAAGCTCCGGTACATCACTAAAATGTCTCACTGGACCTTGCTACATTTTAATTGAATATCTCTCTCCTACGGATATAAGGTGAAGAACCCTGAGGTCAGAGCATAGAACCTTGAGGCCAGAGCACTGAACCCTGAAATCAGATCATAGAACCCTGAGATTATAGAACCCTGAGGTCTGAGCATAGAACCCTGAGACCAGAGAACCTGAGGTCAGAGCATAGAACCCTGAGGTCAGATCATAGCACCCTGAGATCAGAGAACCTGAGGTCAGAGCATAGAACCCTGAGAGCATAGAACCTTGAGATCATAGCATAGAACCTTGAGACCAGAGCACAGAACCCTGAGATCAGATCATAGAACCTTGATATTATAGAACCCAGAGGTCAGAGCATAGAACCTTGAGACCAGAGCACGGAACCCCGAGGTCAGAGTACAGAACCCTGAGATCAGATAACCCTGAGGTCAAAACATAGAACCCTGAGATCAGAGAACCCTGATGTTAAATAATCTGATAATGTTCCATGCTGTAGTAGTTATTATTGTTGCACGTTCAGACTCAAGGGAGAGCAGAGCACAAAACCTTCAACACTTTGCACACATAACTGAACCCCAATAGCAACAGCTCTCAGAAAAGCTCTGCCTATGCTCATAGTGTATGGGAGTTACAATACATAAATTATGCTTCTTTTTCTTCCTTTTGTTTATTTTTTCCCACGTATGCTGCCGTAGGAGATTAGTCTGGGGAGGGTGGTCACAGTCTGGTTTACATTGTCTGTGCAGTTGCAACAGACACCTAACGGCTATCTAACAACATGTAAGGTAGGGGTGGATTTCAACAGGTCCTTTGTTCGGTGTTCACCGGATTACTCACCGCAGGCAGAAGAAAAAGCACCTTTCTTTCTGCTCAAGTAGCATTTTTCAGTAAAACACTACTCTCCCTCTTGTAAAAGTTTGAACCCATCCTTGCGGTGAAGGTCTGATGTTTTGGAATGCGATGTGTGGCAACAATGCTGTTGTCTGGCGTGGGTGTAGTTTTGTCACATTATTGGTTTCCCTCCTACACACTGCGGCAGATAAACATCCTCACATATAGCTTAACTGACTGCAGTGCAATCCTACTTCATACTGCTCCATTAAAATGGTGGTATTGATTTACGGAGTACCCACTTATCAAAAATCACAGCTGTGCTAAAATAAGAGAGGAAACACGGTGTTGAAAAGATGTTCTGTCACACTATACATTGCTGTATATATCCAGCATTCTCACAACCACCCCTTGCTATCTTGTTATGTATTATTTATATTATACTGCTAAAAATATGTACATTCATTTGCACATTTTAATTTTTTTACACTTCTGTTTAGATGCTAGACTGCATGCTGTCTCAGTAACTGGGCTCTGTGCAATGTTAATACAACTGAATCTAACTTGGTTCAGACCTTTTTAGATGTATGCACTATTTGATTAGACAAAATTCTTTTATTTAATACTTCATTGACTTTGTCAGGACTTTTCAGAAAAGTCCTCCACGACTCTTTCTCTCTTCCGAGGTAACAATTAATGAAATTCATTGGACTTACACTGAGTCACTTTGCAGCATGAACTGGCAAAGGACCTCCTGATACAATGCAATCAAATGCCAAGTATGATTATTTTAAAGTACTGTACTAATATGATATAGATTGATATCAGGATTTACATGTATATTAAACTAGGCAAAGTTATGATTTTTTTTTGTATCGAGGAAGTATGGTGTTGTTATGGAGGATCTCGGCATAGGGAAGAGGTCAGTGAAGATGGGTCTGCAAAGCCTTTGACTTTAAGACAAGAGGACCTGAGGTCAAAAGTTTTCTGCTGTTTATATTTTGGGAATGGGAAAGACGTTCCAGGTCGTATGGTAAGAGGAGGAATGACATGCAGTGTTCAGTAGGTCCTCTTCCAGCATCAAACCGGGAACATATCCATCACAGTGTACCAGTGGTGGGCCGTCAGGGCCTGCTAAGCCTTCTCTGCTGGCCTAAACAGAACCGCAAAGTTATAATAGCTATTTTATAATTACATTTTTTTTATTTTGTCTTGTGCAATGAGCGCTGTGCTGTTCCTCAGCTCAGGCCAGCAGCACGGCTTGCTTGTCAGCTGGTTAAGTATAGCTCATCATCCAATCAGATCGTACCTCTGTCTCTCTTCTCTCTCTACGCCAGTTAAACACATGGTGAGGGCCAGCAAGGGGGTTCTGTGATTCTTAACAGAGACAGCAGCACCCAACCTGAAGCAGCATACCGCCTACTGCACACTCCACTCCGGTACAGCAGGTGGCAGTATGCATTTAGTCAAGTTGGTTGACTTTCCCTGCAGACTTTCCCTGTCCTCCCTGCCCTGCGGCGCATGTCACCCGCATGTCACCCTGCTTGGCCAGGCGCGATGGAAAGCAGGTCTGCGCTAGATCGCTGTTAGCTCGCAAGCTAACTAGCGCTCGTTGTTTGATGGGGGGGGTGCCGAACAGTTGATCCACTGAAAACGCAAGTACAAAACCCACGGCCCACCACTGCAGTGTACGATATGCGAGACCACTCTGTGTTTTCACATTTCCTCAACATCAGCGAAAAATAATAATCTAAAAGGATTTACTTAACGATGGAGTTCACCATGACCTTGGTGTTGTTCACCCATGTAAAAAAAAAAGTAGTGCTTTAGTTTATGTAGAGCACTTAAATATCCATCACATTCATTAGATAAATTGCCACTCTGATATGCTGGAATATTACCGCAAATTTGTTGATGTCGGGGTTCACAGTGTGTCTCTCAAAGTTGTTAGCTGCTTGGTGGAGGCGAGGCCACCCGCTGCGGTGAAGATGTTTTATAGTGTGAAATTTTCGGAAGGTGTGCAAATTTGCCCTTGCATCCAGCCCACATGCAGCAGAAAATAGCTCCCCTCTGTAATGAGCACTGCGTTCTGTAAACAACTAGGCTGGAACATTGGAACGCAGGAGACACATTTATGCAAACAGACAGACGATAAGTAACTATTATCAACACACACAAAATAAATTGTTTCAGTTTGCACACAATCCATACAGTAGTTTCTCTGAGTAGAGTTGAAAGAAGCGTTCATGTAACAGTCGTCTCGCTGAAACACTGTGAGGCTTCAAAGTGGTGTCAACATTCTTTTTCTTTTTTATTATTTCATTTTTGTCCCTGTTTTGGGGTAGCTGTACAAATACATGAGGAAAAAGTGACTGATGTTTTATGGAGTTTGATTTCCATAGATTTGTCTGACTCCTTTTGCATTTCTTTATGTCATTACACACACACACACACACACACACTCACTCACACGCGCACCCCTCCTCCATCACTTCAGATCTGGCTGCCAGTCAGCCCTTCTGATTTTCAAAGGCTCCAGATTATGAAACAGAAGCTCTGAACATGGGCCAGATTTCCATCCTCTGATCTTTCCTCCTCACTTCCCCTCTTTTTCAGTACGCCCTTCCGCTTTTGTCGTCCGTATTTCCTGATAGCCAGAGTGGCAGAGCAGGCGTGCAACAGGTAACTCTTTAATGACTTGGAGCATAAAAACACCTTCGAGGGGTTTGTACACTATAATAATGTTCAGGCGTGGCATGATTCTCCAAAATTTTAAGGTCACAATTTAATAATGTATTTTTTTTTTCACTGGCTTTGTCATTCTGTAACATAGCAATATGTTCAAATGTAAACAATTGATTTAACATGTTATAAAAAATACATTTTACCAGTCAATTGGGAACAAACAAACAGAAGATCCACTCGACTCTATGGGTGACACTCCTCCAATCGTGAGCACCCATTGGCCCACGGAAAATATGCATTACTGTAGCTGACCAATCAGGACTGGCTTATCCGAGCAGACATGTTCACAATAGAAATAACACGGCAGTAATGTGTCAATGAACCAGAACTTCTTAAACTATCTTCTATATACAGTTATGGTTGAAGACTCTACTTCCCTCATATTTTAAGTGTAATTCATTTGTCAAAGAAGAGACAAAATACACAATAAACTAACTTATTTTTTCATAGATATTGCGGTAATATTTTTGTGGATTCTTTTGCCCACTGTAATCATGTGGTGAAAATCTGATATTGTGCTATCCCTGTTTGAAAATTAAACCCTTGGGGCACAGATGAAAAAGATTTTCACAGCTTCTTTTTTTCCATGTATTTTTTTCTGTGTTTCAGGAAAAATGTGGGAACGTTATTTTACACTCTTAACCTCAGACCTCCAGGGTTATTTTTCATCAAGAAAGAAATAACTCCAACTCGTTAAAATAACAAATTCTACAGTTCTATTTTCACAGGTGAAAGAAAAAGAAAGGAAGCATTTCCTTTGTGCATGGCCCGGTCCATTGTTTAGGGGAAACCGGCGGTTATGCTAAAATAGAATAACCATGGCCTTTCTCCAACTCTATTCTTAATGTTAGTTATGAAATGATAAAAATCCCAAAGATTTCTTGTACTTATTGGCAGAAACACAAAGTTACTGGTGAAACATGGCAGAGGTGATGGTTGGGATTGTGTGTGGGGGTGTTTGTGGTATTAGTCACTATTAAATAAGGTAATCTGCTTAATTTAAAAGTCATGGTGAGTTTTGAAATCGTTGCCTCCTCTTTTGCTTATCATCAGTTGTTACCCTGCCGAGCATGAAAACGTGAGGGGGGGGTAAAAACAGACAACAAACAGGCGTCGGGGCACTATCTCCCTCTGTGGTGTGCCGTGAGCGAGGCCTGCGCTATCGTGGCACGGTCCAGCTTGTCAGTGCACCGAGTGAGCTAACCTGCACGAGGAAGATAAAGAAAAAATGGGTTTAATTTCTTCCATCTGAGAAAGTGTGCTTGTTAGAGCGGAGAATCCATTCCCGTTTCCCCGTTTCCCCGGGACCTTTGATCTGGGATTACACAGGAAGCTCTAAGATGAGAGCGCCACGTTTGGACTGGGAGAGCTCATGATGGAGCCGCCCGAGGTGGTCGTGGCCTCTGAAGTGAGAACCGCCGCTGAGTCTGCTGTGAAGCGAGCTTGCACACTCGTAAGTGGATTATTACATGATTGCCAATTTTCATCAGTAGAGAAGGAGAAGAGAAGAAGAAAGGGGCCTGTAGAGCTTGTAGCGAAATCCATTCCAATCAATTTGACCTGAAAACAACTGGTTGAAACATTTTACTTGGTTCTTCAGACCAGAATATCTTTCACTTATTATATTTGTTGTTGTATGTTATGTGTTTTGTGGAAGCCTTCTGTTGATTCCAATAAGCTGCTACAAACCCCAGTAAATTGAGTGTCTCCTCCACAAGATTCCAAATACTGAATATCAGGAAATGTCCAGAGCTAATCCCGAGGTTTGGGATTTCGGCCCACTCCAGGTGATGGATTGGTGTTGGTCGTGTAAAGCAGACTCCGTTCACAATCCTGTCAATGTTTGCACAAATTTGCACAGGGCTTTCAATCGGCACGCAAGCTCGCACTTTGGGTGAAGAAAGGAAAAACAAATACTCGTGTTTTATAAGAAGACATTTTGCAAGTACACGTCTTAAATGTTGCCGTTTACTCAAAGCTGCCTTTGAACTTCAGTGTTTTATTTAATGCCGGGGATGATTGATGAGAGGTTGTCTCAAAGCTGTCCAAAGCTGTCCTCTCTCCTTGGATATTATAAATTATGGTGCAGCTTCAAGGAAACATGGCAATGTTTTTTTTGTGCCAGTGCTGCGTTCACAGCCACAGTCATAGGCAGGGTTGATGCTGCATACTAAGTGCAGGCTTACGACGGTGAGTGGGATTGTGTCCCGAGTTTATTTGCGGTTAAGTTTCAACTGCTAGAACTACTTGGTTAGGGAAAGCTTATGGTAAATATCGAAGTATAATAAACTGAAAAGGGACCATGCTGTTGGAGAGTGTACATTGCCGGCTCTCTATTGTGCACACATTGTGAACATTTTTCACGACCGCAGATACGATCGCTACAATAATTTCACTTTTTGCTTGTTTATATTCCTGTGAAATGCATTTAGATCACGAGTTGACAGACGAGTCCCCATCTCCTGTTTGACTTCTATTCAATTTTCAAAGTTTCCCTTTATTGTTGAAAATCCGTCAACAGACAGGCCTGCTGGAGCGGAAAACCTGCTGTGGAAGACGGAGCGTGCTGCCATCATTCAGTGGAAACCCGCCTCCCCCCACCCAAAGGAGCTCTTGTCTGCAGATGATGTGCGGTTGTGTTTTGCAAATGCCCTGAAATCAATAGGAATTTAGAGTTTCACTGACAGCAAACCTTTAATACCAAAATGACTCCCTTTTAAAAATCCTTTTTTCCTCATTGCTTAACAATGGGGCAGCAGAGTAATGCCCCAAAAGACTATATTCTTACTGCAAAGTGTATCCATTCATTTATTCAATTGCAACCTGTCTCTCTCTCTCTCTCTCTCTCTCTCGCTCCCTCTCCTCCCATCCCCCCTTGCGTTCCCCTCTGTGGATTCATGTTGTGATCTTAACATTATAAATGGCTTCTCCGGCAGCGCTTGGATTAGATTTGTTTCTATGAGATTCATTCCAGCCCTAACTCTGGTCTCGGTGCTCATGTGGCTTGTTTTCTTGATGAATGCCCCCTGCCCTGTCAACAGTCATTTGCGAGATCTCTTTTCATAAACTCGTCCACAGAGGGGAGGCCAAGAAATCCTCCCTGCTGAATCCATATTGTATTCCCTCTGTTCGCTCACAACCTTTGCGAAGGTCATTCAAGCATCCACAAACAAAATATGCATGTATGGATGCTAATTATTTACAATAATACAATTAGGAATACTCAAAATAAAAGTTCAGACTCATGGGGCAGCTGGCATGTAGCTTGGAGGTTGCAGATTGGGCGTGGATGATAGGATTTTGATTGATGTGTTTGCTCTTTCCCTCGGGGAGCAGAAAGAGGAGTATTTAATGCCTATTGCTTCATACAGAGTGAAGTATTGATTGTCCGGGCCTCCATCTTGCCTTTGTCATACACCCTTAGGCCTGACAGCTCCCATGTGTTTGAATAAGATGTCATTATTTCTCCGTCAGCGGGGGGTCACATCCAAACGCGATGGTTAGCATTTGGGTCTGGTTTGTTCAGAGCGGCGTGATTGCGCTCAAAGGATAAAACTGCCGTTATTTTGTCTTTTTCATTATTAACAAATCCCCCGAAGAGGGAGCAAAACCAACAATGGATTTGTCCCGCTAACAAGTACTGCTTGTGTGACGGCAGCGTGATGCAGCTTATGAGGCAGAGAACTCCACTGTTCTCCAAAAGCCATTAAAAAGACATTACAGAGTCATACTGTTGCGTTGGGTGACATAGGCTTTTATTACGATGAACGCCAGTGCAGTTTGTTCTGAAGCAACTGCGGTCCATTGAAGACGTCACTGAGCATGCTCGGGGGCCGAGCTCCTGCTTTGCATAGACGAGAGAAGAAAACAGTGTGTAATTGTTTTCTTATGTGTGGAGCATTTAAGAGCACTTAGAACTTTGATTATGGCTCTGATTCAACAATTTGCAAAGTTCTCTACTTTGAGGCTATCTTAATTGGGACTAATTTGCAATGCATTTTGGGTGAATTCATTATTTGAGACTAACTGAGCTACAGCTTCAAACTGCAGCAAAACCAGTTCTACCAATGGGGCTAACGCAGCCTTTATATTGTGCCTTTGTTCAGTGGCTAACATTTTAATACGTAAAACCTGTCAAAATGTATCATTGTGAAACTAACTCTGACTGTTGAAAGACAGGTGGTATTTTCTGGTGTAGAATATTGCCAAATTGCTCACATTTTTAGCTAGCTACGTTTTCCGTTAGCACCTGACTTCGGCCCTGCGCTCACTTGTTGGCTACTTACGTCATTAGCTTCCGAATAACAACGATCGCTGCTTCTGCAATCCATGACGGAAGCGTCCCTCTCATCTCTGTTGAGAGTTGCACATGTGCAGTAGCGATCGGGCAGTGCGTGATGCGTGACGTTGTTGATCCTGTGTCGCGTACATTAGCTGATGAATGATGTGATGGCGTGATATCGGATTAGTGCAGAAAATCACGATACTGATAGCGGTATCGTAACTCTGATTTACACTTGTGCCTTTTTTTCAACATGTCAGGCTTTAATTTACCCTCTTAAATATGTCTATTTATGTTCTGGACTCTGGGCTTTTAAAATATGCTCCAGCTTCTAGCTCCTAACATTTATGACACTTTGGTGATGATTGGAAAAAATTACAAGGGAAAAAAAGCTTTCAAGTCTCTGAGGGTCTCTAAGAAACTCCACTCTCAATATTAGCAAACTAAAAAACAGCTTTGCTCACATTGTTATACAAAGTGTCTTCAGACATTCCAGAGAGGAGCCTACAAAGATTACCTTTTGTTGATCCTGTCTGTTTGTTATTATGTCTAACCTAGTATTTCTCTGTCTCTCTGAGAAATAATATTCAGCCGTGACATTTTTAAATCTTTTAGAAAAAACCCCTAAGGTACGCTTTCTAAACTCCGACAACAACAGACTCTGAACAGGTCACATGACACTGTTACAAACAAAGCGAAAGGTAAATAAAAAGGTGAACAGAAAACTGGGAAATGAAGGACGAAAATAATTGACACGGACTACATAAGCTACGAGATAAGGGGGAAAAAAGTATCTTTTGAGCACCAGGGCAAGTAGCAGACATTGCCATTATATCTTGCTCAAACACAAATCCAATGTACACAACAAAGAGGCAATTCTATGGTCTGCCTGCTTTAATGTTCCCCTAAGACAGATAAGGAATTCAAACCTTAGGGTGAGGAATGGCATCTCTGATGAACCACACGGGGGTAAAATGATAGCATGTTTCAGCGCGCTGAAAGATAAGCGCGTGTTTGTGGCCACGGGTGTGTGATTCAATCAAACTCACAGAGCATAACGCATCTAGAAGACGACAGTGTGTTTTACTTTTCAAAGAAAAACCTTGTTCGGTGTGAGGTAGTGCGATGCGAGGCTGTGCTGGTGAGGGAAATGGATGGATACGAGAACGTGAGTTACATAAGACGAGCTGGCAGTGATTGACACCTTATTATAAAAGCTGCATTGGTGTCTCGGGGGTCACATTTTTCAAAGTGTAAGAGGAGTTCAATAACTCCTCATTCTCAAGTGATCTGTAACAGCCGTAGTATGCTATACTCTTCTGTGCTGATTAGTCGTTCACATAACTGCTATGTATAGGAGTCATTTGATCTTAAACATTCACTCACAGTGTGTTTTTTCACCTACTGGAGGAAGGTCATGTGTTCTGTGGGAGTCAGTGAGGCTTTGTCTGAGTAAGTGTGCACCTCTGTGTCTGTCCACGGCTAATCTGGCCCTCTGCTGCAGCAAACTGCCTATTACTGTGCGTGGCCAGTTTTGGCTGTATATATGCTCAAGGACCTCTCATGGTGGCGGTTACTCATACTCTCGAAACACCATTAATTGCTGGTTTTAAACTGCCATTACTTCCTGCTTACTTCTCACTCACTACTCTTAACCGTCCAGTAGGGGCCGCTAGTGACAATGCAGCTGAGCGCATCACTGACCGCCTCTGTCGCTGTCCTGCTGCCAGGGACACAATGGGGGAATTGTCTTGGTTTTTTTCTGGACGACGTTGAGAGCTAACAGCTAACGGAACTAACAGTGCTGTACCCGCCACCACTCAGGCGCTGCTAAGCGGACCGAAAAGTATTGCGAGTTTACCTTTGTGTTATTGCATGATTGTATGAAGTGTACCATGTGACAACCTTAAGCCCACGTCTTGTATAATATTACATGGCCCCTTGTTTTTTAGTTTGTGTGAAGTCTGTTTGATCACGCTTTACAGCGCTGGTTGTATTCATTCAATCCCACAATGCAGCAGTGGTCTTTACAGACCCAGCGACCAGAGATCTGCACTCTGCTGAGTGCACCTTTGTACTTTCTTTGAGTGCAAAAAAAAAAGAGCGAAGTTAATTCTTTGAAAGAAGTTCACTTACTCATGCTCGTGTCTGACGGCAGGAAAAGGTAGACCTTGAGAAATGCCAGCTTATTTTTGTATTTCACTTTTGACCTTTTCTGGTGTCAACATTTTAGTTGTGTTGTCCACAAACACGTCCTCACAATAATGTCTCATACCTCATGAAAGAGATCGGCCCTTTCAGGTCATCATGTTTGTGTAATGACTTGGGATGCTCCTGATTGCAATTGCTGGTTATTTGTTCCAAATGGCTCTATTATAGTGGTCATTAGATTTACAGATCATAAACACAAAGTGAAAAATAAGTGATCAAATAAAACACCTGCACTCCGTACATCCATAAAGCTGCGATCATGGCAACTGTGGTGTATCATTTGATCTTCATGTTGCTTTGTTATAGTTTCAGAGTGACATCCAGGATATCCCTAATCAAATATCCCTAGTATCCCATCCCTTGTTAATATCACATGAATATAATAATTATTCCTTTTAGAGTGTCTCCAGCATTTCCTCTCACAATACATGGATTCGTATGCATAAAAATGTGCAAAACACAGTAGTAAACAATCTGTTTAATTGTTCCTTTCTGTTTTTCATAATCATCTTGAGATGTTAATTTGAGGGGGGAAACACACAATGTTCCATTTGGAAACGTCAGTTTCCAATCAATGCAATTTTCAACAGCGACTAATTAGTCCCTCAGCAAGTTAAAAAGAAGCAGTGAGAGTTCCTCTCCAAACAGTCAAAAAGATGTATAAATAAAGTACAATTAAGGTAATGTGCTGCTGTAATCAGCAATTGTTCACGGCCTATTAATAATGAAAGTGTGCTAGACACCGTTACTTATTCCAAAACAATACAAATCAGATTTTCTGTTTGCAAATCCAACTCTCAAAGTCGAAAATATTGATTTATATAGAAATATTTCTGTTGTGCTGGACAGCCGTGACACAGATGTCCAAAGACATGCAGCTGAGGTTAACTGAGGATTCTAGATTGCTGCCATAGTGACATAGGCTTTTGTTACGATGAACGCGGCCAGTACAGTTTGTTCTGAATCAACTGTGGTCCATGGAAGACGTCCCTGAGCATGCTCGGGGGCAGAGCTCCTTGTTTGCATAGACGAGAGAAGAAAAAACAGTATGTAATTGTTTTTTTATATGTGGAACATTTAAGAGCACTTAGAACTTTGATTATGGCTCTGATTCAACAATTAGCAAAGTTCTCTACTTCTAGGCTATCTTAATTGGGACCCCGTTGGTGTGCCTGTGTGGGTGAAAGGCTGTCTGTCTGTCTCTGTGAGTCAGCCCCGTGATAGCCTGTCTACCTGGCCAGAGTGTACTCTGTTTCGTCCGATGTCAGCTGGAATCGGCTCCAGCCCCGCCTCCCCCCCTCGACCCTGAATAGAATAAGCGGTGACAGATAATGGATGGATGTTCTATTCACAACCACAAAAAGTAAGCAGCACACGCAACAAACAGCTCTGAAACAACAGCTAAGTGATTGTCTCACATGTATCTGGGCCAAAAATTATGTTGTATCTATTAATTTTCTTTGGATAAATAAAGCTTAAACAAAGGATTCAATGAGCCAAGGAAAAACATGATTCGACCATCATTTGACAAGAGGCAAGACTCGACCAATCTCAGCTTCGACTATGTAAATCTTTAGTCGGGGGAAACCCCTGCCATATGATATCATAAACCACTTTACAGTGTGTTGTCGCCTGATGAATCTTTAATAAACGTGTGGATGTTTTATTCAAACCTTCCTACCTGGATTCACTTTCCCTTTCTCTCGGGTACCTGCACAGCCCAACCTCCCCCGAAGCCCCATGTGGTCTGAAAGCAACCTAAAGAGATTTGGTCAAAGATCACTCCAGCAGTCTCAGCTTTTCTTTCCCCCCACCTCCCTACCACCACCGGTCATGATTGTATTCCCTTCACTCTGTTGCCGTTCGCCACTGTCTCCGAAGACTTGCCATCAGCCACTGAACAGCACAGGATTGCACTTGCTGCCTTGTAAGTATCTTTTATTAGTTTGCTCGAATAACGAGCCGAGGCCAGGGAAGGGTCACCCATCAACACGGGGCTGGGGGAAAGAAGCAGGCCAGACCCAAGATAGTAACACCGGGGTGAAACCCTTAGAGAATGAAGAAATCAAGGTCTTAATACGGTAGAGGTGTCCACAGGCCAAAGCCATCTGGCAGCCCGAGAGTGATGGGTTTGCTAAGGCAATCATACATCACTTTTCACCTGTATCAAACCAATTGGCTGGCCTTCTATGGACAGCTGCTCCCTTGCACAGTGGTTGACACGTTGATGGATAATGGATAGACACAGCCTCCATATGGCAGATAGGGAGCAAATTCAGACCCTTATAATCCTCAGTCCTTTTTTTTTTTCAACCCCTCACCAAGACTCGGAGAGCGTGTCACATACACGGGATAATCCATGCACATGACTAGTGTAGAAAGAAAGTAGCTTACATAATCCTTCAAATCCGGTCTGCGACTAATTTTTTTTATACCTTTTTTGCTGCGACGACCGGCGGGACCTCCGACACGCCGCCTGCTGGTTGGCTGCGATGATAGCCGGTTTGTCCTCGCGTGACGCCTGCATGCTGATGGCGTTGCACTTGAATCACCGCCTCCGCGCGTTGGTTGTGTCACACGGCAAAGATACGAGTGGGTAGGGGAATTTTTAAGAATTCACATTCCATGTAGTTCTGCACTGTTAGGGTAGTGTTTGTGAACCAGCTTTTTGATCGTCCTCTAACTTGAAGGCTGAAATCGTGAGGTTTTGATGGATTTGGCATGCCAAAAAAAAACTTTTAGCTTTGTTTCTGTTTCCAATTTTCAACTCCTGGGAGAAATATCTGCCTCTATAGCTGCCGGCCTTCCTCTCTGCTGTTTGGTGAGAGCGTACAGGAAGCAGCTGGAAACTGCAACTGGAAATAGCAGTGGGGAAAGGACACTAAGTACATTTACTCTGTACTCAAGTCCACTTTTGAGAGGTGTGTGCTTCACTTGAGTATCTCCTGTATCTACGTTCTACTTCTATACTCCTCTCCATCTCCTCTCACTCTGGCTGCTTTGGTTAGGAGTTACTCTGCAGATTCAGATGAATGACACAAAAATGTAATCAACAAATTCATTATGATGTGTTATTATACAATATGATAAGACTTCATTGATCCCCTGGGGGAAATTCACGAGTTACCCGGGCGTATAAAAAGTAATTAAAATGAGCTCCACCTTTACCAGCTGCAACATTGAAGTAATGAAAACATTAATTCATCAATAATTATATTCCAATAACACAAATATGTGCCATCCTGCCTAATTAGTTATTTCACTTTTGGTACTTTGATGCTTTTATTTAACTTAAGAAACATTTTGAATGCAGGACTTTCACTTATTAGTATTTCTACACAGTGGTATTACTACTTAACTCAGTAAGATGAAACCAAATTAAAAAGCTAAACTGTTGTAAATGAGCTGCAAAGTTGAATGACTCTCTTGTTTTTGTAAGAGCTTAAAAGCTTCATTTCCTCTGAACGGCCGACAACATTTCAACAGTTCATTACATTCTTCAATCAGCTGAACGCAAAGCTGTGAGTCCAGTGCTCGTCTGAAGTGGGAGGTCCGCCTCGACCTCCTTCATGCGTTATGAAGTTAAAGAGAGACATGCAATATTTAATCACTTCTGACAATTGAGCTGTGATCGTAAGAGGAACATTTGATTTGTGGGAATTCGGCTGATTGAATTTGTTTGCAAAAAAAAAACTACCCCGTTAAAAAACGCCACCAAATGTATCATGTCGTAGACCACGCACATGTCCTAAATGAAAATGAATTATTACAGAATGCTCTGTGTGTGTGTGTGTGTGTGTGTGTGTGTGTGTCTGTGTGTGTGTGTGTGTGTGTGTGTGTAAGAGAGTGCTATGAGTGTTGTGTCACTAAGGTGGGCTGTATCTATTAACCCTTACCTGTGCCAGAAACAGGTCATCTCTCTTGGGGGAGGTGATTATTCTCCAGCCTGGTTAATGGTCCTTACTGACGGCACTTAATGAAAATAAATGACCGACTTTGGGACGGCGCGCACACAAACGCGGAGGCGCCTCCCTTCGACGGAGTGCACCCTGTTGCCGTTGTTTAACTAGCACGCATGCAAAACAAAAAATGCATCATGACGATTCACTTCCAGCTCTGAAATGCTCTCGAGGCGCTTGGAGTTTGGTTGGCGGTGATGAACGTAGCTCTGTTTAGCAGCGGCCCCCTGTTCAATGTGCAGGGGACGGAATATAAGGACATTTAACACACTCCATTAGGTTTCCATTATATTTTTTGCTTTGGGTGATCGGCTGAAATGAGCGATCAGACTTGCCTGTTTCTTTCCGTGATATGCAAACAGCAAGATGACATGATTAAGGGGTCATTTGGTTAATTGCAATACCGCCAGTGTGTCGCACTCTGGGAAATGAAATAGGTGCCGGGGGCGCAGTAATCCACGCGAGTCGCATCGTGAAAAACAAGCTGAGCAAGTTCTGATTGCTTTGAGCCTCTTCTGTTTTTTTTTTCAACTGTCTGTCCTCTGTCTGTATGCAGATGATTATTAATGTACATGAGATGTGCATTAGTATGCGCGCTATCGGCTGTGGATCACACAGTGAGTGTGTGAGTTCGGGTGGTGGTGGGTGGGGGGTCCCATGCAAATGAATGAGTGACTGATTTGATTTTGGTGAGGACTCAAGCACGCCACCTGGGTGGGAGAAAAAAATGGGGGTGGTGGTTGCAGATTGCGTGACTGCGTGACATTCGCGTTGTAATCAAGAGGCATTAATGTTGCAGTTCAATTTAATTCCCATGTAAGCGTGTGGATAAAGTGGCCCAAGTCAGGCAGTCCACAAATATGCCATGCCAAGCCCCTCCCTCCCTGCAATCCTGATGCCTCTGAAAGCGGCCCTCTGCAGCCATCCCCTCTCTCTCCTGTGTTCCAGCCTCTTTAATCTCTGTCGTTCACGCACCCTGCCCTTCTGTCCGACCTCCAGCCCCTCATGCCGGGTTCCCCATGCCCCCCCCGAACTCTTTCCACTGCTCTCATTCCCTCCCCAGTCTGAGCCAACGCTGTGGCAAGTATGCCATCTCTTGCCGTGACATCATTTCCCTGCTGCCGTCGCCTTGCCGAGTATCTGGTGATGGAGTCCTCCCTCCCTCCCTCCTTCCTTACTTCCCTCCCGGAGTGTCTTCAATAAAAAAAAAAAGAATCTGCCATGCCAACAGTGTAGTGAAGCCAGACTGCCATCTACTGCCTGCTGGGGTTTTCCCCTCTTCCTCACTGTCATGCCCTCCCGCAGCAAAGATGGCGCAACATTGCCATCTGCTGTGGCTGCGGGTGCAGTTAACCAGTTCAAACTTCTTTACGTGTTGCTTTCTGTCCTTTTTCCTTCTCTAATTTACTAATTGATTTGGATTCTGCTTTTTAGTGGTTGCGTTGGTCATTTCCTACGCCTGAAGAGAACCAGCTGAGAATAAAGCACGACTATGGAGGACAGCTCAGTGTCCCTTACCTCTGTCATCTACTGTCACGTGTCGTCATCATCAAACAGAGACGGAGAAAACATTTACATCAAACCAAGTGGCATCAATCTTTTTTTTTTTTTGTTTATTGCAGACAAATTAGCCTTTTTGGTGCATAATCAACCAGCAGATCTTGCCATTTGCGCTGCAGTATGATTTCACAGCGTGTGCCAATCAATACTGCGATAAATCCTCCAGAGCGGTGGGTGCCATGAAATGCCAAACACTCAGCACATCCTCAGCATCTCGGCTATTTTCAGTCGTTGTCTTCGCCGAAGAATAAACTTCCCTGACTGAGCTTTTTTTGATGCATTGCTGCGATACAGAAGTGTTATTCGTCTTCTATCACAATGATGAACTGCCGTTTGTGCGGCTATGGTCACAAGTTGAGGCTCAGAGCGCTGAGGTCAATCAGCCCAATCAGCCCAATGCACCCAACCACGACCACGATCTTCCCTGTGTACTTCTTTTATTAAAAACATGTTCTTGTTCTCAGCCCACCTACGCTCTCCCACACAAACACACACTAAGACAGAATTCAATCATTTAATAGAGTTGTCAAGGTGACATGCAACAGATTTCAAAATCTTTCCATGGAGCTACCCACTTTTCTTAACATTCAGCCCACAAGTTTGATTGAAATGCGGCTCAAATCTGCTTATTATGATTTAGACTTCATGATTTATACCTACATTACCATTGCCATGTCGCTGTTTTCTAAGAAAAGAGCTGTCGGCCAGCGACTGCAGGGGAGGAGAAGGCAGATGTAAGCAGTGATTGCATATATTATGGCAACTTCTGTCAGACCAAAATGTCAGCCTCCACCTGCGATGCATGAAATTGTTTTGTGACGCTTTCCTGCTTCAATGTGTCTCCTTCTGGAACATGTTACAGTCTTTGACGTGCCGGATGGTTGCCGACGTTTGTCGGGTGCATTGGAGTGAAGACATCTATTGTTTTCTGCAACGTTGAACAATTATTTTGATCATTATTAATGGGCACACAGAAGTGCATACATTCCATGTCAGTACCAACAAATGAGAAACAAAGCTTCCCTCAATTGACCCCATCGCTAAGTCCCGCCTGACGAAACGCAGACTTGCCAATCACAGCGTTAGCATTGGCCGGCATTGCGTAATAGTGACACTTTTATAATGTAGACGTTGGAAGGAGATAGAGGTTTCCAAAACGTTACGTTTTCCGTAAAAAGCTCTGGAGCTAACGTCAGAGCAGAGAGTATCGTTAACTAGCTTCACTATGCTACGCTAGATACTGAAGCTGGACTGAATGCATGCTGCTTTTGCTTTTCAATGATCGTAACAGTGAATAGAGACCTACAAGAACAGCGTTGTTATATAATTTAATTGTCTTTTGTCCCGATCTCCAGGCGATGTGGTGGTTTCACTCTGATCTGTAGCGTTAGCTTCTAGCTTAATTTGTTGAACCCGTTTTTGTGGCTGAATTAGTTTATCACCCTGTATATACCCTCCAAATGTATTTCAATCCGGATTGACCTGTCGGATAAAGAAAAGATAATTGTTTATTATTAACAGGTGATGTGTGATGATGAAGTCTTGACAGTCTCTGGTGCTTGGACTCTTCAGGGAGATTTGTACTTGAGGGTCAGCAACAGGACTCCCCCTGTGGGGGCCAGACCTGGTGGTGGAGGTGGGGGCTGATAGGATGATTAGATTGATGAAGCTGATGGACCTGATGAAGACTGGGCAAAGATGGGGAGGTGGAGGGGTGCATAACAGCAACATGAATGAACTGAAGGTAGAGAGACAGTCGTATTTAAAAGAGACAGCAGCAAGACGATTTCATTGTTTTGTTGTTGATGTCATGATTGACAGCCCTGAACAATGACAGCAAGTAAACATTGAGTGAGCATGCATGAGAAGCGATTGGCAGATATATGAGAACTAAACTACGGGCTTAGGCATGCAGGAGTAAGGTCTTCCTGACTGAACTTACGCTATAGCTTCATATGATACACCCCTCTGTTGTTTTCAGGAATGACAAATCCAATGATACATTACTGACTTGTAAAATTATGTTTTGAATTGCCTGATTAGCAGCATTATTATTGTACCAAGTCCTCCAAATATGAATTATAAAGTACATCACCTGTCCATGAAACCAAATATTTAAAAATAAATCTGAATTATGATGTGACAGAGCTATAGTTTGATTAGGTTAAGGCACAAAAAAATGACGAGGTTCAAGAAAGAAATCATGGTTTGGAGTGAAATAAGACCTTCATCGTCATGGTGACAATAATAAAGCGAACTGGCTGGTAATAATCATTGCTGCGAGTGACCCCCTTTCACATTGCAGGTCATCATTTAATTTATTGTTCACAAAGGAAAATGATTAATGCAGCTTCATTTCACATCCACTAAATGCACAGTCCTGTTTCTTGTGCTTGTATTTGCTCTTTGCCGACAATGAGACCAAAAGCATCCCTTTCAGAGTGAATCAGAGGGTTTTCAATGCGGAGCAGCGTTTAAACTTTTTACATTCAGTGAAGCATGATGCAATCCAACCGATCACCCGACATGCATTTTAAAAGCACGTGTCAGGGGACCGACCACTTTGTGTGTGTTTTCACGTAATGATGCCAGCAACGTGTGGTTCTAGTGTCTGTATCCATGAGTGTTTGGAAAAGAGTAAGAGTTATTACAGTATGTTTTTCTGTGAATGGCTTACCATAATTATGAAATGATTTATTATATTATAATAAATAATACATATAATAATATGTATTATTAATAATAATACAATAATAATATATAATAATAATATATATATAATATATATATACATAATATTATTATTTAGCTATTTAATTACGAAAGAAAATTACTCCCTGAAAAGAACCTTTTGATTTACAGTGTTCCACCTTTCTGTCAGTGTTTCCACATCCCTTTTCTTCTCAATTACTGTGTTTTATTCAACAGGATCCAGCTTGTCCTTGTGGATCTTTCTCCCCCTGGAATGGATATAATTATATTGCACAGAAAGAACCAAAGAAAAGCTCAAAGAAAACAATGAAAATATTCTTCTTTATTGATAGAATAACAGTCAAATAACGTCTTGAAATATTAGACATTTTACAGTCATGAGTCAAAATAAATCCATAGCATAAAATAGCTTGTTATTGCCGGCGTGCTTCGAACAATGAAAATCTGTTTTGTGCTTCTTCAGCAGTGTGCAACATATAATAACAACTAAATAAGTACAGTCATTAAAAAAAAGTTAAAAGCAAATCACAATGAAAGCAGAATACCAAGCGAGGCGATGCAGAAATAGAATTGTAACGCTCAGTGGTTCAGCTCCTGTCGCGCCATATATCATGAGAAAATTACAGTGATCCCATACACCACGTCTGTTATTACAGCTGTGTCCCCTGAGGTTACATATGCAGTATTTATGCTCGAGTGGCTTATTGCTGCTTGTCACAGTTCAAAATTACACATGTGATTTTTTTTGCATGGCATTCTCACCTTCAATCGCGTGTTATGCCAATATTTTCATAATGGCTATCAGTGAATGTGTGAGCCGATAAGAAATGCAAGAAACTGCAGTAAATAAATGAAAAGAAAAGATATGTTTGAGGTAGTGTCGTCACTTGATAGCCACAGAGTTGTATAGCGCAGTACATGAGATGGTCACTCTTTTTTAATAACCTCATCTAAGGAATGAACCATAATGTTTATGGTATGTTAAAGCAGGTTTACCACCCAAAATCCCAGTATGGTCTTGGGCTCGACTCAATAATTGAATCAAACAGCAATGAATTGCAATTATTTATTGAACAAATAGACTTGCACCGATGTGCTGCAGTTGAAGAACGTAGAAACGCAGAAGCAAAAAAGATATTACAGTTTTTCTCCATTGAAAACACAGGAGAAAAAAGAATGTGACTGTGCATACAACTCTGAAACCTTGAAACTCATGAATTGACACAAAGAATCTCAGCAACGTTCCACGGCTTTTAACCTCAAATAGAAATCTAAATCAACCAGGACTGAAATCTTCAGGGTTGCCACGGTAATTTCCCAACAGACATGAAAGTCTGAAACTTTTTCCTAACTGAACGCTCACTGAACTTTGCAATGTTATATCAGTTCAGTTCATAAACTTTGGATAGATCAACCAAACCAAACAAACTTAAAGCAACCTCTCCTGCGGCTGTCCAGCTCTTCATACCGGCTCTTACGCATCCATCCATCAATTGGCTTCCTCATTAACACATACTGTAATACAAACATAATACAACAGTCAGGTAGGTTTTAATCGTGTTTATAAACTAAAACATATATATATATATATTTTTGGTAGTCTCAGGTCAGAATGAATACATGTCCAGCCCGTACATCCACTCTGCTATAGCTACAGAGTATTGTGTTGATTACCTTGGATGCACATTGATTTTCTCTCCGTTAAAGGTTCTTTCTTTCTTTTGCTTGTAGATTTTCCTCATTTGAGTCAAGGCTCAAAGGATTTGTACGTTGACCAACATGTCAGGCTTTTTGACTTGACTACATCCACCATAGACTGTATGTAAGAAGTGAACATACAACACGGTCCCTGTGTCATCACCCATCGGTCACACCCATTGTCGGCTGCGGTTTTCCATTTTGGCCGCCGCCATCTTTGTTTTCGGTTGTTGTCGTCTCCGTTTTTAGTCGGTGCCCCGGCCGCGCCCCCGCCCATGCCGTATGCCCACAGACCAGCCCCCCTCACCCCCATTTTATTATTAGCTTTATTTTCATTGGTTGCTGGATTACATTTCACCCAGATACAACAGATACGTTTTTCTGATTGGCTATTCGTGTAGCCCATTTCTTTTTTTTGATTGGCTGATGAGTGGCACCTCGCGGCAGAACTCCAGGGGATTCGGGGGAGACGTGCTTGATTCCTCCATGGTGAGGGCAGCGCGACCAGGTCATGTTTGTGCGCTGCGGCACATTAAATAGCCTAGAGGTTTTTTTCAGCGTTAGAAATACGATGTGTGGCGGGAGGGCGTGACTTAAGACCGAAATGCGTGACAGTCACGCTCAATGCGTGACACTTGAGAGCCCTGTATCTTGGTTTTTGGCCATCTTGTTTTTGTTTTTTGCATCATTTTGAATGATCGTCTAGATGAACATCAAGTTGTATTGAAGGAAACTTGAGACTAGCAATTGAGACCATCAGCTCATGTTCACAATGTTTACTGATGTCACGACCGACACACAGGGGCAAAAAGGTAGTAGGGGATGGACCCGGAAACAGAGAGACACAGGGAAACAGAGGGACGATGCACAGGGAATTTTAATATAACGACCAACAGAACAGGGGAGTCCAAAAAGGAGAAACAAAAAATCCAAAGGTAATGAAGAAAAGAACAAGGGATACATGCAGGGAAGCAGGGCAGAGCAAGACAAGGAGCAAAACAGAGAACATACCATAGCTCGTAGCAGACACGCCAACACTGAGAGGGGACACACAGGTGCAGGTGATTAGACACAGGAGGATTCAATCAGGGGGCGGGGCAGACAAGCACACAGGCGGGAAAACACACAAGGCAGGAAGTGAAGTGAATACAGGACACAAGAGGCAGGGGAATTTATAATAAGACCGAAAACCAACTCAACAAAACCCAAGACCGTGGCTGCGGAGGGAATAAATCAATCTGAGCAGTAGGCTCATTTTCCTATTAACTTCCACACAGTCAGACTTTTTGCAACCAGAGGAGTCGCACCCTTATGGCCATGAGAAAGAAAGTAAGTTTAAGGCACTTGGTTAAACGTCTCCTGGTGTCAAAAGTGAAAAGTGAAGCCATCCAGGCTAAATCTGCAGCGCTTACTTGTAAAAAAAACTAAACATATAAGGAGAGCCATGTTGTGCCCACAAGAGGGTGCTAGTGTATCATCAGATTTCAGACCTTCAGTCCATCTCTTTAACAAGTGATGTAATGCATAGCCTGTCCCTGGAGCAAAAGGCACAGCATGCTGGGAATGACTTGAGGACACGCATATCTCAGCTGCCCAGTGAGCTCACTGCTCCAGATGTGCAGCGCTACAGGGCAGCTGTTTGTGTCAAGGACATGGCCTTTTATCTGGGTTAGCTTAATACATGGCGATCTGGACCATGTGCCTAATACTCATGCCCACTAGATGTCTGCCTTTACCAATTTAAAAACAAAATTGTCTCACTCAAACAAGAAGAGACACACGTGTCTCAACACATGATTGTCAACATCTGTTGGTATAGTAACCTGTATGGTAACCCTTTTCCAGTGTAATCAATCCTTAATCACATTTCGAGTTTGTATATTTTCTTAATAAGATCTTATTCACCAATTGTTTCAGGAGAATACACACTCAGTATATCAAACATGAGCATACGAAGTGTACACTATGGGACAGTAAATGTCTAAAAGAAAAAAACTGTGGACATAATACGGCCACAGTTTTGGTGAAAAATGACAAGCAAAGGCCCAAGTAGCGGGTTTCTTTTTACCATGACCACAACCTTTCCCCGACCGAGTTTTTTTCACCTCGACCTAACCGAAGCTCTACCACAGTGGTGACTGATTAGAAAAACGAACAACTACTTTTTTTCTTTTTCTATCATTTAGTTTGAAGGACTTCCATTTCTGCCACTCTGTCCTTGGTATTCAGAGCACTGTTGTGTGTGTGTGTGTGTGTGTCATGTCATTCACTGCTGTCACAGAAACCGGATAAGACGTATTTAAATGGGGAAATGCAATCCCTCTCAATCGGAACAGGACTGCCCTACTTTGTCTTTGAATCCCTGTCCCCTAATAGACCCCTCCTCGTGTGTGTGTGTGTGTGTGAATGCATGCCGACCACACGGCCTCTGTTTTCTGTCTCCTGCATCGCCGATGGCCTGGCGATAGGCTTCTCTCAATCCGTTACTCCCTGCTTTTCCTTTCGCTCCTCAACACCGCAGAGGATAACAGAGAGCTGTTTGGCAGCAGAGAAAGGTGCTGAAAGAGTGTCTTTTTTCTTTTCTTTTCTATGAAAGCGGCATGAGGGGAGCGAGCTGATGGACAGCCGAGCAAAGACCAGAGGATTTTTTTTTTGTTGGAAGACTAATATAAATCCCAGGGACATGTGGGAAAAGTATCAATAGACGAGCGCTTTAAAGAGTGACTTACTGTAAAATGTTCATGTTTCCATTCCCAGCTATAGGCGTGATGTGAACGGCACCATAACACACTCGCCCACAGTCTGCCTCCCTCCGCTGCGCCACATTTTGGAGCGAGTCTGTGGCGCCACACTCGCAACTGACAGCTTAATACCGCTGCTGGAATTGGATTGCGGAGTGGAGTGGGCAAGAAAAAGAATATATAAAAAAAAAAAAATCCAAGATGGGATTTTAAAAGACTCTTTTTCGGGGTGGGCTTTGCTGCGCTGTCTTCCTCATCATCCGTCACATTTGCCTGTCTAATGATGTTTAATAACAGTGCTGGGCCCGGCGCGCAGAGCGAAACACACTGCCAGCCATTGTGCCTTTCGTCTTCCTAATGATGACTTGAGGTAAATGTTATGACGCAGAGGAGTATTTCCACTCACGGGCAATATTCTCCCCGGCCAACTTAACTGTCTGTCAAACGGCTCGGCCTCTCATCGGTGAAAGTATAGATTATACAGGTTGCCATTATAGTTGTGTGTGTGTGTGTGCTCCTGCATAAATGCTGGTTTAATGTTAAACCCTTCCAGCGTGGTTAAGCTCAAAATGCACGGTTGTCGAGCTGAAAACAAAGAGGCTTTTCTTACTTCCTCGGAAAGTTGAGGAGATAGAAGGTCCCTCCTCAGAAAGCACGACTGGGTTTTTTATTTTCTTTACCGTATGAGTTTGTGCCTGTCCGTGTGTATACGTGTAATCTTCTCGTACTCAAGGCCCGCGTTGATGATATATGGATGGTGCGTCAAAGAGCGCATGTGAATTCATGCCCCTTCAACCCTTCACGAGCCGGCCTTTTAATTAAGGCAAAGTCACTCCGTGGTGTCCTGCATGAGGCCTCCGGGTGCATTAATTATATTACCTCAAGCTGATCCAGGACCAGTCCTATCTTGAAAATAGAAAGCAGCTCTTATACAAGTCAGGAAGTGTGCAGACAGGTAGGGCGTCCACGTCATATTGTCTTTGGCAGCGGGGGCGGCTCTGTACACAAACCCCTCTTTGTCTCGCTCACAGAAGCGGCCCTCGAGTGGAAAGCGGTGTTTTCTCAGCAGTGATAATGAGGTAGTATCTGTGTTTTCCATCAGTGTGAAGTAATGTCAAAGGGAACCGTGCTGCTGATTGGGATCTTTATGATTTTTAACTACATTTTTGTACATTTTGTGTTCACACGGAGGGGCTTACGACGTCCCGGGTCCTATTTCTTCCAGCTTTGCATGTGCTGCGTGCTGTCGGCACCGTCTGCGGGCGAAAGGCTTCGAGCATTCGTTGCGGCGCCTTGGTTGTGTCTTGTATTGTGTCACACGGCTGAATACTGTATCCGCACGGCCAGTAATAGGATTTCCTCCAACATTTGTTGTGGTTTTTACACAAAATCTTTCAGCAATTGCAAGGCTTTTAGAAATGAATGAAATGAAATTCAGATAATGTGTAAATGAGAAATCTCTCAACGGTTGATTCTGGAATTGAGAAAAACGGTATATAGTCTCCTGTAACCACTATTATGAGCAAAAATTATAGAAAAACCCTTTTCTACCGTGATGACCTTGCACAACGCAGCCTTGACGGCAGGCTGCAAAGATGACGGTTCAGTTTGCTCATTTGAGAGCGGCTGAAGCAGTTCTTGTTATTTCACAGTTAATAGTGGAGTTAATATACAGAGGAGCATTTGCTGGGAGAAAGAAAACATATCCAGCCCCTCCTGTATTCTATTCCCCACATCAAGCCCTTCGTTTTTCAGGGGGAACTGTCTTGTGATAAATAAAAAGTCAAATTAATGTTATTTATTTGTTAAAATTCTCTTTTGAGAACTTCCCATCACTGCCTGTCTGGTTGTTGTTTTTATTTTATTTTTAATCTATTGTTAATATTCTGTTTTGACTGCCAAGAAAAAGCATATTTTGCTGGGACGAGGAGCTACAATCAAAAGGTGGGTTTCATCTATGTGTAATAATGAAACAATGTGCTCCTTTCGGGTTTCACATCAAAGAGAATAACGACGGAATAAAAGAAGAAAAATGTGAAGGTGAGAAAATAAATATTTTTCCTTCATCCAACACAGATCTGCTCTCACTTCCAATATGTTAAAATCAGCTGTCAGCAGCAGCGGCTCTGCAGGTGGTCGTATGGTCTGATCCCGTATCGAGCCGTTAATGCCTTCACATTATTTATATTCTGTCTGCTGCTGCATTTCGCTCAGTGTTATTGTATCCTTCCTTCTTGCCAAAGACTTCTGACAAATGACAATAAAACTCTGACAGGGTCTTGTTCTAATTCACATTTTTCAAAATCAGATTATTGTTTCAGGTGCGAACAGAAGAAACGAGTTATCTCACTGACAACAGAAGCTCACAGGCCAGGGGGTGGACAAATGTTTTGAATGTGCGGCAGAACATTTTAAGGAGTCCCGGGATGAGAGTACATTTATTGGTGTGCATTAAAATTATTAAAAGTACTTCTGTGTCTGCTGCTCCTGAACAAAGTGGCCACTTAAAATATAATGCTGATGTGTTTAAATCTGTGAAAATACTATGATGCAGATGTAATTGCAATATGTAAATATGTGTGTCTAATTTTAAGATGTAACAAACAGAACAGGCAGAAATTATAATTTAAAAAAAAGTATGTATGTGAATATATATTGGTTTCTGTTCAAAGAGATTGAGACTGCGATAATGCCACAAAATGTTGTGCAATGAGCAGGGCACTTTACTAGAAAGCTCCTTCAGATATATTCCTCCATATTTTGAAAAAAATCCACCGCAGGCCACTTAAAAACAATCCAACAAGCCCACAGAGCGCTGGTCACAATATCGTCAGTGATTTAGCACGATGTCCGACACCTGGGACGAGCCACCGTGCATTACGTTTGTATTTCACTGCTAATACCACCCATATTACTGAGGCCGGAATAGAAACAGAATTATACACATGTGACGTCCCAAAGGCTGCTCTTCATGTCTCCCATCTTCAAACTACTTGACCTGAAATCCCTTTTAATTTAGCCAATGACAACTCTCAGCCCCTCTCCGAAGGCAGCAGGTCTTCGATGGAGATAGTCAAAGAGATCTGTAACCAAGGTAACTCGCTGCTGTTTCCCTGGTACCAAGCTGGATCAACAGGCTTGCAGCCTGACGTTATTAGACCTTCCAGTGTGTTTGCACTATACCGAGTCCTTTTGTATTCTTGGAGGATGGGTACGAGCTGTACCCATCCTCTGGTTGATAATCTAGTGGTGGAAGGGGGAGTGCAAAGTTTCCTGTAGTTTCCCATCGTTAGCATGTAGCTCTTTAGCTCCCTGCAAATGTCTGCTGTCGGTGTCATAGAAAACCACAGCAAAGAGCAGGAGGGAGAGTGGAAGGAAGCAGAGCGCTATAGCAGTGCAGTGGGAGGGCTTATCTCAGCGGCCCACATCCGCTGAGTGGGACGCCCCCCCACCCCCCGCCCACCCCTTGTAACTCTTGAGGCGGGCCGCTGGCTGTGGGGTTAACCCGAGGTGGCAGCCAGCCCAAATGTACTGGAGTAGGATGGGTTCAAGTTTAGGCCCCCGTGACCCTCAAATGGTAAGGTGAGGGGTCGTGAAGAAGTCAGGAAACCATTGTTTTTAGAAATTCCAATTATTTGGTTATTTAAGTCGACTGGGGCTTGCGTCCCCCCCGTGCCCTCCCCCCTCTTCCCCCCCGCCCTGTCTCTGCACTGAGAGGTCTGCACACCATCATCCCATTAACCACATGTGTGCTGGCCTGAACTACGCAGCGAGGCAAGGAATTGGGGAAAGGAAGTGTAAAGAATGATACACGTAGGGAGGAGGAAGAGGAGGAAGAGGCAATGAACGGGTGTTTGACTGGAACGGATAAAAAAAAGTTCACGTTGCGGTTAAAGGTTTTCCATTTTACAACTATTTTTCTACGATTTTGCGTTCTGCTGAGTTGAAAGTGCAAACAGGCCCCGGCAGTCTCGCGCTTTCCTGCAGGAGAGTTGATTTCAGCTGCGGTTAGTCTGCTTTTCCTTCCGCAGAAGACGCGGTGGAGGCGGGCTCCGTCTCGGGCGTAAAGTACCCTCCTGTGAACGCTCTGTTTCGACTAATAAGATGCCAGCCTCCGTCTGACCTCCTCCTGTCCTGGGATCAAAATGCGTGCCGATAAAAACCAGAACGTAAGTGACAAGCGGTTCATCAGACGGCGAGCGCGCCCATCAACGCTTGACTTTTGATCGACTTCACTGACTCCCGTGAAGACGCACCGCGCTTCTGTAATTGGCGCTCGGATCAACCTCTTCATGTGTCAATGAGAGGACACTCACCATAATCAAAAGAGTTGTCTCTGTTTACGCGCCTGTTGTTGTTGTTGTGGCCGCCAACCGGTGCGTACACTCGCAGAGGCGAGGACTCATTAGCACCACAAAGTAGCATAACAAAAAAAATCCCTCTGTTGAAACAAGAAGTGAACAGAGGGAGGCGGTAAAAGCAGAGAAAATGAAAGGTGGTGCGCATAAATGATGAGGGGGGTCTGATGAAGGGATTGTGATGGTATACAGTATATATAATATATATATATATATATATATATATATATATATATATATATATATATATATATAGCAGCAGAACAAACGGTACGAGAACACAGATCTACAAACATGGATGTTTATCAAAGAACGGCCTTCCAGAGGTTCCAGCCGACAGACCGCGTGGGTTGCAGTGCCAAACTTGGCCTGACTGTGTCCTATGTAAATTTCATTTTTTTTGTGGGATTCTGTCCTTCCTGGACCGAATGCTGCCACACAGAGAGCTCAATGCCAGAGGCTTATTTACACATAATAAGCCTCTGAACAAAAAGTAGGCGAGCATGAGTGCACAGGAAGGAGGATTTCTCATCTGGAAAACAATTGTATCTCTGTCCCTTTTTTGAAACCACAATCCAAATGCCTCCTTGTGTGTGTGTGTGTGTGTGTGTTTTGTTTTTCTTCTCATTTTTCATTTTTTCGCAACAACGTTTTATGTAATTCCTTTTATGAAGTGGGCCTCTTGTTGGAAACACATGCTTTTCAGTGTTTTTTTTTTACCCCTGGCTTTTAGACAGCCAGTTCCCTTATATCCCACTTCTTTTACTCTGCCAATACCACAGAAACCTTTTTCCTTCCATTTAGATGCCTGAAGTCAATGCAAACCAAAAGAGAAAGAAGTTCACGCCAAGAGCCAGGCTTCATGAAAAACACCACGGTCGACAGCAGAGGAGGATATAAAAGCATCTTTTGATCACAGGAACGTGAACGCGGCATGACTTTATCCCCACCAATATCTTTTTATAGCACACTTTTTCACTGTCAATCCCACGCACATTAGTTCCATCCTCATTGTTTAATTTATCCATGAAGTCATCTATCACATCACAACGCCTGAACCCGGGAGAGTGGGGGGGCGTGGTGCTGTGTTCTCCTCTGCCAGTGTGATCAATTGGTGTATGTGGCATTACTCTTATCCATAGCCTGAGAGGACTGGAAGTGTGTGTGTGTGTGTGTGTGTGTGTGTGTGTGTGTGTGTGTGTGTGTGTGTGTGTGTGTGTGTGTGTGTGTGTGTGTGTGTGTGTGTGCATATATAACCGACAAATCCTGAAAAGCTTAAATTAAAAATGTTGCTGTTTTTATTTAAAATAATGAGATTAAAGACCTGAAATCCTATTTTGTCAATGAGCTTCTTAATAGTAAGAAGCTCATTGACAAAATTGGATTTCAGATCTTTAATCTTATTTAGTCTAGACAATTTCTGTTCTGTCCATCACATCTCTTTTAACTTATTTTTTGCATTTTTATTCAAAATGACTAACGTTCAAAGAGAAATAATTGATTTAAGTTTTCAAGGACATAGAATTACTTGTTTGATTGTGAGCCAACTTGTTGTTGATTCATTTTTAATTATTAGAAAGTACTATTACAGGCATAAAAAAATGACTGAGGTTCAAACCTTTATTTATCATTCTAACTTATGTAGGGATCCTTAATGTAAAACTTCCTGATAGAAGTAGACACTTTCAAGACGCCTGTGATTAGCTTTGCCTTTAGGTCCCCAGAATGATGTAAAATGACTGTCATGATCTCTGTTTGAGGAATCCCTTGTGTTGAGTTTAATACACGGCCCATGTAGAGTTGAGCTCAATGCGGTTATTGCTCCAGACCAGCGTTGGCCAGGAGCTTGGTTATATACAGGCCCTGTTTACACTCCAGGAAAAACGAGGCATTTTATCTCTGGCTTTCAAGATGGTGAAACGTTTAATTAAAGTAAACACAAAAATGGCCACCAACTAGACTAAAAGCTGGATTTAAAGCCGAATCCCATTTGTTTACACGGGTTGTGTTTACACTGGACTAATGGACCATTGGTCCCTGCGCAGCAGTACACTGCTACAACAGCTGTAGCTTGATCCATGTGTATGAGTCAGGTATTATGTGGGAGGTTCATTTGCTCTTATCTTCCTCCTCAATATGCTCGCGTTGTCTATTTCGTTGAAGGCTCTTTAAACGGGACCCGGAGCATTAATAAAGCAGCTAGTAACCATTTGCTCTGTAAAGATAAAGTGGAGTAATGGCCACCTGAGCAGAAATGAGGTCACACTCCCTCTGTGTGTCTTGCAATCGGAGCTTCTCTGTGTTGGCCTGGCCGGCTCTGGCACGTCCATTTAGTGCATAGACTGAAGTGTTGGGTTTGGCGTTTTGGCCGTCGCCATCTTGGCTTTTTCACAACCTGTGAATGGAAGTGACTGTATTTGGACACCGGAGTACGTCCGAGAGACGGCGTCTACGACTCTGGCGGCAGCGACCTGTCAATCACAGCAAGCCCACCCGAAAGCATGCTTTATGATCTATTTGACTCTAAATGGACCATAATTTACTAAATGAACATCATGCTGTATTGAAGAAGACTTGAAACTAGAGATTGAGACATAAACTCATGTTTACTGAGGTCATACATTTAGTGAAAAGTAGGGCAATCAAATGTATTTTAACCACAAGAGGAGTTGCCCCCTGCTGGCCTTTTAGAAAGAATACAAGTTAAGACACTTCCACATTGACTTCACTTTTCAGAACTGGAGGTTGCCACCTGATTTGGTGCATGTTAGTGCATGTTAGTGCATGTGAGCTAGCTTTCGGCCTCCGCTCTGCTTTCATATAGCAGTTACAGCTGATAACGCCATCCCGACCGGAAGCTTAGCATCTATCCTCCAATTCCCCCACTGTTAAACACTATTGCAGCCGTTAGCTTCTAGCCGCTGGCTCAGCCTTCGCCATATTGAGGGCCGTGTGCAGAATTGTCCAATATTGTCAGGCCATGTAGTGAGTTGAGTCAGCCTCAGCCAACGAAGCATCATTCTGTATCTGCCCTCTGTGTCTTCTCTCAGTTACGAGCTCATTCGCTCATTTATTCACTGAGTACATTTCCATCCTCGTTTTCATGCCCGTCTGGAATTTGCAGTTAAAAAAAACTTTACAGAAACAGCGGAAATTAAAAGAAATAAAGTTGGTGCTTTGAAAAAGAGTGGACGGGAGAAATGAAGGCCGACGGAAACAGATTGTGTCCGTCAGAAACGCGCCGCGCCGCTCTTCATCAGCAAACAGCAGCCGCTGATTCAAACTCAACAGGGCACACGCGTCAGAGATAGAAGTGAGATTAATTCATTCAGGCAAAAGGAGAACCGCGCAGTGGTGCTCCAAATATTGTCAGAATGGAAGTTTGATGGACGTGTGTGCAACAATTTTATTCTGCTACAACCACTCTGAGCACAGCGCAGGGGAGCTACACACACATCACAGTGCCAAACACTCTCTGGATTTCAGTGCATGCTAATTATCCTTGCTCCTCCTTAAGAGCCTTAGCGGGATGTCTTATTTTTTTTTATGCACACCCACTAACCCTCCTCCTCCTCCTCCTCCTCCTTGCTGGTCTCATCTTAATAATGTCTTGTGTATTTGATTCCGGAGCTTGTAAGTGCAGCTCCTCGGGGGGCTTTTGCCACACAGGGGCGGATGTCAGCTCCCCAACTCGCTGCCCTACAATTGTGGGGAAAACAAACATTTACTGTTGGGGGAGAGAGGGAGCTGTCAGGAGGCGTCGGAGGGCGGGCCGGGTAAAAGGAGAACGATGATTACTTCATCGGCGTCGCGCAGGTCGGGTGCTCCGAGAGGATGGATGGAAGATGTGATAAAAAGGGATTGTGGTGATGAGCGAGGGAAAGAGAAAGAGAGAGGGGGGATGATATCTTTAAAGAAGAAAGCAGTGAATTTATGTTTATCAAATACATGTAATTACTTTATTTCGGTAATAAGATCAACCTGAGTTTTATTCAAAACTGTTGTAATAATTGATCTGCCATTTAAGTGATTAATCAAACCAACAAGTTCCAGCCTAATAGATCTGACCCCGTGTCAGATTTGTGTTGTTTTTCATTCTTAGGCCCTGGGAAACTGTGCGGTGCATGTTTTTATGTATCACTGACATTTCCAAGAACAAATGATTAATCAAAGACACAACTGAGGGATTAATTAATAATGAAGACTTGTTAAAGCCTTAAAATGGCTCCAGATTGTCTGTCTCTCTCTCTCTCTCTCTCTCTCTCTCTCTCTCTCTCTCTCTCTCTCTCTCTCTCTCTCTCTCTCCTCCCCCACCCTCTGTTGTTCAGCTGTATCTCTTCTTTTGTTGTTGTAGATTTCTTTGATCTGCTCTGCTCCTCTGTTTTTATGCCAGTTGTGTTTGCTTCCTGCTGAGAGACGGGTCCCAGTGTTGGCTAGCTGTGAGTGATCAAAATAAAACTAACAAGGACAAAATAGCCTCATTCTGGACATCATAGCAATTAATTTATATTTAATACAAGAATGATTACTGGGGAAACAACGAAAGTGTCCCAAGGTCTGTACGGTTCTGCATAGATGAGAAACATCTCCACATTCGGCTGCTGCCTGGGTTGTGAATTTAAATGTGAGATAAGTGGGGGGATGTTGGTTTTACACACATGCAAAAGTATTTTTTTTCATATGAAAAAGTGATGTGGGAGAGAACCCCGCGCCAGTAAAAGCTCTAAGGTGTATGCTGAGGAAATATCACGAGCATATTATTTATTTTGATAATTACAACTGACGGAGGCATGACGCTTATTTACAACGCAGTTTCTTCTTTTCTTCTTTTTATGTCATGTTTTTTTCCGGAGGTGGTCCTCGGACCATTTTCCATCACAAGTGGGCCTTGAATTAAGGTTGGAGAACCTCAGGACTAGATTGTATACTTTAAATCACTCTTTCACTTCAGCGTATGGGTTAAGCTGCACACAAACTGCACACTGTCATTTTTAGCTGTTGTGTAACAGCACATGATTCATGATGTTTGCATGATTCATGCAAGCGCAAACCTTTGCTCCGGTCCACATCTCTGACACAAACGTCAGCACATGCTAAACCAATAGCATGATGTCACAACGACATATTTGCACTGAATGCTTCATGGTGACCTTTCACGTGGCTTCACTTCTGTCAGAGCAATATGCCAGAAGACTCAAAAAGACAATTGACTAAATGTGTACGTCTCTGTGCATCAGAGTATACATTTGGGGTGTGTGTAGCCCTTTAAGCCCTCACCCTAAACCCTAACCCCTAATCCTATTTATTGTTTGAGTTGTGTTTAGAGGTTGTACATGGGGGTTATATATTATTGTAGTTCTGTTTTTTATGTTTAATCTGATACCTAACATGTTTTTTTTAATTTGTTTTGGATTTATACCATGTCTTTTTCTTGATTCGTACCTTGTGACCTGATATAAAAGGGTCCCCATTTTTGGGTTTGGATTTAAACCCTGAGAAATGAAGACATGGATTGGTTAAAAAAATAGAACATTAAGAAGTCAATATTTTTTAGCACCTTTTTAGCACAACTGTTCTGCATGTGATTCGAATGACTGCATTCTGCTGAGACTTACAAGCAGTGCACTGTAGAAGTATGCAGGTGGTGTTATTGGGTGAGCGGCTGCAAGCTACAGTCCTTTGTCATCCTGGCAGACTCTTCTCTGCTTCCAGGTAAGATCCTGTATGAAAGCGGAGGAGTATGAAAAGCAGAGGAGGAGAGTTTGCACCCAAGTGATTTAGTTCTTTATTCACATTCTCACCCCTCCACCCCCTCCCTTTTTTATGTATTTTGTTTTTTTCAATCACTCTAACGTTCAGCAGCGGCGGGGCAGGAATGAGGTTTTCCTTGGCAGCTTCCCTCTCAGCGCGTCAGTCTCACCCCTGCTCCGTCACCTGCTCCGGCTTGTTGGCCGTCGTTATGTCTGTCTGTCTGTCGATCTTAAATCACTCCCTTTCAATATCGCTCCGTGTACACACATTAAACCGTCATCATCAGACAGCACAGACAGGAATATGGTTACATGAGCAGAGAGAGATCTCCAGAATGGAGACGCTTAAAGCCCAGACTCTAAGCTCCCTTTTCTTTTTTATAAATCATCTTCAGGATAACAACCGATACTTTGCTCCAATTACTCTCCGGTCTTCTTACTGCAGTCACCGCTCTAACAGTCTAACTCGCCACCTTTTCTGTCTCTTCTCCTTCCTTGCGTCAGCTCTCTTTTCTCTCCCTCCTCTCTCATTATCCTGCCTATTTATTTTCCTTGATTCATCACTCATTAACCACAGCAAAATTGCAGGCTTTCAGCATCGCTGCTATCACACTCCTGACATCATGAACGGAAACTGCCGTCACTATTAATGTGCATGAGAATAAGCAGGCGACAGCCATGCTAGCGGCGCTTTGAGCTGGATGTGAACATCAAAAAGTACAGCTAAGGCTGATGGAAGTGTCAGTAGTTTTCTTTCCGGTATTTGGTCATAAATAAAACAATTTGACTTTGGTTGTGGGGATTAGATGGAAAGTCAAGAGATCAGCAAAGTTATGTCAACATTTATGACCATCCATCCAGTGACTCTCAGGGCATTGGTGAGGAAAAGTCAAGGGCCCACATCAAGGTTTGTGCAAATTCAATGGACTGGAAAAGTGAAAATAGGATACGAAAAATACAAAACAATGCAACAACGCTAACTAGCATGAATGAATAACGACCGCCCCTTGGCAGTCACTAAATGCGATCTATTGGTTTTGTCCTCAGAGACACAAATTGTCCGTGTTTTCTCAGCAAAATTAATTTTTCGGGACGGAATTATATTAAAAGCCAGTTAGGTTTGAGAAAAACATCATGGTTGGGCTTCAAATATTTACATCCAGCACAAAAAAAGGATCCTAATTTGTATCTATATTTTTATCCTTGTTATGTCCATGAAACCAATAGATTGCCATTCATGACCATTTTACAACAATATACTGGGCTTAATAAGCATGACAACTTTACTTAACAAACATAAAGCTGACATTTAGTTTTGGTTTAACATGAAAGGGAAAGTCCTTTGTGTGTGTTTGCGAATTAATTCACAGCAACCACACAGAAAGTAAGGGTCGCATACTTGATCGGGAAGGCAAGCAGCTCCTAACTTCCAGCATCGGTCCCTGTTGTGGGGGATTTAAAACATTTACGAAAAACAGTAGCTTCCCCTCCACCATGATTACTCAGCACTTTAGTCAGTGTTTTCTTATTAATAAGCAAAGGGTCTCGGTAGCACTTTAGAGGAGAGAGCGGATGAATTAAAACATGATGACTGCCTCTCTCTCCCTTTGTCCTACATTTGTATTTTGTCCTCCCTCTGTCATTTTCTCCCTCTACCCAGAGCTGGAGATAGGCCCAACCCTCGCAAAAAAATTAAACTGCCTGCCACACATGCAGAGATGACTGTTGATGACCGTGTTTGGAAAACAGCTAACTGGTAAAGGATTAAGAGATTTAGGAAGTAATCCTCCAAAGAGGAAGCGCCCCAAGTCATGGATATGCTGTCATCACTGGTATTAATAAAGACATAAGGGATTAAATCAGAAATCGTTTGGCTGGGTCTCACTGTACACAGCGAGCCGTTGTTCAATCCCAACACTAAACACAGTGAACCATTGTGTGTCGCCCTCTTGTTCTGCAAAAGACAGATTGAAACTTGTACATTGTGGTTCTTTGATGCTTAGTTGGTAATGCGTCTTCTTCTTGAGTATTCTTCCTTATAATTATACCAGTGACCAGTTTCTTTCTTCTAGTGGAGATGAATAAGGACACAGGAAGCAGTGTAGGAACTGGACCATTTGGGGAGCTATTTGTGTTCACTGTGGTCATCAGACCAATATTGATTATGTAACACCCCAGTTGGTATTAAATACTATGATATTGGTGGTGTTCTCATGTCTGTCGAGGCTACACGGGCGTGGGTCATTGTTTTGTTTGGGTTTGAAAGCATCAGCGTCTGCGCTCAGCTAGCCGTTAGCATAAATTGCATGAAAGTAAATGGGTGGACGGAAATAAGGGACAATTAAAAGGTGGAGATCAAAACAAATGCAGTTAATAGGCCTTTCAAGATAAACAGAGACCGTGAAATTAGCTGTGAAAACTTATTTGAGGCTATATTTCAGTAGTAGATATTCTCATATTCAAGATGCATCGTCTAAAAACAAGTCCCCGTATCTCACTGAAATGTTACTTGGTTGGTGCATCACACATTACTGTGAGTGTTTTTGTTGTTGTGGGATTTTGTATTTTTGCTATGAAAATACAAATTCCCAACGCAATTTCCCTAAATTACACAACAAGCCGAGAAATGCATTGCAGTATCACTCGATCGACTTCTCGTCAGGATAATCACTACCACTACATCTACCAGTTGGTGTAGAGTCCTTTCTCTGACCACCTGAAGCAAAACATTCTTTTGCTGATCCCTCATTAAGTCTGCTCCCTGCTGAGAATGATGTCTGGGTGTGTATACGTCTATATATACCGATCTGTATATCACCAGCCACTTGTTTCCTCATCTCTCGACTAGGAGTGGGTGTGTCATTACCAAAGAATAAATAATACTAAGTCTTGTTTTGATGCTCGCGTCAACTGGGATGAATGCCGAAAAGAAATGGACCCATGTCATGTTGGATTACGTTCTGGGTACATGAATACTCTGGGTGCTCGTAGTAGCCCAAGTACTGTTTTTGCCTCTCAGCGATCACCTCCTACCGCATTTAAATGTGTTATTTATCACTGGAAACTGTCTTGTGTGTTACCATGCATGTGATTAAGTCCTTAATGGTTCATAGAAAAAGGAAATGACGATCGCTTTGTATCAGATCAATCAATCCAAATCAATACTCCCTCTACTCTTCCATGCTTTGCGGGTGGTGTACTCTGTTACTACATTCTTTCAACAAGCTGTATTATGGTGTGCATGAAAGTCCACCTCGTCCTCTTTCTTTGCATTGTCTGTCTGCTCTGGCTTTGCAGCATACAGATTGAGAATGACAGGTGATTGTGCCCCGTCTTGAAGCCAAGGATGAGGGCCATTACCCAGCTGTCCTTGGGTAGGAGACATCCATCTGCTGTAAGAGGCATGACATGGCCAAGTGAAGGTGATGATGTTACGAATGAGGCCGGCTGGCAGCACAAGGTAAAGCTGGCCACTCAGTCACTCGGCTCAGTTGACAGGGTCTTTGCACATAAAGTGAGACAGGCCTTGGGAATGTGGGCAAGGTTAACCTGAGTGATATCTGGAACTGATAGTGAACTGAAGTGACCATACTCAGAAAGCACATGATGGATGAATGAGTAGTGTGTGGGTCTTTTTTATTAGTTCTATTAGAGGAAAGTATGTGGAATTATTTTGGTTGCTAATGTAAATGTACAGTAGAGTAAGTCCCCGACAGGTCAATGCTTGTTTTGGGGTGTCACACCCTGGCAATCGACTATCACTGATAATGTGGGAGAGACGGTAAGCAGGGAGATATCCCTCGGCGGAAAATCCCATTCTGCTTTCATGCCTCACGGGAAAGCAGATTTTAGTCACAGTAAAGCAGCGTTTGATCTGCTATGTCCATTCGTTTCATCGCTTCGTCTGCCAGAAGGGCTTAGATGAGCTAAACCGGCGACGATGCCACAGCAGGCCAGCGTTTTTCACCAGCTTCTCCGGCACAAAACCGCCCAATGATGGAAGCCATCTGGACAAGAACGGGGTCATTCACTCTGACAGCCAGTTTCCGACGTAAAACTGCATATTTAGGTCACATGGGAGGAGGACTAAGCTGCACCGTCAAAACGCTCAGAGGACATGCCTCTTTTTCTTCTCCCAGTCAGCTGTCCGACACTGAGGTCCTTTGAGGTCGGGATGCAACAACTCTATTGGCTGTCACGTGTTGGGTGTGGTGGATGGAGGCTCGTCTGAATGAGAAAAAAAAGAGCCGATAGAGCTTGATGCAGAGAACCTGTGGCTGATGTAATTGAATTGGGCAGAGTGAGGACAGGATGACCCCCCCCTCCCTCCCTCACAGAGGCATACTCATCTCACTAGCTCTCCTCCCCTCCGCGATAGAGCTGTCGGGTAGTGAGTCTACTAATGGAACACCCAGCTGGCCAGAGACTTCATCAGGCTACAGTGAATTATTCAGCTTCCAGAGGGCTCTCCCCAAATTATTTAAAAGCGTTCGGAGGAACAAGGCAGAGCCCCAATGAAGGGCTCCGAGTTAGTCTTGCCGGTTGCCATGCGTTTCACCCATCGTCTTAAAGCCCTCAGCGAAAAATGATGATTCAAGCTTGTGCAATGAAGCTGTTCAGAATTCAGATTGCTGAGTAAAGCTCCACCATGCACTCTGCACTGAAGTGTTGACTTGACACATGAGATCATGTAGGCGGTGCTGTCTGAAAAGTTTAGCGCTCAACGTTTTCCCGTCACACTAACTCACTGATTCTTCATGTCATTGGATCTGAATGACGTAAGACACCTATCTGCAAGAACAACCTTCCACAGTGAAATCCTGTTTCTGTAGAAGGAGACAGCCTAGATTCGTCAGTCCTTCTGGGTTGGTGTCCTGGTGAGGATGACTGATTGGAATTCCATGTCCGTATACATCACACTCGATCCTCGTCCACTCAGCAAAGGGTGGGTAAATCACTCCGTCTGGGCCGTCCCTCAGCAGGCCCCAGAAAGCCTTTAATAACAGGCTCAAGCTGCCTGCAGTGCCGGCCCCTTGATTGTTTTGAGTAAAAACAGATGTGGTTGCCTGTCTCACAGTGCAGCCTGCTCGACGGAGTTTCTGAACAGCCCTATGTCACAAGGCCCTAGCCGCCATGTTGTCTTCCCTAAAACATCCGGCGCCGATAGGAGGCCACCTGAATTCCCCTCCCAGCTCCCTATGGCGTCCGTTATTTCAGCGGCCTCCCCATTGCAAGGCAAAAAAAAAAGTATTTCAAACAAGGTGGAAACAGGCTTCCCTCTCCGCCACTCGTAAAGCCCACTCGAGAGTCTGGGTGAACACATTCATGCCCCGAGGGCCCTGATGAAATAAAACCCCAGCGCCGTGCCCTTTATGCGAGCCAAAAACACCGGGCATGTTTATTACATCTGACCATCTGGGTTTTACACGTGCATGTCTGCTGGACACAGCTCCACACAGCCAAGCACTCCTACCCAGGTCAGAGGTCCTGCCGACAGCCGATGGCTTGTTAGCGGCCATTCGACTTAAAATGCCAACGACGCATGATTGACATGTTGATGTAGTTTTTTTTTTTTTTTGCCAGAACGCTTTTATGCTTGGAGCAATCAGGCAGGTACCCTCGTCCATCGCACTTTGGCCTTTACTTAACAAACATAAAGCTGACATTTAGTTTTGGTTTAACATGAAAGGGAAAGTCCTTTGTGTGTGTTTGCCAATTAATTCATATTTCCATCCAATAAATATTGGGACTCTGGCGCATTCAGATAAAAATTTGTTGGTGCTAATTCATGTGCCATTAGACCAGTGCTGAAGGAGAGGGTGTACCGAGATGACCTCATGAGAAGAGTGCCAGTCAAACCTCAAACTAACAAAAATGATGCGGAAAACGTGCCGGAAATCTGACATTTCTGTTTGTTTTGAGAAATGTGAACAGTCTCATCTGATATGTTTGGTCTCTCCAGTAGAGCAGAAGCTCTTGAATGTTGAGTAATACGATGACTCTGTTTCCAATGTGTATACATTTTTTTATTTCTAGCATTTCCACTTTTATACTCCGATTGAAAATGTGCATACAAACAAGTGGACGTAAGCACACTTGAAGGGAATGGCAACGTTGAAAGGTAAAAAACAGATTCAACAACATCTATTTTAGGAATTCAGACTTACAAAAATAACGAAATCTAGGAGGACAGCAACCACACAGAAAGTAAGGGTCGCATACTTGATCGGGAAGGCAAGCAGCTCCTAACTTCCAGCATCGGTCCCTGGTGTTGGGGATTTAAAACATTTACGAAAAACAGTAGCTTCCCCTCCACCATGATTACTCAGCACTTTAGTCAGTGTTTTCTTATTAATAAGCAAAGGGTCTCGGTAGCACTTTAGAGGAGAGAGCGGATGAATTAAAACATGATGACCCTCATCCATCGCTCATGGTACCCTCGTCCATCGCACTTTGAAACGTCTCTCATTCTGTCCGTCGGTCAACCGATGACAAAGCGGTCTCTCCAGTGGGAGACAGATACCTCTGCAGCGGGGGAACAAACCAACAGCATCTCCTGCAGGGTCCTCAGTGACTGATATTCCTCCCTGATTTGTTTAAACAGTCTCAAATGTCCCCCCCCCCCCCCTCTCCCTTCCCCCAGTTGCACATGTAGTGTGTGTCCTGCCGGAGCCCTGAGCAGTGGTCGAGTTCCACCTTCAGGCCAGACGTTTTAATTAAAGCAGGATGGACCCGTACGCTAACCCTGCCTCTTCAGATGACAGAGGCCTGGCTTGCCCTCCCTCTGACACACACAAACCCACCAGCCAGCCGGTATTTCCCCTTATATTCTCTGCTGGTCCAATTTGTTTCTCACAGCGCGTCTCTCTTTCTGACTCAGCCTCTGGTATCCATAAGCCGGTCTGTCCCGCCCAGCCCAGCGTGTTCTGTTTAATCAGGAAGGAAATATTTACCCAGCGCGAGTGTGAAGGGGTTGCGACCTCCGGGTCAAACTGCAGGTCAGGGTGTCGGCGGCATGGGTATGGAAATGCTTAAGCGCGTCACTCACGCGATGGCACAATGTAAGCAACAGGTTACTTTGTGGGTTAATAACATTCTTTGCGGTATTCTGAATCCCTGTATTGCTCATGTGTTGGTGTTAATGGGACTTGTGTGGTAATTAACCTCATGGGGTGAAGGAGAAGTGGATTAAGAGGCTCTTCTGAAAAAGAGACATCATAAAAAAACTCTCACCAAAAAACTCCCAAGCCGAAGATGATATGGTGAAAAGAATATTAATCGGTAAATGCTACAAATTCTCATAAATCACGCATAAATGCCACTTAAGGACGAATCTGTTCGTACGAGTGGTTCTTGCATGAGGCTCATTGAGCCTGATAACCAAGGCCATTAGAGACCAAGTAATTATACTGACAGTTCAGACACTCAGGGTCAGAAACACAATCCCACATGTGAACATGACAGTTATAGCACCATGAGGATTTTCAAGACCCATTTGCTAATTCTTTCCCTCTTTTCCTTGGTGCCCTAGAGATCTGTCCAATGACACAAAAGGAGACTGCTTCAGACGACGTGATCATCCTGGCAGAAGTTGCCAGCTTTGGAAGACACGGTGCTATTATGCTACGATGTGCATTTTCATTGGCTTTTCGTTTTGTTCTGCCAGTTTATTCACCATGGCTAACATGAAATGAGCCAAAGGTTTTAGAAGTGCCGTCATTGGATGAAGTAGGAATTCTGCGGGGCTTCTTGCATGCCACACATTCGCAACGGTAAAATGCGAGGACCTCGTTCAGTGTACTCTGCCATGAAACTGAAATAAACTTTTACATGTGGACATTAAATCCCAGTACTTTGTGGGACACATTTTTCCCAGAAATCATACCTCTGTTGTACAAGCTCGCCAGTTGCCAAGGACGTTAAGATTCATTTTTTCTTCTTTCTTTGAACAGAGCATGCGTTTTGCTATTACAACATGCCGTGTTACAAATACAAGTCCTTCACAAAGATAATTGGTCAGCAGGAAATATTTAAAACCAAGAGGCTAGCTTGACAGAACGACCGAGCTATTATGTTTTTTCTTTGGCATGAATGAGTTTTGGAAACCAATTTCTTTCTCAATACAAAAAAAACAACCTGAATTCTGAAAACAAGGACAAGATGTTCTTATAATGGCACGGATGGGTTTACGTCATACACCGCTGTTAAGTGGGAGCCCGGTGCGTCTCATACAGAGGTTAAAGGCTGCCTTGCGGGTCAGTATCAGGCGGGGAGGGGCAGTTTTGGTGTGGACCTGCTTATTAGCAATTTAATAATGTTTCTTTACGGTAAAGGCGAACTTAAGAGCGACATGTGAAACACTCTGCAAAAATCTAAATGATCATCATTCTGTCCAGATTGAGTGCATGGGTGAAATGTGTGTGTGTAGGTGTGTGTTTGTGTGTGTGTGTATGCGATGCTGGAGGAACAAGGACAGCTCTAGGCTGTAATGTTTCACCAATGTGTTGGGATGTTGTTTTATTTTGCCAATGTGGTAAATAGCATCGTGAATGGGTAAAAAAACTACCTGTTATTGCCTTTTAGTGAACATCCGTTGGTTTTCATTTCGTAATTTGTTTTCCTCATTATTGAATAAGACATAGAAAGAAAAACAAGGTTTTAAAAGATGGATTTTTGTTCCAAGTCTTAAATTACAACAATCATCTATTTATCATTAAAACAATTTTCCGAGGACAAAACCATGCTACTCAGTCAGTAAAAACAGACAAAAAAAGAAACATAATTCACCACACATGCTCTGTCTGGCTAATTTAGCTCCCGCCACCTGCATGTGAAGCCCTGATAATATTCATATTCCTGCTGTTAAACAATTCCCTGAAAAAAACAGGGGTGGAACAAAGTGGTGTTGAAGCCCCCCAAAATAGTAAAAACAACCAGCAAACAAACCCCTACCCGTACTGGCATTGTCCTGGAAGGCACCAGCTGCATGAGAAAGTCCTGTTTAGGAGTTCAGCCGTGCACTGCT
Organism: Taurulus bubalis; assembly: GCF_910589615.1. NCBI lineage: Eukaryota > Metazoa > Chordata > Actinopteri > Perciformes > Cottidae > Taurulus > Taurulus bubalis. The sequence goes on from NC_136607.1 coordinate 4,929,575, forward strand.
CTCTTTCGATTGCCTTACAACTAAAGAAAGCCAGGATTTCCTAATGCCCAGAATGGGGAGCTCTCAACAGATTAATCTGCAACAGGGGACCGTCCATTCTTTGGAAGGGAGCTGGCCAGAAAGAAGTAAAAAGAGTTTGCTTGGAGGGCAGTCTGAGATAGACTTTGTCAAATCTCCAGGGCCGGTTGCAGCTGACAGGGGAAGACATACATCTGACTGTCTGCCAGAGGTCGCTCAAGATGGACCCCTTCTGTCTGGATGTCAGCATGGGTGAGTCGAGCACATTTTATTGTGAAATCTGGAAAAAATATACGACATGTCACCATTGGTAGCCTTTGTGTTATTGTGGGCAGCTTTGCTCGTTGATGAGAGTTTTCTTTCCATTTTGAAATGTGTTGGCTTAAAGAATTTGCTTGTGACCTATGACAAAATCAATAGGTTATTATCAATAATAAGAGACTCTTATGTTCGTACATTTTGCTGATAGATGGCAGCTTTGTAACAATGCATGTTGAAGTTTATCTATCATTTTTTTCCCAGTTCAAAAATCTTCCCCGTTACCAGAATCACTGAAGGATTTTATATGTATTACAACTGACAGTATATATTTGTTTTGTCATCCGTAAACAGTTTATATAGCTTAAAGGCAACAGTCCAATGTTGCAGCGACTGCAGTAATACCAGCACTATATTCATGGTGGTTTGAGATGGCTGCAGCCTGGAACCACATGGAGGCCCTGTAAGCAAACTCTAGAATTTCAGACATCTTAAAAAAATAAAATAAAGGTTTCAAATTGATTCCATTTTGTACACTCGTTTCAGACTGTGACTTGGCAGGATGGAAGCCCCTCGTACCACAGAGAAGCTCTGCTGTGTTTGTTTGCCAAGGGAGACCGAAGATTATTGATTTTGCAAGTGTGTGTGTGTGTGTGTGTGTGTGTGTGTGTGTGTGTGTGTGTGTGTGTGTGTGCGCTTGAAGGGGGGGCTGGCACATATACCCCTGGAATGCAAGCAGTTGCTGTTGCAACAGCTATGGCCATTTACAAGGCAGGCGAGACTACCAAACATTCACGAGTGTACTTTAGGTTGCTGCATACATATTTAGTCCCTGGAGACACTTTGCACTGGAGGTCAAAGGTTTTCTTCTTCTTTTTGTGCAATAATATTCAATCCACATGTGTACTGTTAGAGATGGATCTACAGTGAAAACCTCTAGATCCTATGTAGCTATTAATTTCCATCTTCATTTTCCCACTGGTGATCTGTCTTCCCTTTCAGCTTTACGGTAAATTAATATACGAAATGGACAAATAGTCAACGTCTAAAAATCCTGTTATCTTATCAGAAGGTCTTACCCATTCATCACCCAACGTTTTGCTTCACTTACATGGGTTTGCCCAACTTCCAACTATTTGTGAAGAGAAGCAATAGAGCTCCAACATCCATGCAGAGAAAGAAATACCAACACTTTTAGAAGAAAATTGTGTTTTAATTGGGATTTGGCGAGCTGAACGGTTTCATCAGCTTATAAATCATTCACTTTGTTTGAAATTCTTTGTTTTTTTTCATCAGTAAGACACATGTTTTGGTTAGAATAAGAGACAGCATTTGTCCAAAATAAACTCACGCAGAGCGCTTAATGTCCGCAGCTCCACTGCTTTCTGTATTTAGCGTGGGCACATCAATGTGATAATTGATAAAGCACTGGAGTGAAGTGTGTGTGAAAAATTACTGCACTGGCTCTGTGCCAGCGTTTCCTCAGCTGAGCTATATTTCAACATAGTTTGGACAGCCTCAAGCGTTCAAGTTTCCAAGATATAAATCATGGTCCGGGCACGAATTGCTGCAAGAACTTGTGACGTTTGCAAAAAAAACTAAAAACATTTATGAGGCGTCACAGCTGAGAGGCATTTCTGCATTCTAAATGATGGGAAATCGTGGGAGATGTTCATTAAACGGTACACTATACTATTACCGAGTCTATTTGCAAACATGATGTCAACAAAAAGGGGCCGAAGTGTCAAGAAAAAGCATTTTTACTCCCACTCTCTGTGGCTTTTTTATTTACTGATCGAGACCTGAGAGAGAAAGAGAAGAGCGTTACGCTAACACACTCTGTCAGGAGGCTGTGAGGTATTGATCGCAAGAGTGTATGACAATGATGGGCTTTGACAGCCCGCCGCGCGGACCTGAGCCGAGTCAGACGGGAGCCCGCTCCGTCTTCCGGTCCGTGAGGGCCCAGGGTCACTCTGGCGAGGGCCCGCATCCATCGAAGTGTGCGCATGGATGCCCGCGGACACGGGCTGCGAGGGGATGAGAGCCGAGGAGAAATGCGGCTTCAATCTTTAACATTTAGATAAGAGCATCGGCTAAATGTCGAGGATAATTCACCCTTAAGTAGTCGTACTCCCTTCGAAATCCGGTTTTTGATGCATGATTGCATTCAGTTTGAGAAAACGTTTTTATTTCATTTTTTTGGTAATGTCCTTTGGTACATCTCACAGTATGCTTTGTAACAATGAAGCCCTCTTTATATATTCATTTAATGTTTTATTTATTTATTGAATGTTTTGTTTTAGATCTTCTTACCTTGTTGCTGCTGAACTGAGTCGCCAACTAAATTTCATTGTATCTTTTTACAAAGACAAGAAACATCCTTATCCTTATCCACTGGACCTGCTGGTTTCAATGCACAGCATTTAAAAAACAACTAAAAAAACAACTAAAAACATAGACAAGTTCCCAGAGCCCTCCGTTACGTCTTCAAAGAGAAATATTCACCAAACAACTGTATAATATTTGAGGCAGAAAAACATGTTCTGCTTTGAAAGTCCGCTGCAGCTTCTCCCGGAAATACCTCAATCCGATGATTTCACGTCGTCTCTGTTTGTTCAGTTGTCCATGGGAGTAAGTAGAACCACAAAATAACTCTGTGCAACAGTTTTAATGGGTTTTCAGAAACATCGGCAGCTTTTGGTTTCCTGGAAATTACGAGAAACCTGCTGTTGAGAGGACGTTAATAGCCTCCGACTGTGGTAAACGCATTTGGGTTTAGGCTTTTTCGTGGGCAATAATGGTAACGGGGGAAAACAGAACACTTCATTCGTTAGGGCACAGTTGTACAAAGACCATTGTAGGCAGCAGGCAGCCTATGTGAGGACAGAAACCGTCTTCAGGCTTCTATTTTGGTCTGCACAGATTAGATGTCTTTGGGCAAGACACTGAAACACTCAATCTAACCTCAGACACACTTTTTATATAATTGTGTTGGTTTTGATTAGCCCCATTCTTGATGTTTGTGCAGCTCTTATCCCAAAATGTTCTGTGTAAGAGCTCTGTATTAATTCCAGTTCATATATGATCCCTTTCTGGCCTCACCATGGACGGCATTTGGAAAAACATTTACGTTCACGACTTAAAGTTTAGATTTTTAAGAGGCAAAGCAAAGTGGGGGAAATATATATCAAAAAGCAATAATACCCATGTATTATTTCCAGAACAGAAGGCTGATAACGTTGACATGTGCTCTGCTTTCTGGACCTGTCGGCGAGCTCTGCTTTGAATGTGTGTTTCTACTGAGTGATTTATGGGGAAAGAAATGAAAAGCAAACCTCCTGGCATTGGCAGCACAGCGCAAGGCCCATAGTGAGTAAGCTCAGAATGTGTCCTATCCAAGGCTAGGACTAATGAGCTGGACTGAATGAAAGCTTTCATCAAATCCAATTTAAACACTGTAAGCAGTGTTTCAGCCTGTAGGAATCACTCAGCATGACTGGCTCTGTAATGACCTCCAAATGTGTTTTGTGTGATTGCTGCCCCGCAGCCACGGTCCCAGTACCCCTCCTCCTCCTCCGCCTTTCTCTCACACCAACCTCATCTCACAGGAAATTTGTACTTATTTGTTTGAAGATAAATGTGCTGGGTTTTCGCACTGACAGATTGAAAGGGAAGTGGAACCAACAGTGTGCTTTTCTTTTCTTTTTTACATAATACAGTAGAATGTGAAACAATGTCTGAAACCTTTGTTAAACCCAAACTACTTAACTACTACATGACTTTACCGCCAAGAAACAATTAGCAAATTAATATTTGTAAGCAATGCTCACATGCTGATGCTTAGCAGATATTATGTATCCCATACTCATCATCTGAGTTTATCATGTTAGTTAATTAGTACTGAACACTAACTACAGCCGAGGCAGATGGGGATGCCATTAGTTCTGCATGTATTTGATCCCAAACCAAAGCAAAGGAAGCATTTTTTTAATTGAATCTTTGATCACCAAAGTCATTACAATTCATCCCAAGGGGGACATAACTTGACACGCCAGATGCTTTGTTGCACTGAACCATCCAAGAAGCCGTCATCGCCACATTCGACAAAATACTTGGTCGGTGATTGGATGAAACATCTGTCCATAAAACTCTTGCTGGAGCCAGTCAGGAGAAAAGCGAAAACATCCCATCGAGAAAAGCCTTCAGTTTCATTATTTGCTCCTCTCTCATTGAAGAAGTACTCTCCAGTTCTGATTAAACTAATGCGTTTGCAGCAGCTACACTGACGTCTCGAAGAGCCTCCATTGTTGTTCAGAACGAACAGTCGCCTCTCCCTGTTGTCTCGCACACGCCGAAGCCACAGCCAGAGCTGTCAGTAGCTCCTCACAGGATGCTGATTGTTCACGCTCTGGCTTTCAGGAAACAAAGGCATTACTTGAAGCCTGACAAGAAGGATTTTTGTGTGATATGCCTCGTATTATTGCAAGACTGAGCTGCTGTGCAAGGTAATGTGTCAATGCCAAGATGGCTAGAATAATGTCAAGTAAAGACCATGCCAAAATATTAACACCAATTGGGTGTTAGAACAAAGTTAATAAGGGTGCGTCACCAAAGTTTTTAGGATGCATCCTCTGGCAACCACGAATGTCTAAAACAATCTATTCAGTAGATGCTGACATATTTTACTGGAAAGTGACATTTTGACCCACTGAAGGAACTAGATGAGAAGTAATGATCACTTAAGTCATCTCAGTTCATCCTCTGGAGACCATGAATGCCTGTACAAAATGTAACGACAATCCATTCAACGGTTGATACATTTGAGTGGCTAAGAATACACCTTGCAGCTCTCTTTTAGTCTACAACGGCCTCCATATTACATCTGTTGAAATCATGTAACGTGTATCCAGCTCCATATTACATCTGTTGAAATCATGTAACGTGTATCCAGCTCCATATTACATCTGTTGAAATCATGTAACGCACATCCAGAGCTTCATGTAGATCAGCAACAACAAGTATTGCTGGGCTCTATTGAAGATTGCATGCAACTGCTTGATGATCAAAATGCGGTTGATTAGTTTGGTTGCACGTCATCTAGATCAGCAACACCTTTTATGTGCCGTCCGTGTTGTGTGGGCTGCCACTCTCGGTCTCATATAACTAAATGAAAGCTGCAACCCATGATTGCTATTATTATTATTATTAATGTAGCAGTAGATTCTTTATATATATCCATATCCATATCTGTAGACAAACTCAATCTTTGCCGTTAGAGTTTATCAACAAAATTGATTTATTCAAGGAACAAGTAGAAGCAGCTCTGAAAGCATGTCATTCATATACCAAAGTGACTTTCAACCTTAGAATAAACTAATGCCTCTTTCAATAAAGACGCTCAGTCAAGTAGGGTCTTAGTCTTTGACAAGGTGTTATGGATCCTCGTGAAGCCAAACACATTGTATCTGGTGCTGCTGGAACTACCACCTCAAGGCTAGAACACTGCTGCTCACGCTGGAAGTGATTATCGCAGCCGTGGCAAGCCGAGCAGAGGAAATAAACAATATCATTCCAACCTGACAGCCGTCCATAGCAATAACGGACATAAAGAGAAGCGAAGGACAGGCAGTCGATCCTGTCAATCGGCGTGATGTTTATAGCCTGTGTGGTTTTGCCTCCTGGTATTTTTTTATTGGAATCGTGATAAATTATGCATTTTAGAAAATTAGACAGTGTCCTTGGTTTCTTGAATGCCTCTTTTAGCCAGCTGGCAACCTCTCACCACTGCTTACAAAAAAGGCCTGAATGAATTGTATATCCCTGCCCAGCTATAGACAGAGTTAAGGTCATTAACACATACTTTGTCCAGGCTGTCACTGACCCAGTATTTTACTTATTGTTTGTCGAAATAGATTTTTCTGCAGAACCGATGGTCCTTTCACCCCCAGCAACATGTAGCTTTATGAGGAAATGCAATTTTATTCACATAACCAAGGATGGTTAATGACAAAACCCAAAGGGTGGCTCACAGGTTTATTCCTAATTTATCTCCCTGTCTCACCGGTGATATGTGGTAAGGGACGAGAGCTTTAAACCTTGACACGAGAGGGAGCGAGAGAGAGAGAGATGAGGGTTGTTTGAAGGGGGAAACTAAGCATTGAACAAGTCCCATAGAGATTCCCAGTATTCCCACCATACCACAGCTCAATTAGTCACTGCTCATTAATGACTACAAGTCCCTCATGGCGCGGCCCGGCTGACGCTACACCACTGATCCAATCGCTATTTGATTTAATATTCCGACATCAGAGAAATGTTGAAAATTCACCGAGCGTAGCAAGGTGGAGAATCCTTCAATAGGAATGATGTGTGGCAGTGTGAGAAGGGAAGAACAGAGGGACGAAGATGTGGAGGAGAACATGTTTATTTTATTTCTTTCTTTCATGCTTTAATAAATTGAACAAACTTTCTATCATTCCTCCTTATTAACTGAGGTTTTAAATAGACCCAACACATTGTCATCAATCATTCAAGTTATTATGTTTTTACATAATATCTACATGCCTTAGTAGTGTGTGTATATATATATTTATATATATATATATTGAGAAAATGTTGCTGTAAGCATTGCTTTAATCCAGTGTTGCCAAGAAGTGATCGCTCAATTACACAAAGACAAAGACGGGAGATATTCACAGTGATTATGTGCAAAATTTAGTCTAATTTTGTCCCTATACAGACCTGCAGTATATGGGATTTTCTATATAGGGAAATTCAAAGAGCATGACTGAACTTACACAAGGAAGATATCTCTCCACGGCCAGTATGGAGAAAGGAACTCTGTCAAACAGCCCAGTGTCGTAGGAAATCTGTCTGCATCGGACAATTTTGCACCTCATGTTTCTTGTCTAACGGCCATGTTGAGAGCCAAAAGAGGCAGTAGCTACTGTATGTATAATGAGGTGGATGGGCATGTGAAGGGAAAAGTCACCTTGAAAGGTTCTGGTTGTGTTACTTTCCCTTTTCGGCTCAGTGTCATGGGCCCTCATAGCCTTTTTTCCCCTCTCCTCATCTTCTGATCCCCTGTGAATGGAAGCAGGCAGAGGGACACATGAGCAGCTCTCCAGAGATCTACCCCCGGCGCTCTCAGGTGATCTGCCTTTGGTGGATCCACTTACCGGCCGGGCAGCTGCCGCGGGAGGTTTGAGCCCTCTTAAAAAAAGGCCACGTTAGGCTATGGTTACAGTGTGCAAAGTCTGAGGCGGCGGTGGAGAGAAGGAACAGCTCAGGGCCCGGGGGTTGCTGCGGACCTCCTGCCGTGAGTTCAAAGAGAGGTCCCCAACAGCTGTGGCTCCCAGGGGAGGTTCAGAGGGCTGTTTGGTGGTTAGGGTCACATGGCAACCCAATCTGACCTCAAAAACCAAGTTGCTGTGTTTGTCTTGATTTCCACATTTTTTTCAAGAAATACACACTCATCACATTTCATCACAGGAGGAATACATCTCTGTGAATACAGTTTTGGGCGTATTGTGTGCATGTATGTACTTCTGGGGAATGTCAAGTCTAAACCATTTCTAACCCAGCAGCATCAATTAATGCTGGGTTCCAAAGCGATGGTTGGAATTTAAGAAGAAGAAGAAATTATCCTTTATTAATCCCCTTGGGGAAATTTTTCTCTGCATTTGACCCATCCCTGGATGGGGGCGGTGGGCTGCCCTCGGTGGGCTGCCCTGGGGGGGCGCTTGGGGGTTGGGTGTCTAGCTCAGGGACACTTCGACATGTGAGCTATGGGGGGACTGAGGATCGAGCCGGCTACCTTGTGGTTGCGGGACGACCACTCATCCCCCTGAGCTACAGCCGCCCCTAAAATACACAGCATTCCCGTTTAAATGAGTGCAGGCACTGCGATGCAACCTGGCAGGACTCAAGGTTGCTTTAGCGGAGCGGAGATTGCAGATGTGCTGCTGTTGGTGGACCAATGTTAATCAGAAACAGCCCAGTCTTACAGATTTAAAGAGGAAAGTTGAGCAAATTATAGCCTCATTTACACAGTTGTCTGCGTATGAGTCATAATGGCATTTATTTGACATTTACAATGCTCGCCAATATTGAGCTGTATCAAGACTAGTTTGCTACTTAAGTGGACCAACACCTTACTTAGACTTTTGTTGATTTTAATTTCTTCTTTTGTCTGCCATTCGTTGGGAAATGCTGGTGTTAGAATACATAATAGTTGTTGTAGTTGTCACTGTTCATTTGAGCGAATATGTATTAAGTAACATAGTTAATTTAGCCTTTTCCAGCTGCATAAAAAAAAGCAGGCCATTATTCAGGTGTTGGCAGACATCATCAAAAGCTCACATCCAGGCTAACACACCTGTGTGGGTTTGCTGTTGAGAATTTAAAACGCCGCCAAAGTTATTTTAACAAACTCTACAGAGAGTCTACTGAAGTACCTCAAAGCATAAATGCAGAAAAAAAGATAGGTTTTACACTAGAAACTAAAACTAACTTTGAAAGATATCCTCTTGGTTTGTATAAATCTGGCTGCTGAAGTACTTTTCAGGTAAACATTTGCATACATTTTCACACAAGGGGGAAACTGGATGTTCTCCCTCATCACTAACAATGAAAGGACATCTGGACGGACCCCTAAACGGCCAGTAAGAGCAGGAGGAATGACTGCAGTACGCTAAACCGGTTTTAAATGTTGTTATGGACAATCATTTTGAGAAAGATTTCAAAATTGGTGAACCTATCCTATAATCTTGAGCAACAAGCACACATCCATCTTAATGGTTATATATATATGGTTTTATATAAAATCAATAAATACCTATTTGAGTACATTCCGGGTGACTCTTTGTGGTTACTGTTTCAGTTTCTCAATATATTTTCCAGAAATGTTGCTTTATCACCATAATAGAAAAATAATATGTACATGTTTTATTAAAAATATGAACTGCATTTCCAAAATCGCACCTCTCACATCATCCCCTCAAAAAATAAACACCACTATAAGGAGCCCCTTTTCATTATTGTATTTCCTGAGCTTTGATCGGTGAATGATCCAATAGTAGATCCTCATCTAGAGTAGTAATGTAGTACATGTGTATCTGACTTTTCAATCACCCTGCCTATTCTTGTCTCCTCTAGTTAGAATGTCCCGGCAACATGACACTGTATAAATATTTGTCCGACATAACTGCAGGCCCATTGAGCCGATCCTGTGGCTTCAGCTCCGGCACAATGGCCCCTTATCCCAACCAAGTAACCCTACACCCGCCTCCCCGGCCATTATTGATGGCCTCGTAAGTGTTACAGTTACAAACCAATTACTCTACCATTAATGTTAGATGAGCCGCTCTACAAGTACAGCTCGATGCTTATCGGCTTCCCCCTGTTACGTGCCGTTTACTTTCACTAAATTGCGCGCCTTCTCCCCGCGCTCTCGGTTTCGGTCTTTAATGAGCGGGGAGGTGAGAATGACAGCTGGCAGACTCGTGCCGCGTATCAGCGGGGAAATGTCTCTCGGTTCAAGAGGTAAAGAAGTCAAGAGGTGAGCGACATTGTCCCCTCTGTGACTCGGGGAAATCTGGTGACCCAGTAAAGTGATATCACGCCACCAAATAGGAGAACTGAGGAGGACGGGGGAGGGGGAAGAACAGCAGAGAGGTGTAGGGATCGAATGAGTCGTGCTGCCACCTCCACATGTGGTTTTACCCGGAGCACAGAAACGGTGCGTCTTCAGGTCGATGAAAGGTAGAACACCCAGGTGACACACACACACACAAATGCAAACACACAAACAGTAGTTTCCCTCCGAGATGTGCCAGACAGAGGAGAGACAGTTCACAGATCAAGTCAACACCTTTCTCGTCTCCATCAACAGAATCTGCTGAGAGACTTCCATCAACACGTCCTCTCAGTAGCGGTTATCTTTCTGGAACGGAAAATGAGTGTACAGTTTAAAATCTTTAGCACTTCTCTGGGAGGAAAAAAGACACTAATTGCTGAGTATTTTAAATGTATAACGTGTTTAAAAGATTTTTTTTAAGTAAACATCAACTTAAAAATATATATATGATATATATAAGACCTTTGAGAATAACTTCTCACAATTTTTTTTAGAGGATATGTTTTGCTGCATAGAATTAATCAACTGTATCATATTGAAATCAAAGAAGATAGCAAACAGGGCAAACACACATGCATGTAATGAAAAGCATAATGGGAATTTGGTAGTTTCTTTTTCATCGTTAATATTTAAGCGGCTGCACAGCAGTGTCAAGACCAGTCAAGACTAGCTAAACCGAGGTCAGGTCATGACAGGGTAAAGATCAAGACATGAAGGGGGTTGAGACCAAGTCAAGACCAAGACCAAGGCCGGGTGAGGCCAAGTCAAGACCAAGGCAGGGTGAGACCAAAACCAAGACCAAGGCAGAGTGAGACCAAAACCAAGACCAAGGCAGAGTGAGACCAAAACCAAGACCAAGGCAGAGTGAGACCAAAACCAAGACCAAGGCAGAGTGAGACCAAAACCAAGACAAAGGCTGGGTGAGACCAAAACCAAGACCAAGGCAGGGTGAGGCCAAGTCAAGACCAAGGCAGAGTGAGACCAAAACCAAGAACAAGGCAGGGTGAGACCAAAACCAAGACCAACGCCGGGTGAGACCAAAACCAAGACCAAGGCAGAGTGAGGCCAAGTCAAGACCAAGGCAGGGTGAGACCAAAACCAAGACCAAGGCAGGGTGAGGCCAAGTCAAGACCAAGGCAGAGTGAGACCAAAACCAAGGCAGGGTGAGACCAAAACCAAGACCAAGGCAGGGTGAGGCCAAGTCAAGACCAAGGCAGAGTGAGACCAAAACCAAGACCAAGGCAGGGTGTAAGCCCAAGTCAAGACCAAGGCAGGGTGAGGCCAAGTCAAGACCTAGGCCGGGTGAGACCAAAACCAAGACCAAGGCAGAGTGAGACCAAAACCAAGACCAAGGCAGGATGAGGCCAAGTCAAGACCAAGGCAGGGTGAGGCCAAAACCAAGACCAAGGCAGGGTGAGGCCAAGTCAAGACCAAGGCAGGGTGAGACCAAAACCAAGACCAAGGCAGGGTGTAAGCCCAAGTCAAGACCAAGGCAGGGTGAGGCCAAAACCAAGACCAAGGCAGGGTGTGAGCCCAAGTCAAGACCAAGGCAGGGTGAGGCCAAGTCAAGACCAAGGCAGAGTGAGACCAAAACCAAGACCAAGGCAGAGTGAGACCAAAACCAAGACCAAGGCAGGGTGAGGCCAAGTCAAGACCAAGGCAGGGTGAGGCCAAAACCAAGACCAAGGCAGGGTGTAAGCCCAAGTCAAGACCAAGGCAGGGTGAGGCCAAGTCAAGACCTAGGCCGGGTGAGACCAAAACCAAGACCAAGGCAGAGTGAGACCAAAACCAAGACCAAGGCAGGATGAGGCCAAGTCAAGACCAAGGCAGGGTGAGGCCAAAACCAAGACCAAGGCAGGGTGAGGCCAAGTCAAGACCAAGGCAGGGTGAGGCCAAAACCAAGACCAAGGCAGGGTGTGAGCCCAAGTCAAGACCAAGGCAGGGTGAGGCCAAGTCAAGACCAAGGCAGAGTGAGACCAAAACCAAGACCAAGGCAGAGTGAGACCAAAACCAAGACCAAGGCAGGGTGAGACCGAGTCAAGACCAAAACCAAGTCAAGACCAGCCCAGTGAGAGTTCTGCGCGACACACTTACAATAAATTGTGAAACAAACCACTCCTGAAATTGATCCAAATTCTCCACATTGCCAAAAAACACCCTCCGAAAAACATTTTCACCTCTTTAATAGTCGCGTATATTGAACATATTCAAGTGTATCATGAGAACTGTCGCGATAAAACAATCAAAAGGCCCTTGCAGAGGTCAATTACGTGTGTGGGAATTTTCCTGTGTTTTCTATCAGCAAACAAATACAAAACCCTGAGGAGCTGAACTCAGCTTATCCATCTTTATTCAGCACTCCTTTCCCGTGTTTTACCACCCAGTGAACACGATACCGTTTTGTGGTGTGTGTGTTAGTGTGTGTGTGTGTGAAGGGGGTCGGGAAGGGATGACAGCTGTTAACAGTAAAACTAATTTCAAAATGAGGAATTCGTTATTGGCATTTGAAGCGGGACGTTCCACATCCAATCATGGTAATGATGTCAACAAATAGACAACGCATAGGCGATTTAGGGATTTCCCCACAGTCTTAAAAAATGTAATCCCGAGACAAGACCGGGTGAAAGTGAAGTCGACTCCAAGACGAGGACGAGGCCTTCAAAAAGTCTCCAGACCCGAGAGCGACCTGGAGTACCACAACACCGCCACACAGTTTGGAATATCCCAACAATGTTACTCGTAGCAGTGCCGGTAACTCTGTACTTGCCCAACACTGGACGGTCTCACACTCTCTCACCATCAAACACACACACACACACACACCTACGTCTCCATAGGTGGGGCTGCTGAATCCATGCATCAGCAGCTTTGCAGAGGAGCATGTCCTCAAGAAGAAGATAAAGAGGAAGCAGGCATTTCCTCCTCAGGAGGGATGTTTCCCCTTTGCACGTCCTGTCTGATTAGTGAGAACAGTGTTCTCTCTTCAAAGAACTGCACCGCCAGACGATCCGTTGCCACGCGTTTACAGAAAAGAGGTTTCATGTTGTACAGCATGTCGGGAAAATGCAAAAACGTTGCACCGAGACGGGAAGCGGCTCTATAATTCATAACTCATGCTCCAGCCTGCACTATATCATGAACAGCATGATAATGTTATAGTCGATTATAGTCGTGAGGCTTTTTGTTGACTCTCTCTTGTGATTCAACGGAGGGAATTGATCGTGTTTTTCTGCAACGATCGTTGCGCAATAAACTGTTCGTAAACACTGAGATTTATTCATGAAAATGGGAAATTATTCCAAGAAAAAACAGACATGTTAACCCTAGAACACAAACGTCGAGTGATTTTCACTTCTTCTGTGGCTTCATGGTGCTCACTGACGTCAGTGAAGGTGTGACTAGATGGGTTTTAACATTGACGTTTAACATTAATTAACTTTTCCTTCACAGAACAAAGCTCACATGTCCTAGGAACATGTGGACCAAATAACAAGTTCATAGCTCCTTTATTTATATTTGTAATCATGTTTTATTGACGATTCCCTAATTCTTCACCGGATTTTGACCCTTTTTTCAGGGTCTCCCCGTGATACCTGTTTATTGTTTTATGAGAAGTTATATAGGGTAAAATAAAAGAAGAATTCTTCAACTTGCCTTGTATTGTTGTATTTGAATATATTTTATCAGGGACATGATACCGGGTGAAATTCACCCGACGTTAGTGATAGTGTGTCTATTTTTAACGGGTTAAAAAATAAATCCTTTTGTTGCTCTGTTTTTAAAACAACAACAAAGAAACTACAGAAATAAAAATGTAAAATGGTTACAACATGAGCCATGGCCTTGACTGCAGAGGAACCTTTGAGAGGGAGCTCCCCCAGTTGTGTGAAATCAGGAGATCGACTCGTCTCCTCCGGAGTCCGTCTGGGGGCCGCTGAGAAGGAGATGCATTATCTAAGTGTCCAGCGAAAGTGGGGGGAGAGTGGCTGGCTGAAGTTTATGGAGATGTATGGCCCCTTCTGCAGGCCTTAATTGCCTCCTCCTCGGTGGGTAGTCCTGGGAGGCCCGCGGTGAGCAGTGACCAGCACCGGGGCTCTTGCAGGTGGGCCCGCCAAAAACGCCATTCACCGGGACTTTGTTATGGAGACAAATGGTGTTGCGGAGCGCTCGGAAAGCAGACGACGAAACAAAGGGGGAGGAAGAGAACAGCAGAGAGACAGACAGCTGGTCACTGAAAGGGATCAGGACTTCAACTTGGCCTTCAGAGACACACACACAAAAAAGAGTTATGGGAGCCTTGGCTTTACTGGCGCCAATTAAATATCCATCACTGTGCAAGTGCTGTGCTGTGATAAAATAGCGACAGAAAGACATATTTGGACCTAATCGGAGGACATCAATTTTCTGATGACTAGACCAGAACCGGATATGGTCTTTGTCTTAAAGAGTAAATCTTCTTTTTTTTGTCTCTCTCTCTTTCCCTTTAATCAACCAGATCACGATGAGATAAAAATCCCTTTACTGAAAGTAACTGGGCCTAGAAGACGGCATAAAAGCAATGTTACGACAATTAATATCATGCTGAAAAAGCTAACAGTTCAGATGCATTATGCAGTTATTCCAGTTATCCACTGAAATTACATTAGTTTTTGTAATATATTTTTCCCATATTTGGCAAAGGATTTAGGGGAATTTAACCGGAGCAACATCCAGTAACATTAAAACTGGACCTGGCTGAAAATGCAACAGGCGTACACATAGCTGTACTGGGGATGCGGTTAAAAAACACAGTTTACAGTTACATACCGTGAATTCCACGGTGGCTTCAAAACTTTTATTTCGCTGACTTGTTTATTGACTTCCTCGCCATGGCCAAGGCACATTTTATCGGGTCAATCAATAAGATGATGACATTCACCTGGGTTTAACCTGTGAGTCAATGCCATGCACACAGCTCCACAGAGCATGCTGCTGTTGATAGATTTTTTTTTTAAGTAGCCCTTTTAGTTTGGAGGTGTTACATCTCGTCTCACAGGATGTTTGAATGGTTGCCTTGAATAAGAATTCAGGATTTTTAAAAAGGGTATACGTTCTTTTATTCCTTTATTTATTTTCTCTGAATATGTACGCACCATTCCTGACCCTGAGCAACGTATCCTCCAGCAGCGTCTTGTGTGATATCTGAGGCAGAGTTACTTTTCCTGTGTTTTCCTACAAATGTCCAGCAGCTTAAGCAATCAATGCACCTGCGCCAGTCGATGTGTGTTCAGGCAACCAAACTACTTGGCTTTGGTTTAGAAAAAAGTTGTGCGTTGGGTTCAAATGTGTACATTTGCTATACTTAGTTAAGTTAAGGCAAAACAATAATTGGTAAGGGTTTAGGTCAAGTTTGTGGCTTGGGTTATATTTTTGTAATACCGGGTAATGTTAAGAAGAAGAAGAAAGAACACATGGTTGGAAAAACAAATGGTTTGGGTAGAAATAACTTTGTATTACTTAGTTAAGTTTAGGACAAGATCATAGTTTGGGTGAAATTAGTATGTTTGTTATACTTATTTGTAAGGTTTAGGAAAAGATTGGAGTTTGGTGTAAAATAAGTACTTTTGTTATACTAGCTTAAGTTTGGGAAAAGTTCGTAAGTGGGGTTAAAATAAGTATGTTTGTAATACTTGGATAAATTAAGGCAAAACAACTGCTGTGTTTAGGAAAATATTAAAAAACTATGGAAGTTACGTGACAAATAAGTCAACATTGACTTCTGATTTCACTTTGGACAAAAACAGTGGTCTTCTGGGTGAAAGTCCACAAGAAGAGGTGAAACATCGTACGCCGCAAGAAAAATGGTCAACGACTTAAGAAAAGACCCCAAAAATATATACATTTATTGACAGATTATTTTCCCCTATCTTGCTAATCACGTTGTGGACTAGCGGTGGGTGAAAAAGAAGAAGAGCGCTGGGTTGCGTGGGCTTGTCAGGACCGCTGGAAAAGGAAAGGCTCATGTTTATTGCAGAGCAACACGCCTTGAGTGACCGTCTCTGTGACGAGCCTCGGAGGGAGATGGCAGTAAGTGCACTAATGACTACGAAACAGTCTGGCCACTCAAACCATGAATATTGGATATGCAATGTATTGGAGCACCTTTTTTTTTTTACCGCAGCTCACCACTCCCTTCCTGTTTCCTGTCTGCTGCTCATTGAACTGAGCTCACCTAGAACACAGGGCACACATGTTGTCATGAAGGTCTGAAGCTGGGTAACAAGTGAATACTCAAAGCACTGATGAATACTTCAAGTAGGCAATTAAGTAAAGCAACAATATGCAGATACACCATTCACTTATGTATTAATAACCATGCTCTTTTTCCCCCAGCGATTACCATCTTTAACATAATTACTTCCAATCGACTTTGTTCCACCGCCCACCTGCCCGTTAAAGCTCCGGTCCGGAGGGAACAGTACGTTATTTGGTGTTCCAACATGCAGTAGAGTGGTCATTAGAAGATTAACCTCGGCCATTTTGTCATTATTGTGCAAAACAAAACCTCAGACCAGGTACCAGGCAACGGGCCGCAATTAACAAATGAAAAAGGTTCTGTAAGCCATCTGGATACCTTATTTATTTTTCCTCCCGTGTGCTTTGGTGTGAGAGTGGGAGAAAAAGGACTGATGCTACTCCATTATTCTGTGGCTATCTCTGATCGTCATCTCAGGCCCAGTTTGTCAATGACTCAACAACAGCTGCATGAAAGCACTCTTAATGGTTTCCAAGTTAAAAAGAAATATGAAAAATGGATAAGGATGAGGACAAATGCATTAGACTTACGAAGCGTTTCAGTTTCCCACAAGAACTTTTTCATGACCGGCGTCTGGAGATACACCTCAGCTTTGAAAGGAACGAGTAACCAAAGTGACCGCTCCTCAGTGGGATATTGATCAACCCGAGCATTTTCTACTTGTCACCTCAAACGTGTTACACCGCATTTTCTGGAAAATTCATGCAAAAAGTTTATGTTGAAAAATTTAAAAACACCAATCACCACACCACCCTGTGCATCCTTACTTTCTTCTGGTATGTATGAATATCAAACTATTTCTTATGTCAGATCAGCATGGACCTACGCCGATGTGGTCTTGATCAGGAATCCGTCCACTGACCAAACCGTTCAGTCCAGCAATGAGAGTCTGCAGCTCTGTCGAGACCTCGCAGCTTTTATTTATATAATATTGTCGACATCCACTTGAGGAGAATTGCAGTTCCTGAACATTAGTGGCCACTTAGTGGTCACTAATGTCCATAGGTCACTCTCTGCTCACATTTGATGGTATCCGTTGGATCGTATTTGTGGGAAACTGTGATCACAACTAAGGACCAAAAAAGCAGCCACCAGCCACATAATACGTGCGGTCACAACATCATGTACCACGTCGGAACATAACATATTTTCAGTGCAGTCACATCCATTTGTGATCAGAGTTGGGGTTTGATGGTGATTTGTGAGGTAGATAAAACATTTAATGACAACTTGACTTGAGATGTCGTGACCAAAACCAAATTTGGAAGAGATTAATTGCAATCGGAATCGTGCCAGGCAAATGCCAGGAAATGGTTTATGTTTAGTTGAAGCTTGGGATTCATGACTCTAATCTATCTGTTCTGCAGCATTATTATGGAGCCCCTGAGGAGGTTGGGGTGGATGGAGAGGTCCACAAAATGTTGGACTTTGGAGGCCACTGTTCATTTCCCATAAACCCATCGGCAGTCGATGCTGGTTGCTGGAATGCCTCCAAACTGTAATGAAGTAGTTATTTGAACCAAAACCACAATATTCCCCCAAATGTGAACCAAACTTCAGCTCAAACCACGATCTTATCCTACGTCTAACCAAATGGTGCCCTAATCGAATTAGATCTGAAGCTGGGAATGGCTTTAGTTTAACAGTGACTTGATGGGGTTTTGGAAGGCTGCTGTCCCGTTTGTTGTTTCATTCTCTCTCAAGGCCAAATGTAGAAGACTTCTTCTTCAAAAAAGAATGAAGGCAAAACCCGGGTACCTCGGTTTTGGTTGTAGATCCAGATGTTTTACCTCCTTGGACTCACCATATTTGCGATCAGATCACCCGAAACTGGCGAGTGTAAAACACAAAAGAAACGCAGCAGACAGCAGTGAGCTGCTACGAATCGGGGCCTCCAAAAAACCCAGGAAAACAGGCCGGAGGCTCCACTCTGCCTGACCCAGTTGCTGGGAACTGGAGCTCCGAGCGCTGCAGTCCCCGCGGTGAGGAACCCCCCTGCCATCCCCCCATTCCTCCGTCTAATGAGGACCAGAGGAGAGGATATCAAGCCCTCAATCAGCCGCAAGACCACTTCACATATGTTTTGATGAATCTCCGCTGATGTGCCGAGTTTTTTCAACGTCTGGAAGAAGCGCGCCTCCGAAGCCTTATCAGCGCTCCTCGGAGGACGCGGCCGACAGCTACCGCGCGGGGGCCGCCGCTGACAGACGACGCCTCGGCACAGACGGCCAACACCTCGCCGTTTGAGCACGTGATCTTCTGCTGGGCCGGTGGGGGGACTAGAGCGTTTGCGCGATGGCGATCACATGCTGTAATTTGTCGTAAAGCCTGTTGAACACTCCGCTGCTGCAGGGGAGCTAACTGAGGGCCTTTTTTTCAATCGGGGGTTCTGCATGTGATTGACAGCCGGGGTTTTCTGGAATAAAAGAGTGCATTGTGAGTTTGAGGGTATTTTTCCTATCATTTGCATCTGTATTGTATTGCTATGGCGCACATGGTTTGAGGAGCAGCACTGCTCGTCGTGTTGTGCCGATTCTCTCGTTCAAGGTTCTCGAATGTGTTTTCATGGCATTTTAAATTAAATGTCTGTGGGTTTTGGACTTTTGGTGGAACAAAAAGAAGGAATTTTAAGATGTCACCTTGAGCTCTGGGAACTTTTGATGAACATCTTTCACAACATTTCTTTCTTTTTAATTATAACATACTTGAGTAACAATAAAGAGACCCAAAGAAAATTATTTTTTCCACAGTTTCTTTCTGCACATCTCTACTACACACCCTTTCCCCCCACTCATTGCAGGGCAGGTGCAATTAATAATATTAGTTACATTTAATACACAAAATAGAATGGGACTATCATTCGTTTTGTCAATACCACCTGTGTTTACCCTGCCGTGACGGGAAAAAATGCCGTGAGAAAGGCCCATTGTGTGTGTCCATGTACGGGTATTTGCTTTGTGCATTAGTCTGTTGTGTATGTGTCTCCGTCCATGTTCGTTTCCAAAGACTTGAGCTACTGAGTGAACACATAACATGAGGATTTGCGCACACACACACACACACACACACACACACACACACACACACACACACACACACACACACACACACACACACACAGTACAAGTTGTTCTTCAACAGTACATTGGAAAAAGTGAACTAATGCCATGTAGTCAATGTTTTTAAAAGGGATTGTATGTGTGTGTGTGTGTGTGTGTGTGTGTGTGTTCAGGTGGTGGTGGAGTATTTTCTTTTTTTATCTTTCAGATCCTGGGTCTGTTTTGGGGGTATATTTTCAATTCTCTACAGCCTAAATGTGCTACAGGATTATAACCAGATGTTAGTTTGACAAACTTGAATAAGATTAAAGAAATAAATATTTACTGCTATTTTTATGGAGTAGTTATAGTCGTTCATAGTAGATTTATGTTTTGCTTAAAAAATGTTTCCCTTCACGCTGTTGGAGGTTGCATATTATACATCTTGTATGTGCTTGTTCAAACACTTCGTTGAAGCTATATGACGCTCATACATTCTTTCATGACGCATGATATTCTGAGCATTGCATGTACATTCCCCTGCAACTCATCATGATTTGTTTGGTGTCTTTTGAAACCTCTGAACTTGACAAAATAATTCAAAATAAAGTTGTCTTTATCACATATGCAACACACATTTCACTGAGATACAGAAAATAAGTGCTCGCATGGAGAAATCTGCAATTCATGCCACTTTGATGGAAGAAGAGTACAATCAAGAAATGATCCCTACTTTTTAGATACTGTGTTGGGGGAGAAGACATAAACAGCATGAATTAAAAAAAAAATTGTGTGGTTTGGCAGGACATCGTCAAAGAATCTGCACCAGTGTGTACATTGCCACATCTGAGTGCGTCGCCAGCTCTCACTAAAGCCACAAGCTTTCCTGTTGTCGTTGTGATTTCTTTCTATATTTCGTCAGCAGTCGTAATGGAGTGGTAATAAATAGGAGGAGAGAGCTATTAAGAGAGTGACTGAGGCCAAATTGAGAGGATGAGAGGAAAATGCATTCATTTCTGCTGCCAAACTTTCCCAGAAACGAGCGGCGTTTATACCCCGTGAAATACTTGTGATTTATTTTCCGAGCCATGTGAAAACACCGTAACTTTAAAAGCTCTCAGAGGCGCAATCTGCCGAAGCACCGGCAGTCCATACCTTTCCCAAGGTAGGAATGAGACAGAAGTTGTGTGGGGGAGGGGGTAAAAAAAACTCACCGTTATTTCCAAAAGCTGCCGGCATTTTCTCTCTTGTGAAATACTCAATTTATTTTCTCGCCATGTAAAAACACACATAATAGTTTGAAGAGCACTCAGGGGTGCATTTTGTTAATTCGCCCATGTAACAACACTTCAATACATACGGTCTATATATTATGTTCTACTCCCAAGTAGCAGGCACCATGTGAGAAAACAGGAAGTTGTGCCAGCTGAGTGGTTTTCTTTCTTTTGTCTGCACCGCACTCTCACCCATACACGGAAATAGTGCGATGGAAAGTGTGACTTCTGCCGCAGAAAAACAAAATGTTCAGAGCGAGTTAAAAAAAACAACAAATAGAGTAAATTGGCAAACCGCAAACGAGCCGAATGTCTGGTTTGTGTGAGCGGCACGAAAGCAGACCACGCGGGCGGCTTCCCTTTTTAATACAACACATTGACCACAAAGGTTGAGAGGGAAGAAAAAAAGAAGATTGAAGTTACGGCTTCTTCATCTCCGACCACGCGTTTCGGTGACGTTTCTTCGGGGCCGAAAGAGGGGAGCTGAAGCGAAACCGCCGTCTCCGGGCGCTGTGCATGACTACAAGCCTCTTGTGCAACGGTCCCACACTATTTACTCGCGTTTCCTCTGCCAGCTTGTTGTTTTACACTTTCAACATCCTGCACACGGGGTGGGGTGATGCGGCGAGAGGCTGACGCTGCTGTTTAAACTTCATTTAACTTACGACCAAAAGAACTTGAGAGAGGAAGTAAAACATGCTTTAAAATCAGTTTTATTAATAGGAATATGTTGAGATTTTTGCAGCCATATGCGATTATTGACCTTAGGAACGCTTGAGATGGCAATTTTGGTGATTATGGAGCAACATAATGCAAATCCTACACAAACACGCACACACACGCGCTCTAATAATGGAGATGAGAGCATAATGGAGAGTGAGGGTCCAGAAAGAGGTCAGAATCCTCAGTAAACAAATGTCTATTTAACCATAAACAAAGCATTGTGGCCTCAAGCCAGAGCAGTGATGGATATTACCTCAGGTGACATCTTTAAGCCTTGTTTATGTTTCCTTATGCAAACAAAGCATCCGATCATCTATTATCTGCTATTATCTGTAATGCAGAGCCTCATTATGGACTCACTCTTCCAGGCACTTTCTCTTGGTTTTTTTAAGGTTCTTTTGGATGTTTTTTTTTTTTTTGCTTCCTTCACAGGGCGTCATCCTGCATCCCTTCAGACGCGTCGCTGCCACGTCCGTCTGAGAAATTCCCAAAATTGTACGCAGCTGTTTGCGTTGGGGTTGTAAAGCGCTGCCAGCGCTTCCTGTGCGAGGCAATTGTCACGATCCTAAAATAGCATGCGTCGAGCAAAAGCTCTGCAACTTCAAGGGGGGAAGTAGGGGGATGTTTCGAGCGCCTCGGTTCCATCGTGTTCCGCGGACAGACGATGTCATCATCAGCCGGGCAGGATTTACAACTGCGGTCGATTGTGAGGGAGTGGGTTTGTGTGATTTGGGGGGGGATGGGGTTATGAATGAGGCGGCGCTGCTGGTGGTTTTCTGTGAATGGAGCAGTGAAAGGTTGAAGCTGTGGTCAGTGTGTGTGTTTGCTGTTTATTTTTGTTCCACTCGACTTGGATTTCTGGGTATGGAGGGAGGGGGGTCACAGGGTTAGGAGGTCAAACCGAACTGCACAAAATGCAGTCAAGCCCCGCCCCTCCCCTTCCGGCTTTGAGGATGTACATCGTGAGGCGGAGGGAAACAAAGCGAGCCAGCGCTTTGCTTCACTCTTTGTCTGAGATGACATTGAACATTCTTGTCCCAGAACGAAAGTCCAAGAAGCCGCAGGATTTTAGAGCAGTTAAAAACGACTTGGTTCGGCGACTCAGTTTCACTCCAACAACTGTGGTCAGCGTTCGTATCTCGTGAAAAGTCATCATTTTGAGTGTGTTTTGCTAGGAATGTCCAGCAATTTTCGATCGTAAGATCTTTTAAAAATAAACGTAATTCTGGTAATTCTCCCCCCCACCAATTTTGACTGTCAAAGTTTGCAACATGTTGAAAATAGGTCAACAAATGAGCCGAGAACAACGTTTGAACTCCCTCCTGCACAGATTTTCACTTCCACCGAAACGCCATGAGGCCAATATGAGCGGGAGGAATGATGACGGCGAGCCAAAAGCCATTTCAATACTTGGAGCACCTGTTGATTTTAAGACGGACGAAGAAAAACATTCCTTTCACTAAAATGCCAGCAGACGTCACTGCATTTTTTTTGATAAATTACAGGGCACATTGGAGAGCAACGGGAGCACATCTGGAAACGTAAACCTTTTCTGCATGACTGCGCCGCGTCGTCTCGCCTGCGTGGGCAAACTCAAAGCATTGTTCTGACCTCGTGGAGGAGGAACGCACGACACATCTACACATCTAGGATGGCATAAGAAGCAGAATCTGCCGAGCACTGCAGGTGGATGCAAACTGTACACAGGGTTAAGGTTGAGGCTGGAAGAAAACATTTCTCTTTATTGAACGATTTTTCTTTCAAGACAATCTCCCTTTGTGCACAACCGACTTTTTTTTTACATTCTCTTTTGACTCTTTTGAAAATACTTTCACTTCACCTCCTCGCTGGAATCTGTTGCTCCTGCATTTGCACCTTGTGTAGAGTTTCATGCTTCGAGCCCAAATATGACCCCTTTTTAATTTTGGATAACCATAATATTTATTCTCCGTAAACAAAAACAACAAGGAAATTGGAAGAAACAAACTCTGAGACTCCCGACCCCCGAGGTGTGGAATTATACAGCGAAACAATGAACATGTAGCCGAAGCGCTTCTGGCGGTTGGCCAAGGCATGTTCGGCCTCCGCATTTGTCGGATGAAGCGAGTGGGACGGCAGCGGCGCTGATGTGGCCGCGCTGCAGGAGAATTTTTTTTTCCGGGGCGTTGCGCAACAACATCATCATAAATCAACCAACCAGGACACTGAACAGGGAGCATTGTTGTCGAAGAATCCCACTCCAGCTATAGTTTCGCGCCTGTTGTGTGTGAAACAAACACACGTGTTGCTGAAGTGTGTGGGAGACGACGGATCAGTGCAACTACTGTCTAAAAAGGTCTGGGGGATGTTGTTGTTGTTGTTGTTGCTGTTGTTGTTGCAATTCCAGTTCGTGAGGGTCTGCACTGCAGAGCCGCTGCTGCAGCCGAGACACTTGATGCAATGAGCATGTGGGCTTGAACATGAATCAGAATATGCCTGAAAAGAGAAACATGCTTCTCTCCTTTGAAGAGATTTAGTGAAATAGTTAATAACATTTTTGGTATTTGGTTTGTTTGGCCACAGTTGCCACGGCGAGAAGTTCCTGAAAGTAGGATCGTAATGAAGAATGAGTCGTCGATTAACCAATTAGAACTATAACTCACTAAAACTACTCGGATAACTTAATCATGTGTCACTTTTCGAGTGGTTCCTGCTTCTCATTCGTGAAAACAAAAAAACACACTAATAGATTAATTGTTTGAACAAAATAATAAGAAATATTCAATGAAAATAATAATTAGTTGCACATAGATGTACAATCCATTTAAAAAAGTCAAAAAAAATAGTGGCGATATGTCTAAGATACCAGTTTCTACAATAAATTATTAGCAATATTAGCAACTGTGCTAACTATCTACCCAGCAATGTTTTGCGGTATTATTGCATTTTTCCGGCCCCTCCTCCCATCATGGTGTCGTGCCGTGTTGCAACAGTCCTGAGCCAAAGTCTGCGCTCCGCATCTTTATGAAGCCCGTGAACATCACTCCATCCCAGCCGCTTCCTAAACGCACGCCGTGCTCTTCGGAGGAAGACGCCGGCCGTGAATGAGTGGCGTTCAGTTTTACCCCAAAAATAGAAACGCTGAGCGCAAATTAGTTTCACATGAAAGTCATTTGTTCGGTTGCAGTTGCAGCGTTGATTGAGGTACTTTCCATTGCACATGGAGGATGAGGTCAGGGTGAGCTCCACGTGAGCAGTGAGAGAACCGTGAAGGGGGCAGAGGAAAAAGTAATTCAACCAGTATGACTTCTAGAGGCTGACTTTGGTTAAAATGTTGCTCTCCGAATAAACAGACACATCTCCGTGTCGCCGGTAATTTGAAACAATGTATATTTGTCATGAATCAATTTGTATTGGCACAGTGTTGAGTCAACCTTTCTATCTCTCTTTATCTCTCCAGTGGGACCTTTTTTTCTTCCCCCCTCCAGCATCCTTAATCGCCACCCTAAGAGGGCATTTAACTTCTTGGCAAGGCTCTCTGATTATTGTTCGAGGCGGCAGTGCCACGTGTCAGAGTGAGTTTGACTCATTACAATAGCAAAGAAGATGAATGGAGGTCAAACACACAGGTCACTGCCTCTTAATCATTCTCTCGGATCATAAATCTTTTTCAGAAAAAGAGCCAAAAAAAGAATAGAGAGCTTTTCTTAAACGTCCATGTGATTGTAGTTTTTTTTCACCTCCAGGCAAAAAAAAAGAAGAAAAAGACATTTTAAAGATGAATGATGATTAAAACAAGGATCGTTATCCATTCATAAGAGTACACTTTTGTCAAAAAAAGGAAGAAAAAAACCCAGCTGTTTTTCATTCTGCCTTCAGTCTCCAACGAGGCACACAAAACCTCGGTACACGGAGTTAAAGATAAGTCACAATTACATAATCGGAGCAGGCTTTAACAACCTGCTCCAATAACACGGCATGGGAACGCTTGTTTTCGTAGCGCCACGCTCGTTTCTGGGGGAAGTGAGCTTTGCATGAAGGTAATAAATGGAGTTTCCTTTTTGAAATCCACACTACGCCGACCTGAGTGGATGACAACCCCTGATAAGGTTAAACAAACACCACGGCCTCTATCCGCTTGAACCCACACAGCTACTGGAGCTCACATACAGTGCACACACTTGTGTACACACACACAAACGCCAAGTCCAGCCCTGTGCTGAGCCGCCATCATGTTCTGCCATCTGTGACTGGTTGTGTTCACTGCTACTTGCAAAAAAGAAAAGCTGCTTCAGTGCCGATTGAATCCAACTTAATTCTCAGGACCCGCCACTAGTCTCCTTAAAGAAGATAGATCAGCGGGGAATCCCCAGGTCACACAGATCCAGGAAACTGTCAATGGGCCGTCTTTTTTTTCTGAACTGTCTCTGGTTTCATCCACCAGTGAACACAAATGTCTGGATGAATGATCACAGCAATCCATCCGATAGTTGCTGAGATATTTCAGTCCAGACTAAAATGACGTCCTTGTTTCACAATGACTGCAAAAATCCAGACTTCATTTTCTTTGTGGTAGCTGTTGGAAAACAGCCAAATTGGTGGAAATACTAGCCGGTACACAGTAGTGGGTGGAGCCAGGATTGCAGGAATAAAAATGTTGGGAGGTGGGGATTTTGGCACCTCTTCCCACCTCCTTCATCGCCAAAGCTCCCCTTACAGACTATCACAACTTGTTGAGAACCGCTCAGATCTGGCAAAGACAAAGTTTAAAAGAGGAAGGGAGGGAGGGGGAAGATGGGCAGAGGCTTCCTCGCAAAGCCTGGAGCTGTAACTGAGAGAGAGAAAGACTGTTCCGCTATCTTCACAGAACCCCCTAGACCGAGGAGGGATTTTTATCTCTCAGCCCTCTGGGACTGGAAAAGGCAATAGAAGGTTATTTCCTGAGAAGCGAAGCAAAGAGGAAGCTAGGGGGGGAGGAGAAGAAGAAGAAGAAGGAGGAGAGGGGTGAAAGTGCCGGGTGAGGAAGAGACTTTCTGAGTTCTGCAGGATCCAGAATGGAAACAAACCCAAAGCGAGACAATGAAACACAAACGACGTAAACACAAACAGGGCCCCATCGTCCCACCTTCTCACACCGCGAATTTTACACAACAAAAACATCCGAGGCGCCCCTTGTCACAGTCAGAGGGTCACAGAGCGAGCCTGGGTGATGAAGAAACACAGAACATAAAACATTTTGAGTCTTTTAATGTCCTTCAGACACGGATCTTTTCCCCATCGTCAAAGCCGCACAGGATAAACCGCTATCAAAGGGGAGTTGGGAGGCTCTCAGGCTTGAGCTTTTTCCTCTTGCTTCTCCATCCCTCACTTCACAGAACCTCTGTATGTTGAATAGAGGACCATTTTGCGGTTGATAATAAGTGATTAGTGCGGCGCTCGTGAAACTCCTCAGATTAGAAAATATGTCCGACGGCAACTGGTACAGTGTTCTCCAGTCACTGGTTATTTCTGCCACCGTGCAGATGCAGGCTGCGGTCTATTTTTGAGCTCTACCTGCACCAAATGCATACGCTGTAATTTGTAGATCGCCCAAGAAATCAATGTGTATGCAATCCACGTGATCGGGAGTATAGCGTTGATTTATTTGTCACGTAACATGCCGTTCTTTCGTAGTTGTTTTAACGCAAACCCCAATCTGTTTCTCTATCTACGGCTTCAAATGGGATCAGTGTATAAACAGTATCCATCTTTTTTTAAATAAATGTTCCGCCCCATAATGCTGCCACTTCAACCTCCTCAGTTGTGCTCTGTGCTTTATGGGTTATGTCCTTATAAATGTAAAATTGGACCATGAAAAATGTAAGAGACATGGTTAATTAGGGCATATGTCTGTAATTTATAGCGGTCTCTATTGATACTAATTTGAAGACATTTTTATATGAAAACTTTTTGGCAGTGTTCTGTGAATCCCACGGTTAGAAACCGTTCATGCAGATTACAACGGAGACAGTGCAGGAATACAATGATTGGATTTGAACTTCTTGTGACTATCTTAATCGGGGGGAACAAAGAAATACAGTCACTGGGAAAATCAAAAACATGGCCATGAATCGTGTTTCACTGCCCTGAGCGTCCGGTTCTCCCTTAAAGAACTCGTTTGTCTTTTGGGGTATTTTAGGGGCCGAACGTAACTGGCGTTGCCTCCGCTTCAACTGTCAACAATTGCAGCGCCAACTCAATTATTCACAAAAAAAAATACAGAGAAGACTCGTAAACATGGATACTCCAGAGGGTTGTGTATCCCCCAAATATTCCACCTCCAACTCGTTTATACACACACGCCGTCGGAAGCGAGGGGTGACTTTGAGCGGGAGATTTACGGTTGCTAGGCGGCGACGACGCAGCCGACGACAGGCTGCTGTCTCTCTCCTCGTTCAGAAAGACAGATGGACTCGGGACGCTTTGGACGGGACGGAGCCATCCGTCTCGGGCCGTAACCGATGCACGAAGCTCAGCCCGGCTGGCAGGACTTGTGATGCGGACGGAGTTTACTCTTTGGGTCACCTCTTCCTTTCCAGCACAACATGAACTCCTCCCCTCCGCATTAACCGATCGGCCATTAATTAGATAAGAGAGCTGGAGGATGGATATGATGGACGTCGCCCCGGCTCCGATTACCTGCCTCTCCGGTGTCTGTTACAGGGTGAATTTCATGCCTCATGCAGGGTAGCACCGGTTATCCATAATCGAGTCGTTTGATTGTTCGTCGTTGATGTATTAAAATGGCTTTTGCCAAAACTAAAATATATATTCATCTGCAATGATGTTTAAAACAAAGAAAAGCAGCAACATTTGAGGAGCACGTGTTTGACATTCTTTGCTTGATGAATAACTTAAACTGTTGCTTGTTGTGAATCGACCAATTTAAGATCTTCTCAATATATATATTTTTTTTATTGTGTAAAAAGATATCCAAGCTTTGCCTGTTCTCGAAAACACCTCCTCCCGGAGTGAGTCGCTGCTCCTCTCCTGTTATATTTTCCTTTGTCTGTCCTTGAAAAATTACCTTTTTTTTTATGAGATCCAAGTGGGGGGAGCGGGGTGCACACAAGAAAAACTCCCCCTTCCCCGGGCCCCCTTCCCTTACGTATAATGTACCGTATATGTGACAAGAGCCTTTAAGGGCTCTTGGACGAGCAGTTTTTTTTATTTTTACGAGACTGAGATACTGCGCCTCCTCACGAGGGCCTCCGCCCCCCCACACACTGTGCCCCATTCACTGGATAGGCTTACCGCCCATTTATACGTCTCCTGTCACACTTTGGAGGAATTTTCCATATGTTCGACGTGTGATTTCGGTGTTGTCATTTTGCGGGTTGGAAAAATATTCCCGCACAAACTCGTGTCTGTAGGTTGTTGCATGTGAACAATGAGCGGACAAAGGCCCAAGTCAAACTGTATAGGAATTTAAATGGAGCAATCCCAAAGGGTCTGTTCTCTGAAGCGCAGTGTTTGCAAAGACAAGAGCGGGAGAAAGAAAAGAAGTAAAAATTCTGTCATGTGGTCCTCCTCTCCGTCCCGCTGTGGAAAACATGATTAGATTTCGTCCAGGAGTCCATGTGCATGCGCTATTGTTCCTCTGTATTGCGGCTTAACCTCTCTTTTTCACTTCTTCCAAGACGTAAGAACAAAGAAGGGGTGCGTTGGAAAAAAAACAAATGCAGCTTCTCTGTTTCTGCACACTACGTCTTGTGTTCCGGGAATCTATTGAAATGGGAATTAAAAGGTATTTAAGCCACCAAATAGATCAAAGAAGACGCCAGGTTTGACATCTGACGCAAACTTCCAGATCATTCTAAAGGGGAAGCGTGAAGCAGATGCACATGGATGGAGGATGTAAAGGCTGCTACATGTTTGAGTCATCATCCGATTCCAGAAAATGCATTGAAATCAACTCATGCCAAACAATGAAGTGGGAACTGCATGTAAAAGAGAGCTGTAAATAATCCCATAATCCAATACTATACATACATTTTGTTGCGCATACAGGCTGCACGTGCATGAGCCTCCAACTAGCAGGGTGCAACGAGGAAAGTGGGGCTAAATTATGCAAGCAAATACAGCTGTTGGTACAGCAAAATAAGAGGGACTACAAAGAACTCCATGGCGCCTCGAATATCTCTGCAGTCTCTGGCTAATTCCATTGTTTCCAGACAAACCAAAACAAAATAAAAGAATAAGTCCGGCTCCCTCCCATGTGCACACAGCGGGCGAGCATGAGAGAAACAGCGAGCGAGCCGTGGCCTCCCCGACACGTTTTTTTTTCTTCTTTTTTTTCTTCTTCATCTCTTGAAATTAAATATTCTCTCTCATCCTTGGTGTGGAGCTATAAGCGCTTCAGGTTGGGAGTGTGTGTGTGGGGGAGGGAGAGAGAGAGAGAGAAAGAGTGTGCTTTATTTTATAAAAGAGGAAATCTTCCTCTCTTTAGGAAACTAGATATATTTAGAAATAGGCACATTAAAGAATAAAACCCCCTAAGATACAAAGAGAGAGAGAGAGAGAAAAAAAAAGGAAACGCACCGAAGATGGAAATCCCGCCCCTTGATAAATCACATTAGGAGAAAAAGATAAGGGGAAAGAAAACCAGGGAGGGATACTTACACACAGATGGACCGGTTTGTCCATAACTGTTGAAATATTTACAGCGATGGCGTGTTCTCTGAGAGGCCTCTGACAGACCATTTGTCATTTATATCACTTTGCTACGGGGTGAATCTGCAGATAAACGTTACAAGTTTGGGTCGAAATCCTGCTGAGGTCAGGATGCAGTTGTGTGTCACGGATACCTCCCTGTATATATATGTATATATATATTATATTTTTCTTTCTTTTGTCCCAACATGACGATATTCATAGCCTCGTGCACATGAGACTGGACTGGTGTAGTGACGGCCTCAGGGAATTCAAAGACACCACCCTCATCTACCTGCGAGGGTGCAGCCAGTTGCCAAAGAAGTAAGATTACATTTGAACCCTTTTGGTGCTTTTATAATAAGAGAATGCTGTTTTTTAATAGAAAGCCTTACAGTAGTAAGTAATATGGAGTCCGTCTTCCTCATTTGTGTTACATAAGGTTGTGTAAGTGGGTAAAAGAGCTGCGTCTGCTTTTTTAATTTTTGCTTCACCATACACAGTTTCACTCTCGGAGAAAAACTTACAACAAATACATGTATGACCCGGATACTCGTGAACATGTGACGCATGGGTGTATGGAAAAATCTATATATTGCAATTTTGACGTTTCTATGACACTGTATTGATTTTTTTTAAAGGTGCTGAATTCAATATTCAGAGCATACGTAATAGCAGCAAACAAGTATTTGCTTCGTAAAGACATAGTGGAGGATGTCTCCCTGAGCCGGGAGCGAAGACGCTCTTTCCCTCCTGCAGGTTGTAATACGAGCTTCTCTGTGCTTAGTGTGTACAGCCGGGCCCGCGGCGAGGGCCTTTTCAGTGCATGCTGGCGCATGTGAGCGTGCCCCACTGGTCCGCTCGCGGCCGCCGCTTTGCACCGTTCCGGAGACTGTGCAATTATGCAAATGCTCACGCAGATCCCACTGCTCTGATTGCATGGGGGTGGGGGGGGGAGAAGAAGAGAAAAAAGCGATGTGTTCTTGATACGATGACAGTTTTCCTAAAATTAGGTTTTAAAAAAATCGTAGTATACGGCCTTGCTCGCAGCGTCGTGATATATCGCAATATACTAAATCGTAAACTCGTTTAAGAAGATTCTTGTTATGATGGGTTTCAACAAAACGTTTCTATTAAAGTTTGTCATCCAATTTCATCCAGTTTAAAAAAAGAAAAAAGTAATATGGTTTAGCATTTTGCCAAATAAATAAATTACATTTACTCAAAATATATATATATATATATATATATATATATATATATATATATATATATATAAATATTTTTTTAAGTCATTCATGACACTTCTCTAATGCATTTATTTTGTTCCGTTGAAATTCGATAAACATGCGAAAAACATGCTTTTCGATAAATAACACAAGCTTGTAGAGAAAGCGGAGCGTGAAGTTCACCCTGCATACCGTCTATGTTTTTATTTTTTTGAAGGGGTGGCTGGCAGACGGGCCCCACTGTGGGCGACTTTGTCCTCTGGCAGCCCTTGTTTGCTTTCTATTAAAACTCCCGCATCTAAAGAGTTGGGGATGACCTATCGCATTACATAATTCATGCATGGAGCTCGTGAATAATGAATGTTTCTGCCTCGGTTGACGTGGTGCCAGAGGTGGAAGAGAGCACCGCTCGGTGTCCGCCTTTGCATTCTGTGCGAGCCGAGCGCTGTTGCCACAGGTAGTCTTTTACTTTTTGCGCCCACGTGCCTCGGCCACGCGGCGCAAACACTAAACAATGAGACATCGGCGCTTTTTTTTTTTGCTCGGGGAGAAATCATGTGGATAAAATTTAGCCAAAAAGGAGTCATCTTTTAATCCGTGCTGCTCTTCCCATCGGACCAACTGTCCATGTTAATGTTTCATCGGGCCTTTCGGGCTCATTCATCCGCCTCCTTTGTGCGGATGCCAATGCGGCATCAAGCCATGGGAACCCAGTGTTTCTATAGAGCCGGCGGCTACTTGCTGCTGCTTGTGACTGCGTGAACATGAGCTTTATTAATAAACAAAAGCTGACGTGCTTGTGGACTGAGAGCCTGCGAGTGATGAGACCCGCGTCAGAAACATACCAAGGCAGTAGTCGTTGCCACAGTTGGTGTCATTAGCGGCAAAGCAATGGAGCCCGAACCGGCCTGAGGCTGCTCATCAGTACTTGTCACTGGGTTGGCTTCATTAGTCACCGTCCAGATGACAGGGAGGGCTCTTGTAAAGGATATCTGCCCCCCCCCTCCCCCACCCCGTGAAGAGCCAAGTGTCCTCGCAAATAGGGTGCTGACCTCCAGAGCGTCTCTGGTCCTGAGGGGGCAGAGTGGGACGAGAGGCTTGCGGACCGCAGGGCAAAGGACCTGCAGAGTCCTGGACGCTGACCCGGCCCTGACCCCATCCGCACAATGAAGTTAGCCGACTGGTGACTCCTGAACGCTCTGATGAAATGGCAGATTCCCCAGAAGAAGAGAGACAGAGAGAGAGAAAATAGCCCAATGCCCTTCTGATGCTCAGCAGTGACATGCTAATCCACTTGGTTAATGACTAGGAGTTGAAAGAAGGGGGGGCAGAAATGGAATGAAAAAAATAATAATCTTGGCAGCTTTTTGATGCCTCTGCCTTTTGATTCCGCCTCTCCGCCGCTGTATGTAAATGACAGCAGCGCTCTCGGAGCCGAGGTTTCCCGTCATACACGCGGACGCGTGACGGGTGATCGCGCTTTGATGTTCGTCCCGATCACCCCGATCGTCAGCGAGGCGCGATACACGGGCGATTTTATTAAATATTCATTTAATGCACCTCTGTATCCGCAAATTCACTGACACCCGAATTAGAAAGACTTTGATGATTAGATAGAATCAACAGATTATGACAATAAAAAGGGTTGGAGGATGGATGCTCACTTATATATTACATATCCAAAAGCCATTCTTAACATTGTTAATTTTTTTGGACCTGCGGCTGTAATATTTGTTTTGTTGTTTGGTGAAATGTTTTGTTACGCATGGGTAACGGTGTATCAAATCTGTCTTAAATAATACTTCATTGGCAGAATGCATACTTTCTGGGTGCAGATCAAAATCTTTCCTCGGAACAAAACTGTAACAGTAACAAAGACTGCTTAGCCAGATTCAGATGCCAGGATCCGACAGTATTGCCTCACCAGATGGCCACAGTCAGATGAGATGATTATCCAAAACTAGAGTGGGGATTATATCTTTGAAACCTGAGATCTGTGGCTGTTTTAGGACTGTAATAAGCCCGTCCAATTATTTCACTCTTCGACAAGCTGATAGACTTGTCAGACTACATCATGCACAGGTGAATGGACAGAAGAGGACGAGAGACACACTTCTTGGATCTGGAATCAGTGATGCAGAGAACGTACCCTAAAAGGTGCGATTACGATGATTGCCTGACATGATAAATGGGGCTGTTAATGTCGCATGATCCTGGCGTTCGTCTTGATAGATTATTTTGTTATCAGATATTTTCTATTCTGTCCATTTTTTTATTCCAAAATGAAGGAAATATCGGTTCCAAACAGGTGCTTCCGGAAGGGGTGAGGGTTCTACCAAGGACCATTTGTTTCTAAAGAACCCTTTTGTTTGAAGATAGGTCTTTCCAAGGGTTCGTCTAAGGGTCCACGTAGAACTGTTTTTCATCCAAAGAATTGTACTGGAGGAATGTTGAAAGTATTTAAAGAGATCGTCCACAATCCAGCCCACGAAACCCAACAACTGTGATTGTGGATTGTGATTTTTTGTTTTGTTTGAAACCTGTCAGCACCATTTGAGGGTGGAAAGGTTCAGGATGGAACCACCAGAGAGGGTTCTGGTTGGAACCATCACACCAGAGAAGGGTTCTCAATAGAACCTCTCATCGATCTCCCTGCAAGCTGGTTCAAGGTATAACCCTTTGAGTTGGCTCCCCGGTTGAACCGTCTGAAAGGGTTCCAAAATGTCCTCCCAGGAACTGAATAAAGTAAATACTAAAGTAGTTGTTTGGGAGAGAGAGTAAGACGAAATGTAAACGAGGACAAATTGCTGAAATCCCACAAAAATTCTGAGAAACATGGGACGCTGTGATGGTTTGTGACCATGCGCTCTAATATGACAAATGTTATGAATGTTCGTATTGTGTCCACCACACTCGGCAGATGTTCAAAAGCTGGAGGAGGGTGAAGCAAACAATGGCGAGTGAGAGCCAGAGTGACACAACATTCACAATGAACACCACATGTTGACAGCAATCCATCAGATACACTCATGCATCACTGCAGTACAATAGCTGACTTCACTCACTGAAGGCTTCCATCTGGTGTGTGACACACACACACACACAGCAGACCGCACTCTGCCCATGAGGTACAACACGCTTTAATGTACGAGCCCTGGGTGAAGAGGGCTGGACGCCCTGATCGTTCGCACTTTAACACCAAAACCCTCTCTCATTCATTTCCCCCCCGTTGTGCTCCCCACAAACAGTGCGCTCAATCGCATTATCATTACAGAGCAAATCAGTCACATTAAGCCTCGGCGCTGTCAATTGCCCCACAAAATCTCAGCTGTGCGCTGCCAAGAAAGCGTGGCAGGACATAAGACGCATGGGAAATGAGATTTGCATAAACAGTGTTGCTCCATCACTTATTTATTTTCTCCCCCCAGCTGAAAAGATGCTGACTGCTTGCTGAATGCGTCCCTGTGGGTGCATCAAACAGGTGTTGCTATACCGCGGTCAGGACTGCATTATTGGGATGGTTGTAATGATGACGTAATGACCTCATCGTGCTTTCAGACGTAGAGTTGTGGAGGGGGCGGGGGCAAAAAGAGCATATTGGAGCAGGTGGCGCCTCCTTCGCGGGCCTTTCTAGTGTGAATCATTACATGGCTAATGGGCTCATGACATTTTTTTAGCGAAGGAAAAAGGTGGTGAAGATGTGAGGAAGTGAGCCAACAGAGGAGCTTGTCTCTGCTACCAGACAAAAACAAACAAACACCCGTTTACAAAGAAAACAGGACATGAGGATTGGTCTCTGACACGTGGAGTTGCTTTTTGCTTTCACCATCCTCGTGTTTGTTTTGCTTTGTTTTCTGGCATCTTTAAACCTGCATTATTGGATTTGCTGAAGTACACTCATTAGGGCTCTGCAGCGGTGTTTTAATGCGGCGTTGAAGTGCTGGAGAGCCAATAGAAACGCATGCTGTTGTTTTGACAACGGTGCATGTCACACTTTATAATGGAGTTCATTCTAGTCAGTGCATTAATTCATTTTGAGTTGCTACCCACGTAGAGTATAAATATATATTTCGCCAGTTGTGTCAACCACACTTGTTTGTTTGTTCTGATTGAATGCCATCATCATGTTACATAAGCCTTGCTATTTGACACAGTCAGACACAGTCTGAAACATTTCACTGCAGCAATTTCTATCAGAATGAAGTAAAAGTGAAGATCCTCAGTGGGACTGAGACACTGAGAAATAAGGGTTCTGAAAAGGGTTCTTCCTAAGGGCCATTTGCTTCTGCAGAACCCTTTTTTGAAGAAAGGTTTTTCTTAGGGGTTATTTGTCGTTCTTACCACAAGTCAATGTCTTTATTTTATATATTTTTTCAATGTTTTTGACTGGCATGACTTGATTGGCAATGTGAAGCTTTTCAGAAAATGTTACATCAGCTGGAACTCTGAATAAGAGCCTGACTGACAGCAAGGGGATCAAGCATCTGTGTGTGTTTCTCCATGAGTAATGAGGGTGTGTGTGTGTGTGTGTGTGTGTGTGTGTGTGTGTGTGTGTGTGTGTGTGTGTGTGTGTGTGTGTGTGTGTGTGTAGGCTTTTTTTGTGTGCACGCTTGTATGCACTTGTGTCTGTCGATACATGGCGGCGGGGTACGCGTGTGTCCTTTTGCATGCAGGTGGGTGATTATGAGTGTGTGTGTGTGCAAGCTTTTTTTGTGCGCATGTTTGTGCGTATCTGTGTGTGCACTTGTGTCTGTCAATACATGGCAGCGGGGTACGCGTGTGTCCTTTTACATGCAGGTGGGTGATTATGAGTGAGTGTTACGTGTGTGTGTGTGTGTGTGTGTGTGTGTGTGTGTGTGTGTTTGCACTGGGCAGGAGCAGACTACACAGGCAGCTGAAGGCTCATGTTATAGTCTGCTGTCACAGTTCACTGAAGGACCCGCTATCCACTGACAGCGTGCGCACACACACACACACGCACACACACACACACACACTTTCATCTGAAATTTCATAGATGCATTCGGGCAGCTCAATGACAACACGTCTCTATTGCTGCTCCTAAACCTCCCAGCACTGAGCAAACTTCCTTACTAAGCTGCAAATTGGCATTCTGGGACTATCGCTTCACTCATCTCGAACGAGTCTTTTGTGGTTTGAAAGCCTTTTGAAAACTTTGCTCTTTTTTCTTCTTTTTCTTCTTCTGACTGTGTGTCATTGGGAAGAAGTAAAGCACTTTCATAAAAAAAAAAAAAAAAACGTCAATATGTTCTTGCATATTGTGGGGAGAGGAATACTGTAAAACTCGATGAGCGGTTTTGTTTACACTGTTTGTAACTTTTGTATTCATGTGCAGTCTCGATAAGTCGAGGATATGGTTTATTAGTTATTTCCTGTGGAGAGGGAGGAATGGCAAATCTGGAGAGTTCCTTGCCTCTGAGGTGTGAAGGAGGCCCTGTTTTTTTTTTTTTTTTTTTCCCGCAGCATGGCCTCTTGTTGGGGGATGGAGGTTGTGTGCAGAGGGTTTGTGGACAGAGAGGAAGAGGGTCAATCATGTTTGCAACAGGACAGGCTTCCCCCCTTGAAGTGGGAGACAGTGGTAGGAAGTGTCCAGATTTATGGCTCTCCATAGCCGGCTCATTGTAGCCGCCTTCACCGTGGCAGTTGACCGGCGAGCGAGCAGACAGAAGGGGAGAGAGTGTGAGAGGAGCTGTAAATCACAGTGAGAGTGTGGCTCAGACACGCACACACACACACACACACACACACACACACACACACACACACACACACACACACACACATGCTCACAGTTCACAGGCAGATAATGTGCGAAGGAAAAGGGGCGGCTCTCCGGCGAGATAGAGCTGTTCTGGCACGAGAAGGTGTGGAAATGAGCGGACTCCTTTTTCTTTTTTTTCTTGCTTGACTTTTGAAACAAGACACCAAGGGCTATAACACTCTTTTGAGGCACATTCTTTGATTTTTATTTGTAGTTCACCCATTAAATTAAATCATTCAAAACAAAGGGTACCCTGAAAGCTTCTATTCTGAGCAGGCCGCACAATTTTAAATGGGATTATTGGAAGAATGACTGGCTTTACACTACTGGAACTACCTGGATCCAGAGTTGCATGAACAATACACATGATGAGAGAATAGCAAAGTCCTGCCTGGGAGAATCTGGATGATTCGTGTTTTGTGTTATCTACGTGAAGTCGATCCCGACTAGAAATTTGCCGATGAAACAGCAGAAAGCATCGGACTGAAACACGGCAGGCCAATGTTTCCAACCAACAGTCAACATGAAGACTACAATCGGCCCCTAAACACGCTCATTATTCTAACCGTGACAAAGAAACTTGACTCTCTGAACCCTTGACACAAACCACTAAACATCATCATCATCATCGTAATTTTTTTTTCACAGCTTTGGAAGGTCCAGAAAAATTATGTTGTCTTGCTTGTCGGGACGTTTTTCAGTCTCATCCCAGTACTTCACATATCAAAACTGGTGTCGGTTGGATGAAATTTGTGTTTGAGAGTGTTGAGAAACCTGCTTGGCCAAAAGTCAAAAGGGGCAGAAAATCAATTTAGGCACAAACGGGCTCGGCGTGTAACGACTTAAACCCAAGACATTTTTCATCCATGCCTTTTTATTTAAGGAGTCCTGGGGCCAAGATACCAAAAGAAATATATATTCATCTTAGAGCAATGTTCCACAGAACTTCTTCTGGAATCTCCAAAGTAGTTTTTGATGCCCTGGCTGACGCAAACAAACATGGAGTCCTATAAAAGATGGTATGTGTGGGATGTCTTACTGGCAGCAACATGAGGTCCTGTGAGGCGGGGTTCATGCAGACACATGGTGTTACTGTTACTCTCTGCAGCCTAACAAAGGCTAACTGGGCCTTTTGCACACACACACGCACACTAATGTCTATCCCCGATTTATCCAAAGGACTCCTTTTCAAATACAGGAAAAATGACTTTGATTTCAATAAAAAGGAAAATGTATTACCGAACTCCCATCCGCCGTGTCGGACCCGCAGAGGTTTACCGTTAGCTACGGTCTCGCGTGTCCGTGTGCGTGCGCAGCTGTCACCGCTGATTTGAAGGTGTCCCATTGCTCCACTTCACTCTGATGTTCCTGGCGACCACGAGGACGGCTCGACACGCAGCGCTTCGTGTGCGTGGCGGGAGGCGAGGCGGGCGCGGAAGCCCCGGTGCCCGCAGCCAAAAGGCGAGGCCCGCGTGGCTTCAGCAGATGGCAGGGTGGTCTCTCGTCATGTTTCGCCCGCTGCGCCCACATGGACTGTGGCCCGGTTAGATCATCCATCTTTGCGGCGGCTGTTTTTTTACCTTCATGTCATTGTAATACCTGCTGTAATGTTTCCAATATGTACATTTTGCAGGTGAAGCAAATTTAAGCACATAAGTAGTTTTGCCCCGCCTCCAAATAGTTCAGCCTATAGGATTCAGCCGTTTTGTTGCAACGATGCGTTTCCGATTGCAAGTCCCAACGCTGCAAGGCAAAGTGGGATTAGGGAGCAGGATCAGCAGAAATGCAACGCCAAGAAGCTGAGCTTTAAGAGGCAAAACTGCGAGCCCAAAAAATAAATAAATAATGTAAACCAGTGACTCAGGTGAATCTAGTCAGTGCCGGTTAACACTTTGATGCACAGAAACGCGTAGGGTTTGCTCTGCTGTCGAAGCAGTGTGCACGAGGGAGCTTGGGATGAGAAGGATCTTAAGGAACGTGCTGGAGACCGGCCTACTGCAACAGCAATGGTATTGCGTGAATTTGACAATATAAAAAAAATGTCATCAGGCACCTGTATTCTCAGTTTCTGCACACAGCAGTCTCGCTGGAGACAGGTTGACTTAAAATGCAAAAAAAAAAAATTAAAAAAGGACATTCTGAATGCTTTTTGCTCTTTGACTCTTGCTTTTTAGACGGTAGCGGAGGAGACTGTTTCTATTCTGCTCTTTCAACGGAAATTCAGATTTCTCTGCAGACTTCAGTGTAAAATAATCAAAAGTCATCATGATCTGTAAATAAAACTCTTCACCTTCATACCTGAACTTCCATCTGCTGTCCTCTTTCAACACCAGAAAGGGAAATGTTTGACTACACCTTCAACTCTTTGCACAGCCAATAATTCAGCCTCTCAATCTGTCGGCTTGCAGCTCCATCATCGCACAATAATGCCGGACTCAATCGTAGGCGAGGAGATGATGCTCCGCATGGGGGACGGTGATTCCCCCATCCCGTCCCCCCCCCCGTCCCCCCTGTCCCCCCCACCCCCGTCCCCGCAACACGACCAGCTTCTGCCAAGGGCCGGGCGAGATTTATCGCTGCGTCTGTTTGAATGTAGCCAATTTCACTTTAGTATGATATTAAAGAATGATGCATGCCAGAGTGTCGGATGCTCCCGTTGAGGGAGTCACGCCTGCACCGCGGTGGCGTTAAAAAAAAAAGAAACCAGCAGATATGTGATGTAATGTTCAATATTGATAACAGCCCTGAGCGGAATGGGCTCTGATCATTTAGGGGAAATATCCTGCTTTTTTTTTTTTTTTTAAACTACCATTTCCTGGCCCCGGGCCTGGATTCGTGTCATCCATCAGTTGGATTTGATGGGCAGATATCCACAAAGCTCTTATCACCTCCGCTGAAATGAACTCTGTCTGTGAAAACAGAGCAGAGCATTGGGGTGAAATGGGCTTCAGGGGCGCTTCGTTTGAAACCGGGAATCGAGTCTGAGGTCGTTGTATAATAGGTTTTCCGTTTTACTCCATGAAAGAAAAATAGAAAATGAAAAGGCCGACGTCGTCTCCAACAGGGCTGCTGTCACCGAGTTGTGTTAGTGGACCATCCCAAATGGTTCCGCATGTTTTAACTTTTTCATTTATCTTTAAATTGGATGTATTTTTCTCTACAATCGCGCAACTTGGATGGCAACACTGTACAGAAATGAACGGGACCCTAGCCATGAGCGGATGGAAGATTCACAACCAAAAAGGAAATCTGCAAAGATGGAACAGCTTTCTCCATTTTTAAGAAAACAAACACGGTTTCATGGCCGTGTCTGTGTGCGGTGGTCCCTCTTCCTGCCTCCGTGTGCGTCTCCAGCGTTCAGTGTGTCAGCTCGTGTTGATTTCCGCAGGGGAAGTTGCCTCTGTGCTATCCTCAGACAAAGCCCTGACCCTGGGGTTAAGGAATGTGAACCCGGGGCCGTGACGATCAAGACTCTCCCTCGGGGGGCGCGGACAATGCTGAACACCTCAGCAAACGCCCAAATGATCTCACATGCTTTTGTGTTCCTCGTAGCACACTTTCTTTTTCTTCTTCTTTTTCTTCTTCTTCTTCTTCTTCTTCTTCTTTTTCTCAGAAAAAACAAACAAATGTAAGGCATTTCCTGCTCATAATGACCAAATCAACGATGCGTCCAACTGCTTGCTTTGAGTAGTTTCCTCTATTTGGTGAAGAGGCCGATCTTAAGTTGAGATAAAAAATAAATAAATACAAAATGGATTCCAGTCATGCTACAATTATAAATCGACCGATCTAAAAACAGCTTTGGTATCCAATCCAATCGCCCGTCTGTTTGGAGCGGGCCGATTGGCTGCTTGGCACCGACTTGAGGGTCCCAAGCAAAAAGTCCCAGTGTGGAGTAGGTCGGGCGAATGCTTCTCGAGATATACGAAGGACACACACACACACACACACACGTGTAAAGACAGAGACTCCTTGCTGTTCGTTAATCGAATTCCATTGGGCTTTGGACCGATAGTCAGACATACCAAGCTGTTTGTATACAGCTCTGAGAAATTCTAAAGTGCATTTTTCCCTGTCTATTGACATTGCCTTGGATGGATAATTGATCGGGGAGGTACAGTGTACAATTATCCGTACATTCCTCAGGATTGGACGCCATTGTCATTGCTGCCGAAAGAGGCCATATTCACTTTTACGGATGAGCTTGTCGTGAATGGTCCAAGTACAAAGGAGACCAAAAGGCCTCTTGTCTCATTTATCACCCACTTTAAGAGAGGGAGAAAGAGGAGGAGGAGGAGGAGGTTGGCTGTCAAAGCAACCATAGCAGAGTGTATCCTAACGGTGGTCTCCCATCCCCTGAGGCCCAAACACGCCGCTTGAAGTGGAGGGAAACACGGCCCGAGAGAAGGAAAGAAAGAAAGAGCGGAGCCAAGAGATATTGCGATTAAAGAGGTAAGTTTAGACTCTCCGCCTCCTCCCGCAGAGGCGTGAGTGGTTGAGGAGAGCCAACGACAGCCTGCAGAGGATTCATGCGGGTGGAGGTGAAGGGTCAGAGCGCTATTAATCACAGGCCCAAAAGTCGAGGATTAAGTAGCTCGGTGTGACTCGGGCCGACGGTGGTGGAGGTGTTTGAAAAGGCCGTGTTGTGTCTGTCTTCTATTACAGAGCGGAGGCTCCCGGGGGCAACGCAGCCTCATGAACCCACGACTAATGGGATGTCCAAACGCTCCTCTTCCCTCCCTCCTTCCCTCCTTAATGAGCGTTCACCCCTGTCGATTAAGTCGCTCAACATCGCCGCACCGACGTGACACCCCTCTGACGACTGACGATTGTTTACTCGGGAAAGATAGATGAAGGACACGTTCACACAAAAGCAAAAAAGGCCTTGAGCGGAATAATCGCTCCTCACACATCTGCACGCACACACACACACACACACACCTTTATGCAGTGCCCAATCAGACTTAACTTTAATCTTTTTCCTTTTTTTCTTTTTCTTGCGCAACTGCCTTTGATCTTTGATGTGCCATGCATTGCATTAATTATGCATCTCGCCCTCAGTGCAAACGTGGTGAACACCTTCGAATGCTTAACAGGAGCGGGGCTCTCATCGCGGGGGCCCGGAGGATGGCTGCAGGAGAAGTATGCATACCCCTACACCGCTCCCATATAGTGCACTGCATAAGGGATTTTACTGTGTGTGTGTGTGTGTGTGTGTGTGTGTGTGTGTGAGGGGGTGCGCTCCTTCGATCTGGGCCAAAGGAAGGCCATTTTTCACTCTTGTGGAACACGCGCCGGCCTCTCTCTGTGTGTGTGCACAGGACTGGAGCGTCGAAAGGGAGGAGGTGCATGCAAGACGGATGTGGCTTGAATTAGGCATAAACTGTCATGTCCAGAGCAGATACAGAGAGAGAGAGAGAGAGAGAGAGAGAGAGACGCTCCATTGCAGCGAGTTATGCAAATACTGTCAAAACTATAGCCGGGGAAAAAAATCATTGATTATTTTTTTTCTCTTTTTGTGTGTGTTGTCAGATCACACAGTATGAATCGAGTAAGCGTTAGCAGATGAAGAGCGGGGGGGGGGGGGGGGGGGCGTGGAAAGATGTTTCTTGCACAGTTTTATTATAAGATATGAGATTTATTTATAAGATATGATAGCTTGCTATTTTTTTATTTTATAAAAACATTTTTTTTGTTTCTTGGTTGTTTTCAAGAAGCAACGTTTTCCACCCAATTTTTTTTAAACACACACATGCATGTTTTGTGTGTTTTTTTTTTATTCGAATCTCAATGTAAAAAAATATTCTTTTAACAGTCATATCACTCAAATTGCAAATATGCAGGCGAAACTTTGAATATCAGTCTAGGATTTTTTGGGGGGGTCTTTCATTACAAAAAAAGTAGAAGTAAAAAATGCTATCAAACTGTGTATAAGAGAGAGAGAGAGAGAGAGAGAGAGAGAGAGAGAGAGAGAGAGAGAGAGAGAGAGAGAGAGAGATACACTAATTGCATCAGCAGCGAGTATCCTGTGCATTTCTAACATCTATCTACTTGAGCCCACGGCCCCCTGATTCAACAGATGTGACCAGGTTATAACAACAGCAGATAAGCAGCGAATGGAAAGAAGTAGCTGCCGCTCAGCTGAGAAGAGGCTGCGCGTGATTTTGAGAAAACCCTCCGCCGTCTGCAGACTTTTAATGACGACAACACAGAAAAAGACGCCGTTTACTTTCTTCACGTGTTGCTAAATGTTCAAAAGTTCACGACACGACTTCGCTGGCCTCGTGTATCTGTAGTGTGTCGCTGCAGCTCGGCGCTGCGTCGGTGGGAGTACCCCCTGCGCGGGTCCCTTTTTTTCTCTTCTCTTTCTTTCTTTGCAGCGCACATCCAGTAGTTGGAGTTGTTGCCACGGCGAGCGCGCGAGAGAGGGAGAGGGAATAGGAGAGCGCGAGCGCAGCAGCAGCGGCAGCAGCAGCAGCTGAGTGAGCAAACAAGGAGGGCTAGAAATATTTCGGTTATCTTCCCCGAGACTTATCACGCGTCGACCTGTCACTTTTACTGCTCCGTGCCGAGTCTTAACTTGAGAGAGGACCGCCGGCGCAGCAGCAGCAGAGTCCTGGTCTGGTCTGGTCTGGTCCGCGCTGCCGGGCAGCCCGTCTGCGAGGAAAAAGGAGAAGAAAAAAAAACAACTCCCCGAAACGCGGTCGTCTCAGCGGGCATGAGCTAACCTACCAGACGGTCATGGAAACCAAACCGTTCCTGTCATTGGGTAAGTTTATTTGTTCAACGGCTGAGCCGTGCTCCGTTTGAAATGTGTGGGTTATGATGGGACTTTTCTTCCTTCTTCTTCTTCTTCTTCTTCTTACATCGGCGACATAGTGTGAAACGTATCCTCGCGCTGTGCCCCCCTCCCATTCCCCCCCTCACCTTTCCTCTCTTGACAGCGCGTGCCAGACGCATCAAACATGTTTGTAGCAAACGTTGTCTTCTTTCCTTCGCAACTTCAAGTTTAAAGCAGATATGCTCTCTCTCTCTCCGCGCCGCTGAGCGCACAGCTCACGTTGTTGAGCGAGCCGATGACATCTCGCTCCGATACGGAGTGACATCTCGCTCTGGGAGGAAGCTGTGCGCATACCTCGCGTGCGCTGCAATTAAATGCCGGATAGTTCGTTTTCTTTTAAACTTCGCTCACAACTTTTGTTTCTAGTGAATGTCGGGGAAAGAAATTTCGTTAAAGAGAAGGATTTAAAACATAAGAGGTTTGAACTTGCACAAGCAGTTTCCTTTTCTTTTTATGTGTTAAGCATGCGTCATTTGCTTTTTTTTTCGTTTAAGTGTTGCGTTTAAGTACTGCCCGT
This sequence comes from Taurulus bubalis, assembly GCF_910589615.1. Lineage (NCBI taxonomy): Eukaryota > Metazoa > Chordata > Actinopteri > Perciformes > Cottidae > Taurulus > Taurulus bubalis. Next base: position 4,973,857 of record NC_136607.1, read on the forward strand.
TATTATTATTTCTCCCCCCCCCCCCCAAGCTTGACGTTGTCCTTCACGTGACTCGGGTTTAACGTGCTTCCGTTTGACTTTGAATGTGCAGGCTGGCTGGTGGGGGGTTTTAAAAAAAGAAAAGAAAAAAGAGCCCAAGCAGCATTGGGGTTTTAAACTTGGCCCCGTACTCAAACGAAGTTGCTCGACTTGAGTTTGTCTCCTAAAACTAAATATTAGCTCAGGTTCAAGCGCCTGACACGTGCAGGTGTGGGAGAACTGCGCCGGGATCTCAGCGCGCGCCCGTATGTGTGAGTGTGTGTCTGTGTGAGTGTGTGTGTGGATGCAAAAGCAATCTGCGGAAGGATCATAAACTATGCGGGGCGCTGAGGTAAAGGTACTGAGCGTGGCACTATTTGTTGTGGGGAAGTGCAACCGTCACATGTATTTCCCGCTTTGCCGCATGCAGAGGGCTTTTGCGCAGCTGTCATCATTTCTATTCGTACACTTGAACTTCCAGAAAAAACTTTGAATACATTTATTAATTACCCTGAAACCACGAATCCCAGTCATCAAGGGCTCCTTATTTTTTATTAAATTCATTTTCAAGCACACACTCTGTCACACAGGAGCACGCCACACCGTAAATAATGAATGCTGAGCTGCTACTGTGAGTTTGTCAAAGTGAACAGAGCAGCCCCTTGTCTCCCCTCCAGGCAGCAGAGACACAGCACAGAGCTGTAGGCCAGACCTGCTATTGTGTCTGCCATCTCTTTTCACGAGGGCGTCGCGTTACAACTTCAACACGGTATATCCTCGCCCTCCCACGCCTGGATGCACCGAGAGGAGATTCACAGGGACGGCCCTTTTTTATGTGGCGTCCCAGAATGACTCGTTTGAACACACACACACACACTGACGGGGGGGCTGTTGTTGCAGGTGCACCGCATTGCGTGTGTGTCCACGCTGGAATTGCTTGGACTTTCAGTGAGCCCGAATGTGCACCGGAAGGGGCTCGTTCCTGCAAGGCGGTCTCGATCCGGAAGTCCGGTTTGCTGCGAGGCTCGGGACACTTTTAATTGTTCACACGATTAGGCCCGCTCATGTCTTCCCTCTCCGCAGCGCGTGCTGCGTCAGCAGCTCTTTCGTGGGCCCTTGAATCGCAGTTTATATTTAGACCTGCTCCAACCGAGAGGTCCCCTTTTGAGGGGCCGATTCCTAATTGTCCACTTTCAAGGACGGCCGTCTGCGATCTGCCAAAGTCCTTGGGAGCGCATCGATTAGCCGCTCGCTCTGTGTAATTATCTGTCGCGCCGCGTTAGGCGACCTAGTGCAGCCGATTTAAATGGCAGCGGGCACATCTTTACAGTTATGGATCGGTTGTAGCTCCCCCTCTCTCTTTTCATTTCTGACAACGCTGTGAAGACTGAAGGGACGACATTGAGAGGAGAATGTGTCCTCTTTTTGTCGGAGCTATACGAGGCGGCTCGTGACGGCGGTTCCCCCCCCGGGTCGTTCTCCTGAAGCAGGTTCCACCGGCTGAATGTTTGCACATTCCTGGCTGGCTTTATTCTTCATTTTCTTTCCTCAGAGGGGTCTGAGGATGTCGTCTAGTGTCTAGTTGGGATTGTAAAGCCCTCGAGAGACAAATTGAGGCCCAGTGAACTTGACCTAGTGACGATCAGATGACTGTGTGAGACGTACAGCCAACATTCGTATTTCCAGAAAGATTATAGAAGACAGCTTCTCAACACAACATTTTTACTTTTCACACAAATAAATCAGCTGTATTCAAACATATTGAATAAAAAAAAAAACTCTACACTAAGGAATTTGCTCTTTTGACAGACGATTGTGGGAAAAGTGCACGCTCACTCCAAATGTTTCTATTCATCACCTCCTTAAGAGGTGTGTGTTGTCTTTCCTGAACCCGTTGGAACTAAACTCTTTTGGTGCTTTCTGTTTTGGGGAGCATAAGGTCACACACACACACACACACACACACACACACACACAGAAAAACCAATGAAGTTCATGGTCTTTGATGAGAAAGTGAGATTCATGACACTGTGTGTGTGTGTGTGTGTGTGTGTGTGTGTGTGTGCGTGCGTGTGTGGGAGAGACATTCCTTTTCTGGCAGTAACTCAGGAACAAAGGTAACACAGGGAGAGAGGGTGTGTGTGTGTGTGTGTGTGTGTGTGTGTGTGTGTGTGTGTGTCTGTGTGTATGTGGTGGGAGTGGGCTGGTGGAATTACACTGCCAAAAGCATTTGGCCAAGTTTGTCTTTTTACGGCCGTCCAGTTTTGTGTTCCCGATGTGACGCTTTTGCTCCCCTTTTGAGAAAAGGGGCTGCAGCTGTCATTTTTATTGGAGGAGTTTTATAGCGAGACTTAATGGCTTAAAGTGACAGCTCTCTCTTCCCCCCTCCCCTTTCTCTTTCTTTCTTTCTTTCTCTCTCTCTCCCTCTCAATCTCACCCACGAGGCCTTTTACTGAAGCAAGTCAAAGAAAATGTGCTTTTTGCCCACCCTCCGACACTTTCCCACCCCTCACCCCTGCCAGCATCAATTACACACTGTGTGTGTGTTTGTGTGTTTTTTCTTTTTCTTTTCTTAATTACACTAAACTGGAGACTACGTATTCTTTTTGCTTCTTCTTCTTTGTGGAGCATCTCCGCCGATCATTACAAGGTATTATGCGTTGGCTTCGGATAAAACGGAGCACATTTTGTCCCGTCACGCTCCCCTCCCCCAGCCCCTTGCTTATTACGCTCTAAACATAGAACGGATCAGAAACCTCTCGGCGCACAGAATCGCGGGCTGACTCCGAGGGCTCGTTAATTATTTGTGCAAGGAGCACCTCGCTCGCAGGAGGTCTTTATTGATACCGGCCCGCGCTGAACTCTGCACCCCGAACCTTGACCTCTGCTCCTCGCGTGCTCGATCATTCCAGGAATTCCCCCTTTGGCGTTCAATCTGTTGTCAGGAAGTGTTTAAAGACAGTAGCGTGTCAGTCTTTCTTTCTGTGTGTTTTACTCTCCGTCTATGTTCCGTTTTTACTTTTGTTCTAACCTGTATCTTTTTATTTTTTATTCCGCAATGAAGGATTATTTTAATTACTTGCAATTTTTTGAAAAATAGCCTTACTTTTTCAGTCCAAGGTGACATCCTCACATCCATTTAGTGCACAATAATACGAGACACAGACAAGCAGCAAATCAACACATTTTAAAAGCTCGAACCAGTGACCTTTCGGCATGTTTGCTAAATATAAAAATGGTAATGAACCAGTCGTTACACCGTTTGCACTCACAGTTTGGAGTCGGCCGAGCACCTTTTGGTGTCAGCATTTTTTGCGTTGCGCATCACGGCGACACTGAGATCCAAAGGATACAGCCGAGGATGATTGTAGATGTTTTGTGGAAAAGAATGAGTGCCAACACGAAAAAGAAACCGTGGCTCTCGGAGGCTGACTCCTCAAGTTGGCGCGTTTTCAATAATACAAACAACCGGCGCCTCTTCTGCGATTGACCGTAATGCAGGAAAATATCTCGGCTTTTATGATGTGTTTTGTAATTAAGTTATGAGCACATAGGCTTTGATGAGTATTCACTGGAGAGGGATGACGAATGGAGAGAATCCCAGATATGTTGTGCTCCTCCATGTCATTATATTTCCGTTATGCCCACTTTTTTTTATCCACGCTAATTATAATTGGCCCCAATGAGAACCAAAGATGTAAAAAAAATATGTTTATTTATTTCCCGTAAAGTAGTCAATGCAGAAAGAGTGAATGGAATAATTTTCTCTCCCGCATGCAGTTGATGGGGTCGTGGAAGTGAGATTAAACTACAGCGCATCGTTGCTTTACATGTTGTAATAATAATACGTATCGGCGTGCTGCACGATCAAAAGGCGGAATGAGGTGTTTGATGTCTCTTCAGAGAAAGAAACGGACTCCAACTGTGAAGTTGTTTTTGTTGTTAAAACTGTATATTCAGGTATATACACACACAGCACCTTTTTCTTTTTCACACACGTACTGAACATTTCCAACACACACACACACGTGTATGTACACGTAAACACTTGCCGTCTCCGCAGAAACGGAGCGAGGTAATTAGGATTGTGTCTGTCTGCTGCTCCTTCGCAGTTATCTTTTTGAGGTCAAAAGGAACGAGAGGAGGTGTTCCAGCGTACGCCGCCGCCGCCGTTATGTTCGTCTGTCACCTTGCCAGATGGCAGTGAGGGTGGGGCTTCCACGCGCTGCCGGGCACGGGGCCACAGATATCCCACAGCATGCAAACACCTCAGTCATGTCCTGTGTGTGTGTGTGTGTGTGTGTGTGTGTGTGTGTGTGTGTGTGTGTGTGTGTGTGTGTGTGTGAATGGGTGTTTTGTTGTTTGGGTGTAAGCAGGAGGCAGTAGGCTGGAGGTCATGTGCATTTACACCTCCACATATCTCGACTGTATATTTTTTGCATATCGGATTAATTACTCGCTATCTGTTTTCTTTTTTTAAAGACCAGTGATTAAGTGCTATGGGAACATAATAGTGGTTCTAAGATTAAAGGAAAGAGCGCCTCCACTAATGCCATGGTTTACACTGTTAAATGGAAGGCCATTGTCAAACGTTGCCAATATCATCAATATCATGTTAATGTCAATCTTTAATGTTTTTGTATTTACAGAAGGAAAAGGTTAACAAAAAGAAGCTTTTTTGCCAAGAAACACTCAAAGCTGGCTATTGATAGACCCCGTGCTTCTTTCCCTGGACAGGTGGAGGTTTACACTGGCATGAGAATGAGATCGGGCCCCGATGAGCCCCCCCCCCTCAGACCGACAAATTTGAGACCACTCCGAGTTGAAATGTAGTTACAACTTCTCTTTCAGAGAGAGAGAGAGAGATCCACTCACTTTGAACACACAGAAAATACTTTCATACCCAGAATAATGACTTCTTTGGGAACCGCCATAATTAAATTTAGGCTTTGACAGACTAAGGCACAGTGCCCTGTGGGCTCGAAACCTAAGTAGCTTATAATAGCCAAGGCGTTTACACTACATACAATTTCAGGCAGCCTGCTAATCATATTTCATAACAATGCTTACCTATTAGCCAGTAAAAAAGACAGATGAACCTGGCATGGTCACCGGCCTGCGATGCTCCCAAAGAGAACATGTCTTTTCTGCAAGGCGTTTTCTAGGGATGCGCCGATCCAACTTCCACGTCTTCCTTTTCAAACAACAAACACAACAAGGGGGGGGGGATTCAAACTTTTCAAACCGGGCCCTCCAAACCCGCCTGTGAGAATAGAGGCCGCGGCCGCAATTATGATGAAGCAGAAGATCCATTATAGGAGCGACCGAACGATTCTGGATTTACGGCTATCAAGGGACGTCGGCGGGACGCTAAAGTTCTGGCGCAGGCCACCTTTAGAAATGAGTGTGAGGCATGAATACGCACGGGTTGTAACTTTCACATAACTCTCACAGATTGCAGCGCATGAGAGAGAGAACAAAGATAACATGTGAGATAACAGGGTTCCTCCGTGGGTTTTCTCCCTCTGCCTGCACCAGAGAGAGAGAGAGAGAGAGAGAGAGTGATTAACTCTTTGTTGGCGCCTGCAGGCCTAGCACGTTTGTACATCCGCCCAGACTGTGGCCTCAACACACACACAAACACACACCTGTATGCACGCACAGGCAGACATTTGCAGCACATGCAGAAAGTCTGCACATAGGTCTGGTGGGCTCTGTCACCTATGCTTGGAAACCTTGCTGCGGCCGTCTGGTTTCAGGAATGTTCTCAACGGCAGGAAGGGTGTTTTTTTTTCTCTTTTTTTTTAAGAACGGAAGGGCTTACTATTTGGGGTGAACCAGCAACGCCAGCTGTTGCTCTTGTTAATGTATGTTGAACATGCGCCGCGACAAGCGGCTGGGAGGAAAAGTCCGATCTCTCTCCCTCTCTCTCTCTTAGGTGTCGTCCCCTCCCTTCCTCAGCCCAACAACGTTCAGTCTATTTGAGTTTGTTTTATTGCCCCGTGAGGGAAACTTGCTTTGCAGGCAGGGTTTGCAGTAAAATCAGCAGAGTAGAGCCATGTAATACAAAAAACAACGAGGCCACAGGGCATGAGACGACAGTGAAACGCATAATAAATTACCCAACCCGACCACGGTGGGACCAGAACGCAGAGCTCCACTACTTAAGTCGCTGAAAGTGGGAAGACCGAATGAATGCAGAAAGCGCATTTAAGTGGCTTTTTCATGTTAACCTGCTCATTAGAGTGTGGAGAACCCCACAAGGTTCTCAGAGTACTTTTTGGATTCACGCACATGGCTTCACATCACCATTCCGGGACGCTGACACTTCTCCTGGCACTCAGACGATGCTTTCAGAATTCAGCGAGACGCAACCGCATCTTCTATAAATATATATACAGTATGTGTGTGTGTATATGTGTATATATATAGCGTTGAGCAACCAGGTGTACTAAACAGACGGGAGACAGGCAGGCATGTGCAGGTGCCGACCGGGTCTTTGTTGTCGACGTTGTGCATACCAGAGCGTTGACAGTTGCCCGTGCAAAAAAAAAAAACAGACTCAGTTCAAGTGTCACACTTGGGACGCTGTCTTCTGTTTTCGGTGTGGAACAGGGGGGCTGCAGATTAAACCAGACGGATAGAGCGTAGAAGGCCCTTTTTTTTGCAGGAAACTCTGTGTATGTGTGTGTGTGCGCGCACACCAGGGCTGCAGCTCACCTTTTTAATTTTCATCCATTAATGTGTATTTTTTTGTATTTCTTTTAACCACTTTATCATTTAGTCTATTTAATACCTAAAAAAAAAAAAGATTAATTCCAATTTCAGAATTTCAGAATTGGTTTCTTTGCATGATATTTTACTTTGAGGATCTTGTGTTTAACGTGTCTGCTTGACAAGCAAATGATTTATCCACCACCAGCTGCCCCGTTTGCATGAACCCGAGTGTCAGAAAGGGGGTACGGCATGTGTGCGCGCTTTGGCGTGCACAAGCCTGCACGCGCATGCTTCCAATGGGCCATGTGTGGCTGATGCTGCAACATGTGTATGTGGTGGTGGCGGTGGGGAGATAGTCGCAGATGCACTGACTCATGAAGCGCTGTTGAGTTGAGCAGCTGAGAGTCAGTACGCTGTGTCTGTCTGGGAGAGGGGAGGGTCAGGGGTTGTGGCTGGGTCACGCTCTCTGGGAGAGGTGAGGAGACGATGGGGGGGCAAAAACCAAACCGGATCGCCGTGGAGGCCTGCGTCAGGCGTGTTGTTTTCAGTTCAGGTCCTGCTTCATTTTGTGCATCAGTGCAGCTATTGTTAGTAACAGAGTTAATTGTTAATTGATCCAAATAGCGATAAAAACAAGGATCTCTCTCTCTCTCTCTCTCTCTCTCTCTCTCCCATACAGACACACATGTGCTGTGGAGAATGAGAGTGGATGTTTATTACAGGATCCTAGTGGATGCTAAGGTGCCCCGGGGGCTATTAAAGGCCTCACTTAAAAGGCACACTGATGAGGGCTGCTTGAGGGGGGGGGGGGGGGGGGGGGGGGGGGGGGGGGGTTGTAGTATGAGAGTGAAAGGGAAGAAAGAGAAGTCCCTGCAACGGCGAGCAGAAGGAGGGGACCGAACAGGGCGAGCACATCTGGATTGCCTCAGCAGAATATTTGTGCAACATCTGGAAAAATTGACTGGAATTTAAGGGGTCCCCTCCTTTCATTTCGGTTATTTTCTCCCTCCTTTTTTTGTTTTACTTCGTCCTCTCCTCCGTCCTGTTTCGGCATCTTCAAAGTCGTTCGAGCCAGGCGAGTAAAATACTCCTCTGGAGTCCTTGCAGACTTTTATAGCGGGGGGAGAGGGTAAATTGAGCCCATGTGACCAACGCCCCTTTGCACAGGGCCCGGGCTAATTAAGTGGCACTGAAGTGAGAGGGCGCCCGGCTGTGGACCCAGACCTCGAGACTGTTCCTGGGCCAAACACAGCTCCTCTTAAAAAAAATATAAATTAAAATAGAATCCCTCCACTTTCTGCAGACGGTAAACTTTAAATCCTATCGTGAAAAAAAAGAAAAACTCTTTTTTTCGTCCAGCATGAAAGAGCCACCGTGCATCATGATTATAAACAACAACACACAAACAGGCTGCCTTTGTGTGATTTCAAAAAGCTTTTTCAAGTATTTGTTTGTTGTCGGCGAAAAAATAAAAATAAAAAGAAGCGAGCACAAAGAGCGTGTTCAAGAGCCTCCCTCTGAGGTGTGAGGTCCCTGAGGGATGAGAAAGTCCCTCTATTGTTTCAACACCTTCAGTCGGTTTGTGCTCTGCGTTCTACCGCCGCCTCTGCGGCGATATCACAGGCGGTAGCGAGCCCCCCCTCACCCCCCATCCCCCCCTCCACCGATGCCTCCCGTCCCACCTGGGCGAGGCCTCCTCGGTGGGCCTGGCTGACAGGCAGGTGTAGCGCGCTCAGAGGCGGTGGAGGGGGAGGAGAGCGCAGAGGTACATGCTGACGCGGGGCGACGGCGCTGATCAAAAGGGGGGGTGCATCGGGGTCTCCCTCAGATGGGCCTACTGATGCCCCCCTCTCCTCCTCTTGAGAGCTGCAGTATGCACAGGCAGGAGCAGGGCAGTGATCAGAGGGAGAAAGAGAGGGGATGGAGGATGGGGTGAGAGAGGGGAGGAGCAGGAGGAGGAGAAAGACAGGCTGGCAAAGAGGGGGAAGACAGAAAGATGAAGAGAGATATCCAAGGAATATGATGCAGTTAGTATTGAATCAATAACAGTCTTTTTTCATTCAATCCAACATCAAGACAAAATGGAAAGGTCCCATTCAGGTTTCCTCCTTTATCCGGTTATCTGGATGGAGGAGGAAAGCATGCAGTCTGTCAATCATCTCTCTTTCTATGTGGACACTGAGCTGAAATTTATATGTTTTTTTCTTTCCCCCCATGTTGCTTTGCTGTTGGCCTACATCTTTCTGCATGACTGAACCGACAAGTTGGACTCCTTTCTAGGAATGCTGATGTTGATGATCCAGTCTTGTGTGTGTGTGTGTGTGTGTGTGTGTGTGTGTGTGTGTGTGTGTGTGTGTGTGTGTGTGTGTGTGTGTGTGTGTAGGATGTTAGATTGTGCATATGCAGAGATGTGTCATGCAGCTCTATCTGTGTGAGGATGTGTGCTTGTGTAAGTTGAGTCTACCGCACTGTCATGTAACGATTTCTTCAGATAAAATATTGACAGGCGCAATGTGGAAGGAACTGTTGGCAGCAGAAACGTTGATACAAGGGCTGCCTCTCACCCGAGCGTTTTGATTGATTTATGAATCTTTTGTTTTTGTTAAATTGATAAAAAACTAGATGACCGTTTTCCGCAGCCCGTGGTAATGTCTCTGAATCTCTTGTTGTGTCCAACCAGCAGTCCAAAAAGCCAAATGTATATTCAGTTAATATTATAGAACACGGAACTTTAGGAAGTCCTTACATTTAATAAACCCAGGAACGATTTTTATTTTATTTTGCTAAATTTACGTAAAGGGAACTAATTCTCTTTTTCAGGTTCATACTTTGTATTTTGGGTTCCTACTAGAATGTGTGCACATGCTTTGATGATTTTCTGACATTTTAACAACAATTAATCGACAGCTTAATCCATAATGTATAGAATAATTAGTTGTAGTTAGCTACAGCTGCTTGCTGTGTTATTATTAATATTATTATTATTATTATTAGCATTTATAAAGAAGTATCTCACTGCCAGGCTCTGTACTAAAATCCGATTATTAATCCGACGTCTCCGTGCGGCCCTGCAGAGACGACCTTGCTCCAACACGTCCTCTCGCCCCGTTCCATTGATCCAAATCAGCCTTTTGCTTTTCTGAACTGCGACTTTTAAAAAACATGTTTAGAGGCACCGGTGCTCAGCTCTGAGCCAATCTGACGGTCTGTCTCTCTTGGTCAGTAATTGTTATTTGAGTAAAGAGCTCTTGCCCCAGGAGGCAGATTTAGTATTTTTAGGAGCGGCATTCTGCCTCGCTGGCTCATCGCGTCTTGCGGGCGTCTGCAGGTAGACGCGAGGGTGATGTCATGGATGACATTTCAGCAGCAGCAAGAGGATGAGGAGGAGGAGGAGGAGGAGGATGGTGCCTCGACCCCTCTACGTGGACCTCGCCACAGTATCGTAAAACAAACCACAATCTTTGGTTTATGCACCTGAGGGCTTGGGCTGTCACTCTTCAAATTTAAATGCATCTCTTCAAGTTAATCAGAGCATTCAATATCTTAAATGTAGAGAGTGCATATACAGCACAGGGAGGGCCTGTGGAAACCTTGTATGTTAAAAAAAAACTCGGTGCAGAAAAACTTGTATGTGAAAGGAAAAAATCCCAACTAACATTTGCTGTTGCTCAACTATCCTATGTGTATGGTTCAGATAATGTACAGTCACACATTATTACATTTTGGAAAACTGTAAGGATTTTTTTCATAAGGCTGGATCTGGTCTTCACTGTCCTGAGTCCACTCTTGAGAGCCGGGTCTGAAGAGCCACATGTTGGTCCAGGGCCTTCAGTTGCATTGCACCACATCCAGTTCGGCTTCACTTATTCAAAATCATAAGAGGAAAACAGTGAATGCGGTTGGGCGCCGGGCGAGTGATTTATGCGTGCACACGCGGATTTCAGAAATGACGTCAAAGCCCATCATCCAATCTCCAGTCCAGACATTCCGGCACACTCTTTCTGTCACTTTAGTAAGAAGTGGAAACGCAGGACATCTTTGTTTCTTTTCTCCTTCTTTTTTCTCTCCAACATTTCCCCCCGTGCTTTTGCTTTCACGGAGGATAATGGACAGTGCACGATACAGCCATTAGCTTGTCACAATGGGGCTATCTCACACCGGAACCGCGTTCCCTCCTGTTATGATCACTTTCATGCTATCTCAGGCTCCGGCTTTGTTTCCCCGTCTCGGAGGGGGGAAAAAAGTCTTTAATGCGCCATTCTCTTTTTTTTTTGTGCTCGCTGGAAAGCCTCGCTTTCCGACGAGAACGCAGCGTAGCATCACACTCTGCAGCGCTGAGCCTCATCCCCCCTCGTGGTAAAAGGGAAATAATTTATGAAATGAGAAGTACATTTGTTGTGTAAATGACCACACGCTGTAGGATATTTAATCCTGCCTGCAGTCGGCCTCAGTCATGTGACTTGACCTAGTTTTGTCTGCCTGTCTGCCTCTTTTTTTTTTTTCTCCCCCTTTCATTCTCTTTCTCCCTCATACAGTCTCTCCCTCCTCTTCTTCCTCCATCCCTCTTTCACTCTCGTCTCTCCATTCATCTCCCTTTTGTGTCCATTCCTTTTTAAAATGTTGTATCATTATGACTGATCCAAGGATTAGTCTTTCTCCTTTTGGTGTGTTGATATTGGTAACGATGTCCTTGCTCATGTGCCGAAGACAAAGCAAATCCCAAAAAAATCTGTCATGTGACTGGGGTGACACGGCAGAATTGTTTTATTTCTGAGAATCTTTTCTGCGGAACCGGAACGTCAGCAGGTCGGATTTTGTTTCTGTCTCCATGGCGACATTGTTTTTTGGGTCTCCTCCTCTTCTCGGCTTTGTTCGGCCCTGACCTCTGAGCCGCCGCATCCTTTTCAGTCCGCTACTTCATGGATATTGTTTTTTTTTTAAGCGCCAGTGCCAGGTTTTGTCTTGAATCTGGTCGTGACCTGCAGTAGTGAATTAAATACCAAATTCCAAAAAACTAAATATGAAACGACACATCACAAATGGCACAGGATCACAGCGTCAGAGTGACGCTGTGATCCAGTAATCTGAAAAACCAGAAACGTCAACGTCTGACAGAAACGTCTTCTTACAATACTTCAATTATTTTTGAAGGACTGTTCTCCCATTCCAGCCGGTCAGCAGGTTCAATATTCTGTCCTTGTTTTGAGAGGACGTCATCGTCTCTGTGCGTCAGAGAACGCTTTCAGAAGACATGATACATTGATAATATTGATAATTTCGGTACGGTTTTCTATTTTGTTCGGGTTGGTTTCTTAGTGCACACATTAGAAGCGGACCAAACAAAAAAACATTTGATGAGGGGCGTGTTCGAAGTGTGTTTCTTCGTCTTGATAGCTGGCGCTGAAAATATTGCTGAAATATTGCTGTCAATGTTTTATTTATTTTTCTCTTTGACGTTATAAACGCTGTTCTTTTTTTGACCGAATTAAGCATGTTAGGTTCTCGTTTGAACCCAGATTTCAGGCAAACATCGGACCTGCGCTTGGGTCCGATAAGTCGGTCTCGCAAACGTAACGGTGGTTTTGGTCCGATTGGAGAGCCGGGTACACTGTTAATAAGATAGGTGGATGCTGTCGCTGACTGGACGTCCCAGCGAGAGCAGCTGCGGGCCGCTTGGCAGCGCCTCAACTGTCTTGTCGCCTCTTAGAATGTCGCGGCACGTAGTCCATTCCTGGAGAGCACAAGGGATCGTCCAGGCACTGCAACCCCACGACGAGCCTCAGGCCACAGCTGTCCCGCTCACTGCACGCCAACCCAGCCATTACATTTTTTTTTTTTTAAACACATTGTCTGCATGCATCCTCACAAGCTTATTCTCCACGTCGCCACAACAGCTTGTTTACCGGCTGCCACGTGCTATTATATCTCCGCAAGTACCAATTGGTGACGTGGCCTGGGCGGAGAAGCTTTCAATGTCGAGGCTTTCATTCATTCAAATTACAAGGAAAAAGTCACTTTTTCCCGCCCCCCTCTAAATCTATTTCCTTACAGCACAGAACACGTCGTGAATCACAAACAGTAGCATTGTATGCATTACGTTGTGTTCACAGCTCAAGGCTCGACAGCTACATTGTCAGGGAGGAAGAAGTGTTTTTTTTACTTAAGGGCATTCAATGGGAGAAAAAGTGACTTTATAAGATTTCTTATTTTAATCACTCCTGTTAATCTTCTTTTCTATAGTTCATGGTGTCAACATCTATATTTTATTATTATAATTATTTTTAAACCAAGGAACAAAATGTGCTCTTGCTTAAAGCTTAGGTGCCAGGTGGAAGTATTTTTTATTTTTAATAGTCAAGGTGCAGCAGTCTGAAGCCATGCCACGAACTCTTGCTTCCAAAACTGGACTTTGCAGTGTGTGCATCTGTTTCCTGTCCGAGTTCTCCCCGGTCCAGCCCGGCTCAAAGTCGAACACGGAGTCGGAGGTGGGCACTCAAAATCCCGGACAGGATTATTTAAATACATATATATATTTTTTCCATTCAGGAATCTCCACCCTAATGGAGCTTTACAGTCAACAGGCTGGAATCCACATTTCTGGTTTTAAAAAAAAGCCCCCATTCATATTTAATGGCTCCAGTTTAAAGAGGCATTTTATCCAAAGTGTGCACTTAATCCCTTTTTTTAAAACCGCCCTCCGACCGGTCTGTCTTGTGTAATTCTTATTCGACGGCATTATGAATTTGAGTGTTTTTTTATTGTCATTCTGTTTTTTTAGTGCATAGCCATGCGCAGCAGCTGTGGCTCCAGATGTTTTCAATTCAGGTTTCTGAATTATGTACCACTCTGTGTTAATGTTTCACGCAACAGGCTCAAACACACTGTTTCCCCACGATACGTTTTATTTGTGTTTTAAGCAGCTTGAAGGAATTCAGCTGCATTTCCATTTTAATGTTTCTAAAAATGTATAGAAAATAATATTTTTTTTTCATAATTGACGCTGAACATTTGCTAGTTCCGCCGCTGTTTGTACACATTTGCATCCTCGGTCTCGAGCCTGTGGAGTCCGTTTTCAGCGGGCTAACAGGAAACCGTGCTTTTGAGGCCTTCCACCAGGACTCGGCCGGTGAGCGGAGATGGGGGCGGGGCCAAAGGTTTCCTTCCTCGCCTCGCTGTACCACACCTCACTTTCTGCCTGGGAGCCACTCTGCATATAATATTCATCTCCCCACGCTCTGAAGCCGAGCCTCGTTTTGACATCAGTTGCTGGAGGTGCTTCTCTTTGATCACTCTGAAACGTCAGCCACGCTGAAGGGGAAATCGAGGCCACGGACTACGGCCAGAACCGAGGCCGATTGCAACCATCAATCAAAGGCTAAAAATGGCGGTTTTGACACCAGATTAAAGCGACACAATCCAGGGTGGAGCCCTCAAAAACATTGGATGAATTTCCAGCCGCGATCCATTAGGAGACGCACATGAAACAAAGTTTCTCTCTCTCTCTCGGAGGGTGATATTTCACAGCTGAGAAAGGGCCAGTGTGCGCTGTGCCAAGGCGCTGTTGGCGCGGGCAGATCGCCCGTCATGTGAACGGCTACTGTACAGATCAGCAGAGGGATAGGTTTTTAAATGCTTCCTTGTGTCCGTTCCCCGGGTGAAAGGAGCCTCTTTTACTCCCGCTGCTCTCTCTGAGTCCAATCGCACAAATTTGATTAGAGCCGTTTGCCCAAGGAGCTGCTCTGGCTGTGAGGCTCCCTTAACCTCCCCCCATCCTTTTGCCCCCGGAGAAAGACTCTGACGTCCACAAGCCGGCCTGCTTCTTTTCTTCCGCTCTAACCTCGTTTACCACACACACACCACTGTCTGTGGCCACTCACCAGCGGCCTGCCTTCGCCTTCATCACGTCACAGAAAGTGAGACAAACGGCGGTTATAAATGAGTTGCCGCTTTGGTGTCGTCTAAAGTTAACCGTAAAAGTGATGTTTTTACGTGATGTTGGGAGAGGAGGCAGGGCACTGTAGGAAAGGTGAACATGAGCTTGAACACTCTTCAATGAGTTTTTCCCATAAATTTCTGTTTGTCTGGAAGCAATCGGGTTCGATTGTTTGGCACAGACAGTGCATGTGAGAAATATATCAAACCAAGATTTTTTTTTTTAAATAATTACGCCGACCAATCTAGTGGCTCGAAAAAGGAGGCGGGTTTGGTTGTTGGGAACATAAATTGAGCCTGTGGGTGGAGCTTTGTCAGCGGCAGATTTATTTTGCCACAAGCCACAACCACACTTTCAACTAGTCTCCTCCAGAGCGTGTGTTCTCTGCACAGCGACAGAATCACATCTGGCTCCGGGAGGGTAGTCATAACCCCAGCAGCGCTGTTCCATTATGACATATCTCTTTAAACTGAGAGGAACATGTCATGTCAAGGTTTCGTTGCCACGCAAAGCGGTGTGTGAATATGCACAGAATAGAGCTGAGCGGATGGCGTTCGGGACAATGTTTCAATGCATTTCGTCCCTGTTTCTTGTCTCCATTCAGTAAACAAAAAGTTATTAAAAGCCCACGCTCCTTTTTATGTGCTGTTTTGGATTTTCATAAAGGTTTAAAATGTTAAAAACTCCGTCAGGTTTTGCAGATAGACATGTGCCGCTCAACATTAACGTTTTTTACAAAGGTCATCTTTGTCAGCAACAAATGCCACACCGAGGCAACACGCACCTTACATCATCCGGAGACTGTGTGAAAGTGCAGACTCAGTTTTTAGACAAAGTAGGAAGGCATGTAGTTTTTTTGTGGTTTTTTGTGTGTGTGAAAGAGCCGTTACAGAAAGGTGCTCTTGTTCATTTCAAAAGCGCCTCGGTTTAAGTCTCGCAAAAAAAAAAACTCAGTGGCTTAATAAGTCATTCAATAAAGCTGTCCAGTTAAACTTTTTTTATTGCCAGCGCAGACCTCAAACAGCAGGTCGTTTTTTTTTACTCGCAGCTCGGAGGGGGGGGAGGAACAAATGCAAGTTGCAGACTTTTTTTTCTTCTCTTTTTTTCAAATAAAGCGAGGGATACTCGTAACGTAGACCTCCTCGCCGTGGTCTGGTTTGTTGTGGCTGAGAATCTGGAGCATTATGTCTTCCAGCCAAGGTCTCCATGGGTATCTGTGTCTGCAGAGTCTGTCTAATCTTCCACTACGGCTTAAAGGAAGCCCTCAGGTGGCTGATGCTGCCCTAATTCATCCAAGGCCGAGATAAGGAGGGCTCTAAAGAAGCCACAGTTGGTTCCTCTGCGTACAAACTACTTGTACATAGATACGAGGAGCATCCTGTTTGGTTTGACTTTGACGCAATATTTCAAATAAACAAAATACTGCAAAAAGGTTTTCAACCTCTGGTTTGGCTGCTAAGGGACCCTCAAGGTCTTAGTTTTGGAAACTGAAAGAAGGCGATCAACCCATATAGGCAGAGAAAACATGTAAACGATAACAAAAAGATGTACACGTGTGTGTAAAGGAAGTCTATTTTTTCCTCCCAGAAATATAACGGTACGATCAGCATCTCGGTATTGCCTCCAGTAATCTGAAAGTGTTCTGCTTTGTTCTAGCGATGCATCGGCTCAGGCTTTATTTCTGGTTGAGATAAATAGGAGCTTAAAGGCCCGTTTAAAATTGTCTTCCTTTTTTGTTCTTCCTCTCCTTCAAAATGGATCTCATGTAGAGGGAGAGAGGGAGGAAGACAGTTTGCTGATGGAGCAGATACGCTCAGCAGCATCCCGCGCTGATGATCGCGATCAGAGAGGGATGAGGAGTGTTTGATTATCAGCCGACGTGGTCCTGAAGTGTCTCTCTCGGCTCTTTACCGGGAGCTCACTGAAGTAAAGGAGCGGGGTGGGAGGGGCGGTGGGGGCTCTGTCAGACGCAGGCTCTGTCAGAGTGGTAATTGTTGTTGTAATGAGACGCCGGTGTAGCAGATTAGCTCTCTTTAGGGACAAGCAAACATCCAACGATCATTAAGTCTCCTGCCTGGTGTCTTTTCATTTATAGGAAAACGTCACGAGACGCGAAAACGCAGAATGTGTTCGGCACGCTTTTGAAAAGCTGCAACTGCTTTTCATTATTGATTGGTATCGCAGTGAATTTTGCAATTCATCATTAAGTCTCGAAAATGTTCCCAGATGCTCATGGTGCGGCCATCACATTGCTTGTCTGGTCTGATCAATAGTCCAGAAACCAAGGAGGCAACCTCCAGGTCTTTAAAAGAAAAGCCAACGCTGAAGACCCTGAAACTTGCATTCTTTCTACTGGCCAGCAGGGGGCGACTCCTCAGATTGTATAGAAGTCTATGAGAAAATGACTTCTCTCTTGATTTATTCCCTCAGTAAACATTGTAAATATAAGTGTATGGTCTCCATCTCTAGTTTCAAGTCTTCTTCAATACAGCATTATGTTTATTTAGTTAATTATGGTCCATTTGGAGTCAAACAGACCATAAAGCAGGGGATGCCTGAGGGCGGGGCTACCTTGTGATTGACAGTTTGCTTCCACAGCGTTGTCTGGTCTGGGTGTTGTCAGCGTTTTCGTCTCCTTTCACCGTGTGTTTTCAGTTCATGAAAGTTAATTCTAACAGCAACAACAAAAAAGAAAAGATGGCTAAATACCACAAGTAGGAAAATAATAAAAGTTTGATAAATTATTGGTTAATCAGTGTTTCTTTCATTGTCAAGTCTTCTGTCTCGCAAAACAGAACATCCAATGTTGTGGACCTCAAGGACATGCGGGCAGACGCTGGAGTCCACAAGGTCGTTGTAGAGGTCGGACGGACGGGAGGAGGGGAGGGAGTGCAGAACTGTCTTTTAACGGGGTTTCCTCTTCCTCATGTGGCGCTCTGAGGCATGCCGCAGTACACCGCTGAAGGTGAATGGCATTCACGGCGGTGACCGTGGCGATTGATGGCTCTCTTGCTGCTCCGTCTTAGCCCTCGGAGTCCCATGTGGGAAAGGCTTTTTTTTTTTTATTGCACCTTGGAGATGCA
Source organism: Taurulus bubalis (assembly GCF_910589615.1). NCBI lineage: Eukaryota > Metazoa > Chordata > Actinopteri > Perciformes > Cottidae > Taurulus > Taurulus bubalis. The sequence goes on from NC_136607.1 coordinate 4,991,608, forward strand.
TTAAGGGCCCAATGAACTTTGACCTTGGGGCTTGGATCACCCGGGGCAACGCGGGGCACGAACAATCGCTGCGCTTAAAGGGAGCTGCGATCCCTTTTAAGCTCATATAAAATGCTTGAATGTGTTGCATTCAAAAGGCTGGAGTTTGTGGGATCTTGTAAAGTCCAACCAGCACTTTCCCTGATGCCTCTGCGAGAAGAGAGCCCTTCAGTTGTTGCTCTTATCAGTGGAGTTTGTTATAGCGGCACATTTACACACCTTTGTTTCATTAGAACCTTGTCATTAAGCCATTCTTTTATTAGCCTTGTATCGGGGAAAAAAGCCCTTCTTTCATTAGAGGAACATCTCAAAGGATGGCCTTCATTAGCACAAGGTTGTAAATGCTGGATGCGATTTCATTAGCGGCCTATCTTTAATGAGGAAGCCCCCAGCGTGTTTACATTGCTCTGATCCCCCCTCCTCTGCTGATTGGCCTCAGAGCGTGTGTGTGTGTGTGTGTGTGTGTGTGGCGTTTGAGCTCGTCCCTCGAAGATTGGATCATACAGTTATTAAAGCCAACAAGATCCTCGCCGCTCTGAAGCGAAGAGCAAGATCAAACATTCCCGCAATCAAGGTCCCGCTCAAGCTCACCGGCGCCGATGCGCAGCGCTGACGCGCGGCGATGAGCGAGGTTTAATGAAGAGACGCGCGGCGGTCTCACCGCTCGTGACTGCAGATCCCGGGAAAATAAAATGAGAAAGAAAGAAAAAAAACCTGCGCAGACACGTCCGAGCCCGCTGCCGCCCTTTCATCATTCACTTCAAGGCTCGAAGGGCGATGCTGAAAGTGAGTCACGCCGCTCACAAAGAGGCAGACGCGGCTCTGAAATCCAAATATTTGGTCAAACGGCTTGTTTTATTTATTTACATTTAAGTTGAATAAAAGGATGGAAGTTTCTTTTACTTTCAGTGGAATCTCACCATACGTGTAACATTGGATGGCTTTCAGCGCTGGACTTTCTTGATGGTGGGGTGCTGCTGTCTGCTTAGTTTACTCCAGATTTATGGAAAAGTCCAGCTTGACTGGGACCCTGGGCTCACATGTTAATGCCTTAATGCTCAGCGACACCGCTCCGAGATCCATACCATGTGTCATTGTTTGGCCTTCAACCCCCCTTTGTGCAACCAGGAATGTGCCGTGTTCCTGGAGAATTTATTAATTTGGTAAAGACGGGGAGGTGGGGGAGATTGTAATAGATTGAGCGGGACCTTTTTTCATTTTTTCAAGTCTTCAAAGATTCTTCCAAGAAGAAATCAAAAGTGCAAATTGCACTTCATTCATGAGTACTGGAAGAAAAACAATCTCCTTCTGCATTAAGATACTCAAGTAGGAGGAGTACTTTTGATGTGAATCATCTCAGCGCTCAGAGGATAACAAAGCACCGGTAAATAGTCCAGTGTACAGATCATACTGAAGGAAAAGAAAGATGGAACGGTTGGTCGATTTCAAAGCGCTGTTGTTCGCACTCTTTGTATGGAAAGCTTGGAAGAAAGAGGCAGGACATCCCCTTTAATCTGTCTTTCTTTCTTCTTTCTTTCCTAAATTACAATTGCATATGATTTATGTGTCATTTGTGAAGGAATCCATTAAGATTGTACAATTGTAGACTTGTCACAAACGCACGCACGACTCAAACCAGCTATTATGCATCACCCACGCCCTTTTCCAACGTGCTTTTACTCTTCACAATGCCAACGAAACCGTTTGAAGAGTCCCCGGTCGCTGCTTTTCAGTCGGAGCAGTTCTCTTTTTCAACGTCTGATAACAGCCGTGGCGTTTGTTATCGGCGATGTGCTCGGCAAACGGAGGGGAGGTGAAGCGTGCGAGGAGACGCATGTTTCCCAGAACGCATCGGCATCCCAGACAGCTTATCATGGGGAACTAATTCAATATCCCTCCGCCTGTTTCTTTAAATGTCACTCTCTGAGCTCATCCGGAGTGACATGTTTTTCATGGTGGAAATAAAGGCGCTTTATTGGGCTCAGAAGGCGGTGACAGGAGGGGTGGTGGTGGTGTGGTGGGGGGAGAAGATACTCCGTCTGCTGCTCTTGACGTTTGCTGGAAATCTAAAAGGTCCTCATGAGGAACGAATAACGTTTTTTTTTTTTTTTTTGCCCATCGGGGATGTGCCGGTGCCGATGAGATCCGCATGATCCGCCCAGAGGACGGAGCGAATCCTCATCTGACTGACGTGGGGCGGGTTATATTATTCTTATATGTTGAACGCCATTATTTAAGAGATATTCCAGCAAAATAGTTCTACTGTAGGTTTATTTATTGCTCGTTCTCTTTGCCGGAGAATGTCAGTGACGGGTGAATGCTGGTCTGGAGGGGAGGGGGAGAGTAGGGGGGGTGCAGCCCACTCAGTCGCTTCATTGTGCCGTATAATGACTTCCCTATTGAAAATGACCCCCGTGACCCCAGAGACAGACAGTAAGACGGGCTCCTTCAGCCGCCGCCCCTCTCCCCGAGGCACGCTCAGCCTGATCTGGCATTTCCCCCTCGCGGAGCCGCTAACCTCGGCCCCCTTTTCCTCCGAGGCCGACCGTACCCGGCGTTCTGCTGGGGGGAGGGTGGGGGGCGGCGCTCTCTGGAGCCATTGCCCCGGGTGCAGCCACAGAGCAGACGAGAGCTGGCTGGTGTGTGTGTGCGTGTGTGTGTGTGTGGGGGGGGGGGGGTCAGCTGGCTACATAACTGTGAATGTGAGAGGTTAACCCTGGTCTGACAGGGGCGGGGGATAAAAACCAAAAAAAGAACTTGCTCTTCACCCCGTGAGCCTTTTTTCTCCGTCATTTGCCTTTTTTATCAGCTGGAGTCGTCCCCTTTTCTGTCTTCTCATCTTCCCTTCATGTCCTTTTTCATTGCAGGGTTCCTGAAGCCCCAGTGCTCGTTGGCTCACCCCATGCAGCGAGGTCGCTCGGGCGAGGTGTGTTCCTGCTTCAGCGGCATGTGTGCCCTCCACCAGCGCCGCCTGTCCTCAGGTAACACTCACCGCGTGGAAACCGCCACGCTGCTGCCCGGGTGCTGGCCGACTCTCGGGGAAAAATGTAGGAGAAAAACAAACAACCGTGCAACTCATCACTCAAAATAGCATCCAGTTTTATTTACACACACACATACACACACCATCGCCTGCAGTCCGAGGTGTGGCTGGGGGGCCTTTTCGGAGGCAGCGTTCAATCTGGTTTTCCTGCTTAATGGTGTCTTTGCAAGTAAAGAGTGTTGCTCAGAGATCGCCCTCCTCTTAGGCAAGCGGGGTCGGACATCAGTGGACAAGCTGAGCTGAACTGAATAGGGCACAGGACCGTGCAGGACATGTGGTTGTTGCCGATGCAATTCATTAACTTCTTCTTCTCTTCGTCATGCGTCTGTCCTCGGAAAGCCGAACCTCTCAGTACCTGGAAGAAGTAGAAGTACCTTCAAGCTTGTTCCAGTGTTTTCTGTTGGTTCTGAGTGCTTTTGAATTAGCTGAGACTTTTTCCTCTTTGTTTCCGTCTTTGGGAGGAGCACTCGAGATGAATCGCTCCTTTTCTCCCTTTTTGCTTGATTTAATTTAGACCGCAATCGAAGTGTTCTTTGCCGCATGCGTGGACTTCGCTCCTTGAAGCGGTTCAATGGATGTTTATTAAAAAAAGGTGCAAGCAAATATTGTTCAATGTTCCGTTGAGCCAGTCTTCCGGTGGTCATGAAATCTTTTTTCCCGAACCAGGACAAACGAGGGAAAACACTTCATATGTTCATAAAAAGGCCTGAAAATGATGTATGTCTTTTTTATGTATTTGTTCAGCAAAGACGTGCTGTTCCTCTTAAGGACTGCAAATAAATCCAAGGTTCTCTTTTCATTATTTCTAGATAACAGCGAACATAACAAAAATTTGTCCCCATTTGAATCTTATAAATATGAAAAATAAAATAAAGAAGGAAAAAAACAGGTTTGCTTCTTTCTCTCTGTCTCTATCGAAACGTCCTTTAGATCTTTCCTGGCATTGAAATCATTCCATCATATCTGCCAATAGTCAAAAAGAAAAGAAAAATGGATCATGACTCAAAATCCATTACTGCAAACAAATGTTTTGCCCGCAACACTCGGATACGAGAGCGTCCTCAAGACCCTTTAAATGAGAAAGTGGCAGAGCAGCATACTGCTGAGAGAGGATGCAGTCGCTGTTGCACGGACCGTTCCGTAACTGGAACAGGAAAGTTCAGGACAGGACGTCTCCAGAGAGACGGCAACAACATAGGTTTGTCCAACATGTATAAATAAATGGCTCTGTCTTGTATTCTTATCCCCCTCCTCCTCCTCCTCTTCCTCCCAAAAAAAAAAAATCCTCTTATTTTTCTCTTTGGATCCTAAAGGATTTATCTTTATCGTCTTGAGAACCCACTACCCTCTCTCTCTCTCTTTCTCTCTCTCTCTCTCTCTCTCACGGACGTGCTTCGTTGTTTCACGGACGTGTTTCGGCACGACCGGTGAGCCGCACCGCCTTTTCCACCGCCCCCCCCATTTTGAGTCTTTTGTGTATTTTTACTGAACCATCTTGATTGATTGCAGCATTTTTTACTGTCACAGCCCGCAGTAAAGGGGTGGACGCGTTTCCTGAACAATTAGGAGCATCTGGATTTGGAAGTGCAGTCTTGCCGTGAGTATGCCAAAAAAAAAGTTCTCCTCCTTTGTGTTGTGGCTATTTTGAGAGCCGCAACACACTGGGTTACAAGTCACATCAGATTATATTTTGTCTACCTCGGATCCAGAGGCAAACGGAGGAGGAGGAGGAGCGAAAGTGTCGGAAAAAGAAAAGGATTTTGTTGTCTTTTCTTGTGAGAGATTAATACACTCACTCTGCCAAGAGCAGAGTGTGCTTCCAGAGAAAGGGAAGTAACCGTGAGGTCATCGCAGCAGAGGTCGGACGGCCGCTCTGGAGTCTGAAGTTTACCGACCCTGTAATAACCCCGGCGTCTAATTATGGAACGCATTACTGTAAATCCACCAGTGTGTCTCTCTCACCCCCCACCACCCAGATTTGCGCGATTGCCCTCCAGTCCCGGGCGTTACCAGCCGCCGGATTGGCCCGGCCACAATGACAAGGTGCCGCTGGAGGCGCGCAGCGGGGGACCGGGCGGGAGGTTTCTGGGAACGCGGCTCGAGAGCCTCGCCCCTCGGGGGAAAGCGTGTTCGGCAGCGATGTGCCGAATGACTGATGTGGCCCGGCTCCGGTTCTGGCGGTTTTACATTGTTTGGGCTTTAAAAAAAAAAGATTCTCACTGAAGCGCGACTGTGAGAAACACAGTGTTCTGGGGACCTCGCTTTTTTCCTCTCTCTCTATCCATCATTTAAAAAAAGAAAAAAAAGCAATAATTTTGTGTAGTAAGGAGTCATGATGGGATCTTTTTTTTCTTTTTTGGGAATTGCGCTGTATGAGGTGAGAGGGAGAGGGAGGGCGAGGGAAAGCATGAAAAAGAGAGACAGCATTGAAAACAGGGCTTTTTTGGAAGAAAGAAAAAAAAACGGTTCCTCACAATGCGGGCCTTGTGCTGTGATTTGGTCTGTCCTCGGCGAGCTGAGCAGAGGAATGGAAAAGATTAGCCGCAGGAATGTCTGGGGTGCCCTCAAACGGAGCGGGGCCGCGTGACTGGCCAATGGGAGCGAGGGCCTGCAGAGCGGCGGGCTAATTTTTTCCTGATGAACTCAGCCGCCTGCTCCATAATGCAGTGTGATTGCCGGGACTGAACCCACATATGGTCCGTGTTTGGAGGGCCCAAATGACGGGACCAATTCTGCCTTGGGGAGAAAAAAAAGTGTGGGGGGGGGGGAGGGGTGTTGGACGTATTTGATTATTACTGGCTCCTCCTCCTTTTTTTTCTTTCATTAGGTTTAGATATGGAAACGCCGGAAACGCCCACCACCTGCTGAGTTGAACCCAACCAGGTGTCCTGTTCGCTTTGGATTCATCACTCTTCTCATAAATAGCAATTGTACCCAAAAGCCGCCTCTGTGCTTGCGCCGGTCCCACTTCATTACAGGCCTCAGAATTATCTCACCGCCTCGCAAAATCCCGGCAATTAATTTGGAACACATTTACTCACTCAGAGGACTCCTCCGCCTCGGACCGGGCCAGAGTAAACTCCAGAGAAGTGTGTGTGTGTGTGTGCTCATTGTTTTGTTTTTTTGCTCTCTGTGTGGCGCTTTTTAGCATCAGCGCAGCAGTAAAAAAAGCCATGTGCTGGAACTGTGGAGAGAGGCAGCATGTGTTTTGTAGACCTTGTGGTCACACAGCAGGGTTTGGGGACTAGAGGTTGGGATGCGGAGACGAAGGAGGTTAAAGAGAGATGTTGGAAGAGAGGGTGGGGGGTTAAAGTGGCTCCCGGCTCCTCATATTTCCCATCGTGGGGTCCTGCAGAGGTGAGGAGGGTCACGACGGAGAGGGAAGCTCGTTAGCCTCGGCCTGCTCCGCGCTCTAATTGGCCGGCCGGAGTCGGCGCTCTCGCCGGCTGCTTCCTGTTGGGGGTCAGGAGCCACGAGGGGCCGGAGGACGACTTTGAGCTCTGGCCCCCATTCAGTCAGGACACACACCACAGGTTATTTTTCATACACAAACTCCAACTTTTATCTGACTCATCTTTTAAAGCAACAACCAGCTAATCTCTGCATTTTATTTTAATGACGGGGGTGGAAGGGGTGTTACTGGAGGCCAGAGGACTGGGGTTTGTCATAACCGGGATAAGAGCTGCCAAACGGTTCAGTTAATTGGCTGCTAACTCATCCGATGCTGTGGGATGTGTTTGGCTGTGGTTGACCAAGAAATAGAAGCTCTTCCTGCTGCTCTTTGAAATGAATTTACGGTCCCTGACATTTGAAGAAGGCTTCACACATTGGTTGTACAACCTAAATGGGACGGGGGAAACACAAATAAGTAATCTCATGAATGATGAGGAGAATTTAACGCCTTTTGTGGTCCCTCATACATAAACACCATGCTGACGTCCGGCCTGAATAATATCGCTCCCTATAATGTGAGTTTAATAGAAAACCCATCTTTTTGGCAAAACGTCTCCGCTGTTGTCACTTGAATTCAGGTGGTAGTTATTAATTTACTCTTAAATTTCAAGAAATGAGGCAAACATTCAATTCGATGTCAACTTAAATGTCACAACAATGTTTTAGTTTATATTTTAAAGAAATATATACAATTTACAAAGTTGTTGCTGAACCAGTGAGCTATTCAAGTTATTAAGCCTTATTAATAATAATTATTATTGTTTTGTCGGCCGAGCGAAGGGCTATGAACAAAGCATCTGAACATATTAATACATTGTAAAGTTGATATGTTGGCAAACAGTTGCCATGTTAGACGTCCAGCAGACCCGGAACAACATTGCCGTTCACTTGGAGTCGTGTTTCGTTTCACCTGGCAAATAAAAGTATAATATTTACTCTGCTTTTAGCTCTGTTTTTGGTCTCCGCCAGCTCCTGAGAAGAAAGATCAACGCTCTTGTAGCTGCTAAATGATCCCCTGTGTTCACCAGCTGGTCTCTTCTGACTTCGACTGTATCTTTTTAGCTGGGAAGGAAGCGTACAGCGGGCTTAGCGGAGCTTTGCTGGCAATTCTGGAGAAGTTAAAGCACTGCAAAACCAAAACAACAAACCGAAAGAGGCTGAAAGGCCCCGTAGAGCTCAAGGGAACTGTAGACTCTCTCCTCCACTGATCCGTTGCTGTGATGAAAATATTGATTAGTGTAGCTTTAAAAACCTTGATTGACTTAAAAGATTGGCCGAGTTTCCCCATATCTTCACAATTCCATCATTTTTTTTGCGCGACTACTATCTGAGAAAACACCAGTCCTTTTTATCTACTAGGGCCTCACTGAATACCCATAATACCTGTCCATCATGTCTGCCAATGGGATCTCCCCCAACAAAGTGCCCCTGGTGGCCAGCTGCCACCGCAGCAGCAGCAGAGATGGAGGTCTCCACGCTGGCACAGAGCGATGGCAGCCGTCCACGGTGGGTCACCAGAAATCAGAGCGACTAAGCCTTTGATAACTCTCTGAGCCTATAATCCCCCCCATACCTCCAGCAGCACCATCAGAGTGAAATGCTATCTCATTGTTACAGCTCAAACTGGGCTGGAGAGTGAGGTGAGCAGGCAGCCAGGGACGCCGAGGGAGAGACAGGAAGTGGTCGCGTCTCTGCCATCGCGCATGTCTCCATCATCTTCACCGGGGTCATTGAGGGTGCTTCAGTTCAGGGTGGAGAGTTTATCTTGGTTTTTTTTTCCCACTCGGATCATGGTAGCGCAAAGGAAACAACATTTAAATGTCAATCATCAGGAGAGCAGCATAATTTAATGTTTAATGAACTTGTGAGCGGAATACAAATGCATCCATTGTTCCTTTCGCCGCTTAAAATCAGGGAGGTGTTTGTGTTGTTTCAAGCAGAAAACAGTCTCTTTCTGTTTCACACTCTTTCATTTCCCGTCGCATCCTCGGTTATATTTAGCGCGTGGGTAATGTATTCTTTCAGAGGCGCAGATGAAGCGAAATGTCTCCTTGCCACAGATTCCGGCTCTCCCCGGAGTTGATCCTGACCCCTTGAGTGAGGTTTACAGTACAGTGTGTGTGAGGCTTCGCATCTGGAATAAGACGGGGGGTGGAGGGGGAGAAAAGAAAAGAAACACTGCATTTTTTATTAACATCAATTAAACATGAATAAGCAAGTTCTCATTCTCCGGGCCCCATGTTGCCTTACACAGAACAGTATGTTAATCACAGTGAAGCGCGTCAGGCACGCCGCAGAAAAACACACGGCCAAATTAACGGATGGGCATGAATATAGATGAATATGTGCGTCTTAACCCAGATTCCTCAGTCCTGGTTCTCTTTCTCTCTATTACGGGCCAGCTGATTTTCGCTCCGGCTTTCCCGTCGGCTCGATGTTCCTTCAGCCGTGCCTCGTCGACCCGCAGAGGAACACTGGATGATTAGGATGTCAAAGAATACCATTTGTGTCACATTTGCACAAAAATATCTCTTCCCCCACACACCCCCCCAGTGGGAAATGTCTTCTTCTCATGCTGAAAAATGACACTGCAGGCTGAGGATCAATCACGAGAAACAAAACAGGAGGAATAAAAAGTATTTACACTCCTTAAAAAGTGTGCTGCGATAGATGACCATGATGGAGAACAAGAGTGCAAAGCAAGACACATTTCTGAGATTTGCCAAAATGATGGAGAACCCCCCCCAAACAAAAATGTGGTTGCGGAGAACATCTGGATCAGCTAACAGCAGCAGGGCCAGATATTTGGACAAGACCAGACCAAAGGAAGAGGCCAATCCCTGTGATTTATTTATCGTGTCTTATTTTCTCTCGGAGCCGTGCCTTTCCTGGTTGTTATGCTTCGCTTGCGACATCCGACGCTGCTTTGGCAGCAACGAGAAACAACAGTGCAAGAGTGAGGAGAACATTTTTCTTGGCCTTTTGCAACTTGAAAATGAAGCTTTTTGCGGTTTCTGGACCGTGGGTCACGGGGTTTTGTTTTCCGTGGTCAAAAATACTTTCTTCCTCCCCCTTGACATTATCTCCCTCTAAACCACTGCTGTTCCAGCCAAGTTTCTGCGTGTCCACCTCAGTCCACTTCTTGTTTGTTCACTGGCCCGTGTGCTGAGTCGGTGGTGAGGGAGCTCAGGTGTCCTTTTAGAGTGGACTGGGAGCACGATGCTGTCAGCGCCAGCTCTAGCTTCTCCTCCTCTTCTTCACCATGGTCAGTTGCCTCCGTCCTCGGTGAAGGGCAACGGCGGCCACAGATCATCCGACTGTGTGTGCGCTCGTCCTCCTGCCTCTGGAAGAGAGTAAAGCAGGGGAGAGGGGGAGGGAGAGAGAGAGAGGGGTGACGAGTTAGCAGACGAGAGAACAGAGGGGACCGGGGGGACTGACGGTATTTTGATGCTAAAGTGATTTGACACGCTTGGCATTATAGCTGAGGTGGTGCGAGGGGGAGGGGGGGGCAACGCAACAGAGCGCTTGATCCGAAAGTCACCGAAGTCGATCTCATGAAGTGGAAGGTCAAAAAACGTAGCCTGTTCTTCGTAACCTGGCCGGGGTGACAGGTGAAGACCAGGTTACATTGAGAGGGTGTGGGGGTTGGAGGACGAAGGGGTCCACGGAAGATGTGCAGATGACTGGGGAGGGGCAAAAGCTCCTGACCTCCCAATGTCACATGTGTCCGCCGAACGGCAACGGGCCCGCCCGAGTGTGCTAATGCAGGCCGGTACACGGCGGGATGTGAGAGAAGGGAGGGGGGGTTAGATGTGTTTGCAACTCCCATGTGCTTTCTCCTCTGAGAGACGCCTCTTGAGGTGCATTGCGAAAGGAAAAAGGGAAGAGGTGGGCCGGCGGTGGGTGGGAGGTGATGGTAATTCAGCGGCTAATGGAAATGTCTTGTCGGGGACTCTGTGTTGGCCTGAGAAGCCGGCGGCCCCCTGGGGGAGCGGACGGACTGCTGTGGCGACACTAAAGTCCACCGGCCCCCTATTTTTAACCAAACAAACGGGACTACTATTGAGAGGAAGGACGCCAAGCCATGGACCGTTGCGGTTGTTTTCCGGTGGGAGCAAATCCAAAATAGATAATAAAAGCCAGTTCATCACAGAATCCGCGTCTCGTATCGTCGTCAGTTTGGTGGTCGCTTCTTGCCGAGGTCGTTAGCGTTGCATCGGCTCTGTGTTTTCTCTTCCAACCAAGGGGGTTTTGGAAATCTGATCACCTGACCGCTCAACAAATGACTTGGAAAGCACAAAGTTCTGATTCCCAACGGAAATGAACTGGAATCATCCCTCAACCCAGCCGTGCTCTCGCCCACCACCGTCCACGGGGCTCCGGGCGCCGGGAGACCTCGGACTGGGGGTAAGGGAGTGTAGGTCGGGGGGGGATAGAGTACCGTTGTGGAAAGATGACCTTTTTAGTTGTCTGCCCATGCAGACGACTTAAGTTAATGGGACTGTGTGATGGAGTAGACCCTGTGTAGACCCTGTGTGAGTGAGCGCACACCAGACGCCACAGGGGCATCGTGTCCACGAGTCCATTGCGGTCACCGACATTGAGCTAATTGACAGACGTGTTTGTGCAGCAGTGGGGGGTTTGACTTCGTGATGAGGATGGGGAAAGAGAGAGAGAGAGAGTCGTATATCCACAGAGGAAGGGCTTCAGCATTGACATATTTCTGCTTGGTGTTTATCCAACGCTTCTTGACTGTGTGGTTCAGTTGACCAGACCTTTTCATGAATCCCACTAATGAGATTTCCTGGTTCACAAACCTTTTAAAGGTGGCCAGAGGGCCAGCGGGATGCGAGCAAGTAGTTGAAAGCCAAACGGTGGCGTGTGCTGACGGGCGTTGATCGACTGATCGAGTCATTTATTGAGCCAAATACGGGAACAACCAGGAAACGGATAATGTCAACGCTTGTGCCATATCCATTCTGACGCGACAGACATTTAACTAGCACGACAGAGCAGCTGTTCCTGCTGCCGTTTTTTTCTGGGATATTTTCATAACTTACGAATGCTTGTCTTCGTCTCCGGACAGAGTGAAAAATGACCAATACCCGCTGACACAACGGAAAAATGTAAGCATACTCCTGAAGACATCTCTCCATTTTTTCTATCGCCCAAGGGTTAAATGGCCAAACAGACTTATACTAGTATTATTATTATTTTATTTTTTTCTACCTTAGTGTTGGGTTAAAGCCCAGTATAGCCTGGAGGCTATGAGCCAATGAGGTAATTCGCTCCAAACCAGTTGATAGAAACATTTCATTATATTGCTTAAAATATGCTTGAGACATGAATGGAAACGCAGCTTGTGTCCCCAACATTCTATATGTATATAGATGTGCCTGACAAAAACAACCCAAAAAGAAGACTTGTTGCTTTGTAATCCACCACCCCTCGTAAAGATGTCTATGGAACGTCCATGTCCACGGCCGGAGCAGCTGCCTGTAACCCAAGCAGAGTGTGAGCGTGTGTTTGTGTTTTATTAAACACCCTCGTTGCCATCTGCTCCATGTATTGTGATACACAGGCCAGGGCACGTGCATGCGGCCCTGTTGATTTACGCAACGGCTGGGCACTGTTTTTCGGCCGCCAATGCGCCCCCCCCCCGTTTCATTATTCAGACATTTTGCCCGGCACACCACGAACCAATCCAGACGAGGATGCACATGTATGACCGCGCATAGAGGCCGTGACCGCTGACAACATCGTGCCTAATGCAAGGAGAGTGGTCGCCGTGTTTTCCTGCCCGCCATCTGTCAGCCCAAGTTCACGGGGGTTAATAGAGCATTTACAGGAAAAAACTACCCGGTCTATTATTTCTGACGGCGCCTCGCGCTACGTGATGGTTTAAACACTTGTTTTGTCTCTCGCTGCTGGTCCGGGGTCGTCATTATGTGTGATCCCCCCTCCCCCAACACATTTAGTACGTGGGTGTGCAAAAACGAATTAATGCTTTGTAAAAGCAGCGCTGTCGGTTACATAATGAGCAGAACCTGAAAAGCGGCACATTCTCTGAGCAGTGTGCTAAAACACTCTGTTCATAACGCGACTTCACAGCTGTTCGTTATCTTACCGACGCCGGTTATCGCTTCAAGACGTCGATACTATCTGAAGAAGAAAGTCCAGTTGACTTTGCCCGGCTTTAATGGCTGTTAAAATGATCTTTTATCTCTGAGAACCTAATATGTAACCAACAACGAGCAGTGATTGCATGTCAACAGAATTTTATGACTGCTATGTTGAAAATGAGATATCGTGTATGTCCCTTGCTGCAAATGCAAATTCCATCATTTTAAGTGTAGTTTTCAAAAAATACAATGTACTATGCCTCAACTTTGTGTGGTAGAAGGTTTATATGTAAATATATATCCTTAGTTGATTTTATATAGGAGAAAAATTACATGTTTTAGCATAAAACAAGCTAAATGTAAGGAAACGCTGATTATATGATTATGGAGATGTACAAATCCATTCGGTGCTTACATTCCCTTTCTAAAGGGCTCTCCAGTGTTTTAGTATTGCATCTGATTAAAGGCGGGGAGAGGGGCGGGGGTCAAAGGATCAGATACCAAGAGAATCCTGACTTTTAATTCAACCATAATGCTACGGGATAGTGCCGCTCATGAGCCAAACGCCCGCTGCTCTCAAAAACCCACACATCTAGTTCGGAATGCCGCATTTCCTGTTTAACACAACGGGCTGAGAAGTCTCCTTGAATCAACTAAACTGAATTCTAAGTTCACAATCGGTGGCATTTTTTAATCAGCAATTGCAAACGGAGACAAAGCAGGAAACTGCAAGTGCAAGACTGGCAAATCAAACCTTCTTTTATTTTTTTAAACGCACTGAAAGCCAACTAAAAACAGAATGAAGGCCGAGTGATGTACAACATGTTTGACAGGGCTCACCAGCGATCACCTCCCGGCTTGATCCCCTCCGTAACAGTCTACCAGTGAAGAGCAGTTGAAACAAAAGCAATATCATATCATAAAAGTGCGTTCAGGAGTCTGAAGTTGGAATTCTACTGACACGACCTCCTGTGACGGCTGTCGAGAGGTCCCCTAGTCCCCGCCAGAACAAAGCCGGCAACATCAGAACGGCATGAGACACCGCTCTGAACAATAACATGCCTGTCGGAATCTGAAACATGCTCCCATTGGCCATCAAGCATCCAAAGACGAGATTTGACAGATCGCCAGGACGGACACATCGTGACAAGCGGGGGGCCGACAACACAACTTGTCTATCGTCAAAGTTATTTTTGCGCGACACGAAAGCAGCCCCAGAAACATCTCGACACGCCACGGAAAGTACAGAACGTCCAATGGATTTCAGGCTCTGGAAGACACAGATGGTGCCATATCAAATATTGAAATGTACTGGTAAGAAGTTGCATACAGGAGCATGCAGGGAGAAACAGATTTTGCTGATTAACCCTCTGAACCCCCCAAAAAATAAAACGCGTGCGGGGTTTTCTTCACGTTTTCTTCATTCACCCTCACCACCAGCTGTGCAAGCCGCCATTATCGACGGATTCTCATCTTTCCGACCGTCCCTGAACAAATCGCGTGCGTCGTACTTTGTTCTACATGTCTCATTTTAAATGTCGCCCCAAATGAACCGTTTGAAGTTACAAGGTCCCGTAAAAAGACATTCAACTGTGGCGACAGTGGCTAAGTGGTTAGCATGCCTGTCTTTCAATCAGAGGGTTGGTTCGCGCCCCGGCTCTGCTAGTCCATGTTGATGTGTCCTTGAGCAAGACACTTAACCCCTAATTGCTCCTCGTTGCTGTGTCTACGGTGTATAGAGAAAAAATGTAAGTTCCTTTGGATAAAAGCGTCAGCTAAATGTAATGTAAACTCCACTGATTGATTCACCTGAGACCAACAAGTCACGTGATGAGAATTCCCACTGAGCTGCAGGCTGCTGAACGAAAAAGTTCAATGTATACCGCATGTAGAGCCTCCATTTTATCCCCAACACTGGTAACATTTGGTAAAATGTTTTTATGATTTATGGCATTGACATTTTTGAGTTACCACAATTGTGCTGTTTCCATTGAGGTGCAGGACGTATTTATTTATATATATATATATATATATATATATATATATATATATATATATATATATATATATATATATATTGCATTGAAAAACAAGGCCACTGAAAGTGAAATGTTACGGAGTAGAAAGTAAACAAATCCCAACATGGACAAGAGTGTCGATTAAGACAAGAGGCTCTCTCCTTTCATTGAGGATCTTTGTCAGAGTATTCTGTGAAGATGCGATGAGTGTTGAGTAGGAGGGAAAAGGTCAACATGAAAGTGACTGTAAACAACATCTCTCGTGTTTTTCTCTCCACCAGAGGCACACGCTGGCCCTCCTTATATAAATCCTTCAAGATGTTTTATCCGCCGCCTCACACTGTACATCAGACTGCACTTACAGTCCGGTTGATGCAAGCAGTCTCCTCCCTGTTCAGCAGTGGAGGAGGAGGAGGAGCGTGTGGATGTCTGGTCTCATTGATTAGCGTGGATGCCAATTTGTATTGCGCGCATCTTGCGTCACATTTGAAAGTATCTATATCACGTTGTTGAATCTCTCTTGATTTTTCTTTTTTTTTTCTTTAGTGGAGTCTGAAGCACACTCTAATTTTTGGGGATTCCAATTTTTCCTTTTCAACAATTTGTGTCATTTCCGATGGTGGCTGTTTCGATTCAGTTCTCCCGTTTCGCTGCTGCTGCTGCCGCCACCAGTCAGACTTAATGGACACGCATGTGTTTTTAAGTAATGTGGGATCAAACCCCCGTACCTGTGCACAGGATGAGACGATGTAACTACATGTTTACGTCCGTGTTCCATGTTGCAAGTCCCTTAGCGCAACAAAACTAGAAAGACAAAGGGCCCTGCCTTCCTGTTTGTGTGCTGCTGGGAAGTGTGTGTGTGTGTGTGTGTGAGTGTGTGGGCGGGATCAGAAGCACACGCAGTCATCGTGAACGTGGAACCACGCATGAAGGAAACTTGCGTTTCATTGATCTTCTTTCATGCCCCCTGTTTGAGCGCACCTTTTCGGTCTGAACTGTTTGATCTTCCTCCTTTCTGTGAAGACGTTGCCTACGTTGGCCTCGAATGTCTGTCTGGAAATTCTGCAAATTGAAATGCGAATGAACCCATCAGGTACCTTTTTTTTATGCGAATATACTCAAGAGGACACACAAGCTTATGTTTAATCAAACACTGGTATACAGTGTGACTGCTGTATTATCTTTATTTATTATTTCTTTATTCTTTATCAAATGTCTGGCAGTTCCACTCCGGGATGAAAAGAAAAAGCGTAAAAACATACTTTCCTCCGTTCCTTTTTATCCCCCGTCTCCGTTTTCCCCACCCTGCCTCCCTTTACTCTCTTTCTGCGTGCGATTAGCCCCGAATCCTGTTCCCAGCGGATGTCCCCCTCGGCCAACTTAAGCCAATAAATGCGGCCCGCGAGGTTGATCCTCCTGCCCGGCTGGTTTACACAGCGTCCGCGGCAGAGGGCCGGTTTTCTCCGATGTTCACGTTCCGTATAGTTTCATCGCCCCTGGCAGAAAGGGGCTCACTTATTGAAGGGGCCAGACAGAGACAGAGGCGGCGTTGTGCAGCCGCCGTCTCATGAAGCCACTGCTCTGGTGATCTCCTGACCCCGCCTCCCTCTGATCAACTGTGGAGTTCAAAGGTTGTCTCTGAAGCTTGTCTCTGAGATGAACTTTGACATCATGGAGGGGGAAGGTGTCAATTGGCCCTCTACTGGTGGAGCACTGGACGCGCATCTTCTGAGCGGCGTGGTGATTTGTGAATCTGGTGACGTTGAAAAAGCTTCAGCACGTTCTGTTTTCTTCTCTTTTACTTCCCGGAGCGCCTTTGTTTTGTCTTTTAAAATCTTTTTTAAGATGACCCCCTTTTAGGATTTTGCTCTAGAACGTGGCTCTGTGGAACTTGTGACGAAAGCATTTAACGCAGTCTTATAGTCTAAACAGCTATTTGAATTTTTTTTGCAGCTTTGCACTTGTCCGTGAACCTTGAAGTTTCCCCACGTGCTTTTGTGCACAGAGCCAGTGCAGTGCTCTTTTATCGCGCGACGCCTCCCACACTATTCTGCGGTTGACAACCGTTTGACCCGGTGACCCCGGGTAGCCACTTACCCACTAACCAATCTCCCCCTCAATAATACGCTCTTGTTGTGACAACAAGGACGACTTCAGATCCCGTTTGCTGTCAAGTAGCAGAGCTGCGGAAAGCAGCCTCCCCACCTCCTCCCCCTTTGCTCGTGGCCTGCCCATTAGCGGGCTCGCTCCAACTATGTTTACCTCCGTACCGTCCTCCATCGTTCTCTTCTGCTTCTTTTTGTTATTTTGTTCCTACCAGCACTATCCCTGAGGTACGGAGGAAATGGAGAGAGGGAGTGGAGCAAATGGGCGGGGGGAAATAATAATAGAGAAAGAGAAAGCTGAGATATTCTACAGGGGATTGTGGGAACCCAGTGATAAAGGCTTGCATCTTAATCCATCCTAAGGCCTGTCTTACGGTGTACTATGAGCTTTTTATGTGATCATTAGGAGTGTGGGCTCGCTTCAGGAGCGTGTGTGTGTGTGTGTGTTGCCGGGCTTTTCGCGTATTTGATATGCTAATGTTTTCATCATCGTGCAATCGCTCGGCGCAGAAGCTCCGTCCTTTTGAATCTCGCATTTCAAGGCTCTTAGAGCTCTCCAAGTATCTCCAGTGAGGAAACATGGCACACTTCTTTGCCTTGACAACAAGGCAACGCCGCGACACAGCGAGCGCATAACGACTAGTTTTATAGCTCATGAGTGTATTAAAAGCACTAATTAATGCGCGGCAATTCTCCCTCTAATGCTGTGCATCTATCTCTCTCTCTCTCTGTGAGCTTATGCCCTCAGCTCCCTCGCTCCTCCTTGAGCTTTAGTGGAATTTGGCCGATGCACGCCGAGGGGAGGAGAGGAGGGAAGCGCTCATCTTGTTTCAGCGCTTTATGAGTCTGACGTGTACGTCCGTAATTGCGGTTATGGGTGATTAAACTCCCGATGCCCCTCAGGATCCGCAGCCAGCCATCAGTCAGCGTCAGGCCTCTGCTGCTGCCTGCAGAGCTCACGAGTGGTTCGTCTCGTCTCGTGCCGTACCGGATCCCACTCTGCAGCCGCGTGTTTTTTTCATAATCAATGCGCCTCTTTGAATGAGGTGTCAACTTCCGGTTCATTATTCTTATTTGCGTTTCTGAATAACAGTAAAAAAACAACAACAACCAAAAAGCAGTCAGTTATAATAGTGTTGTAACAGTTATTTAACAGTCATTCTTGATTTTCCAATTAGTTTTTGTTGTTGATTTATCGTGCAAAGATGCCAAACATTCACTAGGTCTAGCTTCTGAGAAGTAATGTAAAATGAGAAATTATCTATTGCAATAAACAGAAATGTTTGGTCTCCGGGGGCTTGAACATTAACGATAAGTATGATCAACGAGGATACGACGCTGAGCTGGTTATCACCAGCTGCAAGTCGTGGTCCCGGGGACACCGACTGCAGCAGGAAGTACCACAGAAGAGGTTGTGAGTACTCTGCCTGGTGTTTGGACAGACTTCGTCGCCACTGAGCAAGAAGTCACACAACTTTACAGGTATGACGTCAGGCTTTTCTCAAACAGCGTTCGTATAGCTTTAAAAAAATGTGCAGATATCCGACGGAATCAATTCCTATGTAAAGTATAAAGACCACCAATATTCCAAAAGAGCGGCCGTGAGGGGAGGTGGATGTGTCAAACAAAGACCGGTCCTTCGTGACCCACGTGAAACGAGAACTAACGCCACGAACCACGAATGTTCCCTCAACCTAACCAAGTAGTTCACAATCTTTCCTAAACCTACCGAAGTAGTTTTACGGCTTTATGTTTCACATCCTTGGTTATCGGGAGTGAATCGTGTTTATTATTTAAGTCTAAATATGTACGTCCTGTGTGGGTGGATGGAAGAAATGCGTTCTGGAATGAAGAATCAGTTGATAATTTCACGGCCTGTGCGCAATGTGCCTTCTTCGTGCATTGGGCGTTCCATCTACGGTGTTTGCATGTGTTTGAATTCGATTTATGGCTTAAAGAAACGGGATAAATATATTTTTAAAAAAAAGGAGCCCTTGAGGCTGCTTCCTGCGTCTAATTGGCATGTTAATCACGTCTCTGTGGTAGGGATATCAGTGAGCATGTGTGTTGATGAATGATCCGTGACTTATCTCCAGAGGCGACGTGTGACCTCGGGGCCGGGGGGTCCCGTCCTGCTCGCCGCTCTGCTCTGACGCTCCCACGGCGAGACTTCCCCTCAGCTGTAGTGAGAGAGAGGCAGCCAGGAACCCAAGCCCCGGCCTATCGCATGGGGTCGAGTCCAAATAAAACACTCCAGCATGTGTGTGGTAATGAGGAAGCTGTGTATTTGTGTGTGTGTTATCTGTCAGTGGCCTCCTCCTCCTCCTCCTCCGCCTCCCATTAGTTCGCCGAACTTGGCTGAGTCCTTTTTCTCCCCTGTTGATGTTTGGATGTTTTCTCTTGTTCCCCTCCGACACAGTACCCCCTTGAAGGCACTAAGGCAAAAAGGAGGAGGACTCCCACACCCCTCTCTTTACCCTGAGGACCCCTGTTAGTCACGGCAGAATGAGCTCACGGAGGAGGATGCGGGGGTCACGAGGGCAGGAAAAATAAGCTCTGTCAAAAGACAGAAATGTCGAGTTAATGGAAGGAATAACTCCTGTTGCGGTGCGCATCTGAAGCCTTTTCGCCGATACTTGACTGAGGCTGAGCGTCTGGGTCTGGGTCAGCCCAGGTCAGGACAGCGGCGTTTGGTAATGTAGGCTGAGAGGGGGGGGGGTGATGGGAACCTGAAGCTTGATTAATGTGGGGCAGCCCACGTGGGCCATGAACAGCATGAACACATTGAACTCTTTCACACTGCCACGCTTTTCTATGCGCTTTGCGTTTTTTTCCCACGAGTCTCTGTTTGTCTCTACGCTTCCTTTAAACGACGGCTCGTAACATCAGTTGCTCTATTATTGGTTCAGTACAGTCACTGAACACGAAAGAGTTCTCTATGAGACCAACAATGTCTTGGTGTTGAACCACCCCCCCCCACACACACACACACACACACACACTCTGTCCACGTGAGTTTGATCATTCAATCAAGGCTCAACCCCGGTTTTAGGACATATGAAGACTGTCAAACTTCGGTATTTCCTCCTTCTTCAATAAGCCCCTTGTAACTGCTGGTGTCTTAAAGCAACTGTGTGTGTGTGTGTGTGTGTGTCTGCAATGTCTGTTGCATCCGTCGACTTCCCCTCTCGATCACACCACTATTCTTTTTAGATGAAGCTATCATTTTTTGACCATTCCTGGTGCTTTGGAGTCTTTTGATCTACTTTCTCTTTTCACTGGACGCAGTTATAAAAAAAAAAGAAAGAAGAAAAATCCCCCTTAACTTGGTGGAAAAAAACGAGCTGAAGCTCCTTTTGAAAGTTTTTCACTGGACTGTGTGTGTGTGTGTGTGTGTGTGTGTGTGTGTGTGTGTGTGTGTGTGTGTGTGTGTGTGTGTGTGTGTGTTGTGGAAAGCCGCCAGTGAAAATGCAAGAGAGGGGAAGTCAGCAGACTTCTGTTCACTGTTGTTCAGATTTACTATGTCAGGCCAGCCTTTGAGGCCCCCTGATCCAGGTGGTCTGTTCTTCGCCCTCTACCCGCCCCTTTCCCCCCAAGCCGCCCCGCCCCCGTTCACCCTCCTCAGCCATCCCGTGCCCACAGACTTGCCCGGCATCGTCGTCGGCCTCCTCAACGCGGCGGCCTCCACCAATCGCGAGCCTCCGCAGCGATGGCCACACCGACGTGAGCCAATGAACAACACCTGTTTCTCTGCAGCGCGGCTGTCCATGCCAACCATAACACCCGCTTTATTTGGCCTCTGTCCTGAGGCCAATCCCAACACGTAATTCCAGTGCATCCAGGCCGTGAGAGGCACAGGCAGAAAAAGAAATAATGTGGATTTCATCGCCGGGGGAACGGGCCGTCCAGAAAACGACTTTCCCAGCACAAATGTCGCAGCAAATGTGCTTTGCGTCATTGCATCATCGGAAAAAAAAAGTATCTTGCAGTAAAGAAATCTTTTGATTGGACTGAGGGACCATTGTTCAGTGGTGAGACCCTGGAAAAATGACTCATTTTGATGTGTTTCTAAAAGTAGGAAAGCTTTGCCTGTGTTTGTACGTGTGTGTGTGTGTGTGTGTGTGTGTGTGTTACATTTAACTAATACATGTTTTATGTATATGTTTATATATAATGTTTTATATTTATATAGTATGTGTGTGTTTTATTAGAAATATAATAGGAACTGTCAGAAAATAGTGGAATACACTACTTTGCCAAAGCACTTGTTATTGTAGAATGGAAATTTCTTTTTTGACATTTCCTTTGAGGATAATATCTGGACACACATGAGATTATGCTATGTCTGCTTTGATATGCTAACTTAATTTAGCTCTTTTCTATTGCAAGATCACCAAGAATGCATGACATTATTTGCACTGCTTCTGATGGTTGTTTGTTTATCCGAGTAAGCCTCCAGTTTATTGGAGGATAATTCATTTATAATGATGACGAAGATGATACACTTGGAATGAAGACAAACAAACAGTTTTTTTGGGGGGTTGTCTTTTTGCATTTAAGAGCCCGCCGAGGTTTCCTTGTCGAGCAGCTGATGATAAGTGTGTTTTCCAACGTGTTCTGATCTGATAACAGATGATCCCTCGTTAGTGTTGACTGAGCAAGTTGAGAATTTTCACGTTCTTGGTTACGGGTAGAAGTAGGGGACGTGGATTGATTCAAAAATAATTGCCGGTAAGAGGTTGGATCTCTGATGCGCCGCAGCTTCATTACATGGGCCCCTCTTGAATAATAATGCTGCCCTTTACATGCACTCTTGAGTCCAAACGGGTTTGGTCGCAGTGCGCAGCCTTCCTCCCAGGGGCTCCACCTGGAGATGGAGGGACTACCAGGTGTTCGTGTTGCCGCCTGAACACTGAGCTCGTGGTGTCGGTCTCACGTCGAACCCCGGCAGAACCGGATGAGCTCCCCATTGAAGCAGAACGTAAACACGGGTGAAAACAAACGCAAGCGGAGAGAGGGAGAGGCGGCGGTGCAGGTATCTGCAGGGAGAAAGAGAGAGAGAGAGAGAGAGAGAGAGAGAGAGAGAGCTGACGTGTCTTCCCAGGACATGAAAGACTCGCTGCTCCGAACTGGGATTATCCCCCCACCCACCTCTGGGGAGTCCAGCTGATGAGCAGAGAAGGCAGAGGAAAAGCCGTGCGGGGAAATTGAAGGAAACAGTCACAGAGGAGGGGAGAAAAAAAGCACAGGAGAGAGATGATGCAAAGACAAACATCCATAGGATGCCAACTCCTCTTACGGGGCCTGCTGACACTCACGGTGCTTCAGTGGACCACCTTTCTCTCTCTGCTAATTCACCAGAGCCATGTCCTTGTTTGATCAGACTCCATCCTGAAAAACCATCTCGGCATGCTCAGACAATGTGAATCAGTCGTGATCATTCCAAGAAAAAGACTTGTGCAGAAGATGATCTGCAGTGCAAAGAAAATATCTCACCAAACACAAAATCCTTTTCTGGAGTCAAATGTCTTTTTTTTCTTCTTTCTTTTCTTTATTCTAGCACAGCCATTTGTTTGAATACACAGACACACACAGACACACACATGCACGAGCACACACACATACACGCGAGCACACGCACTCACACACACACACACTCACACACACACACACACACACACACACTTGTTATCTACAAGTGTGTGTGTTTGTGTGTGTGATTTCGTAATAAATACGGTGGTGAAACGAGGAGGCGATTTAAGCGTTTGGTCAAGTGACCGAATATTCATGATAATTGGAGGATGACTCAACGGGGACGTGTCATTAAAATGAACCTTTGCAGTGCTTGTACAAATAACATTTAGATTTTTGTGGGGCGCCTATCAGATCAGGAGGCGGCGAAAAGAAGTCAGATTGTATAGAAGTCTATGAGAAAATGACTCTCTTGATTTAACCCTTTCAGACAGAGGGGAATGCAGGTATCTTCAGAGAGACAGAATGTTTGTTTCTATGAGCATTAAACATATTCTAGTAGAAGGCAGTGATTTGCTTTATTCCCCTCTCCTTGAAAAAAATCCAAGTCTATTAGATCCATGCCTAGATTACTAGATTATCCCACTCGGTTTGAGAAAAAAACTGACTTTTCGGACACGGTGACGGACTGGAACTTGATTTGGGTGAAGACAGCCTCGCGGTGCCCTCGTGAGGAGCCCGTCGTAAAACTTTCCAGCCGGAGGAGCTGTGCATTTGAAACCGAGCGTCCAGTGGAATGAGGCTGCGCTGTTGACACAAGCTGTTTGACTCATTTTGTTGATAATGGGCCAAAAGGTAATTGATTTTGTGTACTGCATACTGTCTGTGTACATTGGAGCAACAGAAGGAGGAGGGGTGGGGGGGTGTAAGGTCGGTCAGGCTTCATAATATATTTGATTTTGTTTATTTGTCTTGGATGCAGCCCCCTCCCCCTCTCTTTGATCCTTGTTTGCTGTGAGTCGACGCACCGATCCAAAGTACACTCCTCCGGTGACAATCACACACAGAACACACACTCTTATTGAGGGGCGTGTGTCCTCTCCCCCCCCACCTCTTCCTGCAGCACGTACACACTAAGTTTCCCATCTCACTCCCCCTCCCCTCCGACCGGCCCCCCCAGGGTCTCTGGCTTTCTCCGAAACTCTCGCACTTTCTCTCCCTCTCCACATTTGAATCTGTCTTATCTATGAATCTCTCCGGCTCTCTTTCCATGCGTCCGTCTATTGATCTATCACATGCTCTCCCCCTTTCCCCTTTTATCCGTGGCTTGGTCCCCAGAGGGAGAAGGAGGGGAGAGGGCAGCAATGGGCAGGGAGGGGGAGGGCAGTTCCAGCTCCAGGGCCGAGAGCCAGAACCTTCTTCATTTGACATTCATAACAAACAGACCGGCGCGTTGCGGCAGAAAGCTAATATGAGTGTGGGAGGCGGAGGTTTCAAAAGCTTGTAATATAGTCAATGAACTCAAGTCTCTGTCACAAAACCCCAACCCTACTTTTCTCTGAGCATAACTGAGAAGGACCTGTTGTCCTAAATCACGAGAACAGTAACTGTTTCTGTGGGGGTGGTGGGAGGGATCAAACACAGTCGCACCCGCTGCACCCAACTTCTGATGCGTTCCGCCACTTCGTCAAATCCAAATGGAAAGCGTCCGTCACCCCGCCGCCTCTGGAACAAGTCATCAAGTGGCAAATTCATCACGCCGATGTCACCGGAGGGAACGGACAGTTTGTTTCTCCACCCCACTCAGTAATTGGCATAATTAATCTCTGCTTCACGACCACTGGGCCATAGATTCATTCCTCCTCCACTCCTCCCCTTTTCCTAATTGACATGTAATCGTTTAATTTTGAGTACGACCTAAAACCCCTTTTCTTTAAAAAAGTAAAAGGGCAAGCAGGAGCACCAGTCCTAGGTCTGAACACAGATCTGAAACTAAAACTAACTAAAACCTGCTCACTAGTAGTAAACATCCTAATACATGAGAGTGTGACTAGTTAAAGTGAGGGTTGGTATTCTTAAAAAAAGAAAAGAAACAGTAAGCCAAACCCCTAGAATGGGCTAAACATGTTTAGATTGGATACAGCATTTTTACCTCACTGCTCGGTTTGGTTTGAGTGGCTTCCCAATACATTTCCAAAGAATGCTTCTCCCTTTTGAATGAGACTTTTATCTACCTTTTAAAAACCAAAAAAAGGCATGTGTTTCCTTTCATTTCAGCACAGAAAGGTAATCTTGCAGAAACGTGTCACTTCCTAATGTTGTCAAACTAAAATAACCAAAAGCAGATATCAGATAGCTCCCGGGGTGTTGTCTCTCTGTGTGTGTGTGTGTGTGTGTGTGTTTGTACTCAGCCACGTGCCTTCAAGTGTTGTTTGGCAGCGGGCGAGCCAGGTAAGGGCCCGTGTTGTGATTTTCATCTCTGGGTGCAAAAACAAAGGAGGAAGCTCGATGGATCACGCCTGCCTTGCATAACAGGAAACGCGGCGCTGGAGCCCTCGTGTAACCATCGTTCTGCGGACCACAAATATCAATCTCCGCTTAATCTTGTCGAGGTCATTGAAAGCGCACGTTGTCCTTTAACCAACTGGAAAAGGCAACGGGTCCTCAACGCGGAGCCCGGAGAGCATCGGTCGCAAATGTAATCTTCCTCTCCCGAGGGCGGCTCCACAGGCTGCAGCGGTAATTACCGCCCTTTGTCGAGGACGGCCAGCGTGTGTGTGTGTGTGTGTGTGTGCTACACCTCCTTCTAGGCCGTCTTTCCTCCCTCTCTTTTGTGTCGGCCTCCCCACGTGTTGCTCTCTGGATGATTTCAGACGTGGCAACAGATGGAGAGATGCATTTTTGTGGTGGATATAAAGACTTGGAGATACTCTCAGTAGAGAGATGCACAAGATTGCAGTTTTCTTGGCCAATTCAGATCATGTAGTCTGACACAAGTCTGACCTTCAAGATTTATACATGACGACAGAGTTTAAATTGTTTACTGCTACTGTACTAATACACAGTGTACTGTTTTTAACGTTGTTCCTGCACGCCTCTTTTTTGGACACATTGACTTAAAGCCATAGTCGCTAGCTTTCCTTAAAAAATAACTTTTGCATTGGAGTGTTTCCTCGCCGCTACCCTCGGAGAACATTTTCTCCGGCCTTGTCCTCGCCTCCGGTGCCAGAGAGAACAATTAGGTGCCATATCAGCAGATCAGAGCGCCGGCAGCCGGGGCAGTAATCTCTGGTTTAGCTGGCACCGAGCCACCGGCCGGCCGCGGCTCCGTGGCCCCCTCTCCGACACTTCGGGAGACACCGAGGGCACCGGCATGCCCCAGGAGCTTGCACTATCATCCACACACTATCAGGCTAGATTAATTGAAATGGGGCGGGCGGGCGGTGGCGGGACACAAAGGGAAACCTCATAAAGGAAACCCCCCGAGAGACAGAGGAGACTAAAAGGGAGGCGGGAGGGAAAGAATTAAGTCTTTTAATGAGGGCAGTTGTTTCAACAGGCAAAAAGAATCGGGTTATATCAACACCGTATCAAATGATGGATGTTAGCGGCCCACCTACTGGGAAGTTACGGGTGGCCTGTTTTGGGTCTTTTCTGCCACTTATGCCACATTAAGGTCCCCTTTTTTTCTTCTTCTTCTTTTTGGGGGCTCTTTTACTTTGTTTGCGGTTGCCGGCAGAGAGGGGCCTGAACCTGACAGTTGGACTCTTTTGATATGAGCGGTCACGAAGGTGCAGCTCGAGTTGCGTCAATGATATCTCGCCTCGTCGGGAGCCGCCATTAAAGCGAACGCCCTCATCGCCACGTGACCTTTTGCATTTTTCCCCACACCTCGCTTACCGTAATGAGGGTGGAGGAAGCAAAGTGGTAAGTTAGTTCCAACTCTCAGGTTGGATGCTTTGTGCATTAAAAGGAATTTGTCCTGATCAGTATACAGAGGAAAACAGGAGGGAGACGTTATCTGATTAATGAGCACACATGCTTTGTGTCACTCAAAGCACGTGGACGTTGGTATTTAACAAAACCGACCGGATCTCTTGGAATTATATATATTTTTTCTGCTGAATGTTTTTTTTCTTCTCGTCTTCCACCCTAACACGTCCTGAGACATGCTAATGACTAGCATTTGTGCTCTGGCGTTCGACGAGCTTTAAGAACCCGACTCACCTACCTCCTCCTAAAAACATCCTCGTGAATAATACAAAAAACTTGGCCATTGGCTTCCTCGCCAATGGCATCGCCCCCTGTGGCCCCGGTGGATGAATAATAGAGGAGGCGAGTTAGCCGCGCGCTGAAAAGTGAGCATCTGTTGTCTGCTCGCGCTCAGGCGCACGCTTTGCGACTGTAAATGCGCGTTTAAAAAAAAAAGCAAGAAAAAGGGGAGACGAAACAAACGGTGAAACGGTTCCAAAGAAAGAGAAAAGGGGGACAGACTACGAGGTTTCATCTGCTCAGGCTGTTGTGGGTGCACTTTGCATCTATAATGCATAATCCCTCACTGTTGGCAGAGGCAACACGAGCTCATGGGCTGGTTAGACCAACTGTTGGTATGACTGTCGCTCTGCAGCCCGCTGAGTCATTTGTAGACTCCATGAAACGCCGCGTGAAGAGATCACAGGTCGTCCGAGCCGTTTGCGTCTCACCGGCTGAGGCTACATTGATTCATTTCAGTCCTGAAGAGTCATGTAGTGCTTTGAGAAACAAATCGAGTGCCCAACATATAGGTTTTCTTAACCTGTCGAAAGCTTGGGCTACAAATCCGATATAGCCATTACATAAACCCATTAAAAAAAACAATGTTTGTAATGGCAGAAGGGAAAGCTTTGTTACAAATGTGTTTTTTTTAAATGACTTTCACAAAAGCCAAAATCACTTTGTTGTGCAGAATTACAAATCCTTCTTCGATGCATTTATTCATTGCACGACCCACTTTTCTTTCATCCTTTCTTTTTCTTGACGGTGTCCTGGAGGTTTTAAACGACTAATACAGAATTAAGGCGAGATCAGGTGGGCTTCTGTTACAGAGGCCCCCCTCAGCCTCCTCCCTCTGCCAGCAAATAGTACATCAGGGACTCACTGTAACTATGGAGACCGCAGAACATCCTTCTCTTCAACAGGGCATCATTGATGACGGACAGTGGAGTGCAATAGCTCGACAACATGCAAGGCCAAACAAAGATGGCGAATGCAACCCAAACAAAATGTACTTTTCTGATCCGTGTGCGAATACTGAGGGAGTAGAGACGTCAGCAAAGTGGCCTGATATATAAATATAAATGTATTTATATGTACTTTTGTAGTTTTTTTCGTACGCAAGCTTTAAAAAAACAAAACGCCGTCGGTGTTTTGTTTTACTGAGTGACCGTGTTGCCTGGTGACTCCCGCGGCTGTCCCCCGTAAAAGCCTTCAATCTTAGTCAAATGCACGTTTGTTACTACGAGCAACCACGGACGCATTCGACTGAAAGTCATCGGTTAACTCGACCCCCCCTCCATCAACCGAAACACCCTTTTCTCTCGTTTGGAAACGATCGTGATCCCGACGGCATTCTGAAGGACTCGAGTCCGCTGCTTGGACTTTGACGATGCAGTTCCTTTCCATAAAAACGACAGGTATGACGGTTCCAACGAGTGTTTCATGCTTCACTACCTCTGCAGTCAAGGTATGGTTAAGTTTCAGGCAACTCAAGCTTTCTTTGTTGAATAGCGGGGAAATTTCAAAATTCCCTTCGCCTTCATTCTGAAACCGACCTGGACGACTTCTAGGCGCTTCCCCCTTTCGCTCAATGAGCCCATGACGGATGGCGCCACTGTTCTGGAGAGGGCGGCCGTTAATCAGGAGGGAAAAAAAACAAAAACAGGCGTGAACAAAGCTTTGTTTCAAGCATTTCAGGTGAACGCCACACGCTGTCGCTTCTCTGTCGAGCGCCGTCCCCTTTCCCTGTCATCGTCCGCCCCATCGCGGTCAAACGCTGAGGGCCCGGCAACCGGCAGAACACAAATTGCCACATTTTTTTCCCACCCCTCTGTGTAATCGCACCCGGCGGCGTAACACAAAAGAGCGAGGGATGTTGCAAGAGCGGGGAAGGGGAGCGTTGTTTAGAAATCGGAGATGCCCGTGTGGAGCGCAGTAGTGATAAGTGGAGAACTCTTGGCGGTAAGATAGGTCCTAATTTGCTTATTTGTAGCTGTCAGTTGTGCCTTTTGTGTGCCCAGCCAATCCGGGGGCCAATCGACAGGCAGAGGCCGCAAACGACAGCGCTCACAAGCGCTTCAAGCACTTCTTATCTAAACATGAGTCAGCCTTTTTTTTGTGTGGCCGTTTGCCACTCGGCTCTCAGATGCCTCAGTCCTTTTTTATCTCCCCCCCCCCCTCTCTCTCTCTTTCTCTCTCTCTCTGTCTCTCCCGCACGGCCCTCCCTCGCTCCTCGGTTTTGCCTCTTTACACACTCTTATCTGATCTTGCGAGCATGTTTATTTCATGCTTTTTGCGGATCGTGCAAACGCTTTCCGTGTTCTCTCACGGCTGCTGGTGAAACGTGTTTCACCGTCCAGTTCAACAGGTCCGGGTGAAATGGGGTCCATCAGGAAATCCTTGCAGGCGTGTGAAAGTGACGGTTGTTACATTGTCCTGCTTTTGTCGTTTCCTTGTCCTATCTTTCCTTTCCTCTCCTCTTTTCTCCTCTCCTTGTTTCCATTTCTCTCCCCTCTTCTTCCTTTCCTCTCTTCTCCTTGTATGTCTTTTCAGTTCCTCCTCATCCCCTCATTTCCTTTCCTTGCTTTTCTGTGTACATCTTTTCAGTTCCTCCCCTCCTCTCCTTGCCCCCTCTCTCTCTCTCTCTCTCTCTCTCTCTCGCTCTCTCTCTCTCACTTTTTCTCTCTCCCTCTCTGTTCTCCTCTCTCTCCTCTCCTCTCCTCTCCTCTCTGGGGAGGATTAGGACAGAGTCCTTTTCATCCTGCTGTAATCCTACACTGGCAACCCAACTCCAACAAGAATAAACACACACACACACACACACACACACATTTGCTGAGAGATATGTATATGTTCTTGGGGCTTTTCCCAAACAACACCGTTCACATACAATATGACCACATAGTTTGCTTCACGGTCAACTACAAAAAAAGAGCATCAGGCGGGGATGTTGGGGTTATTTTTCTGTATATTTTTCTGCTCTGGTTGTTGCAAAGCGGTGGAGGAGAGAGAGAGAGAGAGACATACGGAATGAATGGGGAAGAGAGACGTAACAGTCTGCTCTACCCCCCTCGAGGTGGGGCCTTGCTGGGACTCTTGTCAGCTGAGCTTCCCCCCCTACTGAGACCCACAATGGCAGATTGGCAACCATAATACCGCTCTCTTTATCTGCCTGAATTAAAACCCAACTGGAAAAGGGTTATGGGAATTGTTGGCTCTGGGCGAGATTTTCTTTTTATTTATTTATTTTCTTTCTTCAGGAATTATGTGTGTGGGCGCATTTTTAGAGGAAGGGATGTAATCGGAGGGAGAGAAGCTTGAGGGGTATCAGTCGGAGGATTAAACACTGAACTAATACAGCTGATGCAGAGCCGTTGTTAGCCCTTTATTAAGAAGGGTGTGTGTTTGTTTTCAAAAGGATGGGGCCCCGTGTGTGTGTGTGTGTGTGTGTGTGTGTGTGTGTGTGTGTGTGTGTGTATGTGCTTACAGGAAGTGCTTGTAAAGGCAAGCAGGGCGTGCAGGAAGTGTTTGGCTCGGCTGAGCTGCCGGCCCGGATTGCTGATGCAGCGACGCAGGGGTTCCCCGCCTCTTTTCGGAGAGGATGTGCACAGAAACCCTTGCTGAAGGCAGCCGGGGGCCGAGACGGAGATAAAACGCCCGTTACCCTCGGCTGTCGATTCACCAAGCCGGTAGCCTCTTTATTCCGCCTCGCGGGAAAGCGGGATCTGGCCGCTTATGAAACGTGGGCGTGTGATGTGACGAGCCACTCGTGTCCCCGCTGCAGAGAGAGCAGAGCTGCAGGGTCCAAATAGGACGGCGTATGAGAGGCGAGCATGTTAGGACAGAGGTGAACCTCAGCTGATTTATGTCAACTGTAGGGGTGGGTGATTTGGCGTTTGTCATTTTATTTTGCATACTGCACATGTCTGGAATTTTAATTGAGAAAAGGATAGAATAAACATTATAATCTCGGAAATACCTAAAAAAAATGAATGTACTTCATAGCGCTGATGCAGCCCTGCTCCATGCTTCTGCTGTAAAGTCACCTGTGAAAAGTAAGGAAGAAAAATAATTAGTGCTGCAACCAGACATCGTTTTCATCTTCTTGTCTTGTTTCGTTCAATTTACTGTCACGACAAGATGAGGAAAATGTATTTTCTGTTGATCCTCATGCAATCCCCCCTACATGAAACGCTCTTAAGGGGAAAGCTCTATAAGAAGAAGAAAAATGGACGTGGGAGGACGAGAATAGAAGGGAAGACTGGGGGGAGGGAGTTGTTATCGCTGCACGTGCATCCCCCTGCCCACCCGTCGCCCAAATTGTCAGTGACACACCGCCGCACCCTCCGTCTGTGCTCACACGCCTGCCCGTCCGCTGCGTTGCTGGGAGGACGGCCCGCTCAGTCAAGGGGCCGCTCTACCACTGACACCCCGTCAGCTGTTATTATATATTGTATATTTAAATCCCCGTGGCCCACTGCACCTCTCATCAACCACATGCATTATAGATATACATCCTGTCCTCATAGATCCCCGAGGTTAGAGCTTGCTATGAGGCAACATTGCATGAGAGAGAGAGAGAGCAAAGAGCCGCTGGGTTTAATTGTCTCAAGCGCTTTTGGCGAAGCGCTCTGCTTTAACAACCGCTTTCACACAGATGTGCTGGATTCTCGATGTCAATGACGTTGGACAGGAAACGCTTGAATATGCGCAAATGTGAAAATTTCCTTTTTTTTAAAAAAGAAATCGAAGGGTGTGTGTAAGCCACTTGGTTGTTGTAATTACAGTCTCAATGCGCATCTGAAAAGTAAATCCCTTAATCCTCATAAAGATGTTATATGGCAGTGAAAAGTATCAAACCTTACAGCAACAGCCAATCTAAATGTCACTCTGTGTTTGTTTGTTTTTTTTCCCCCTGACCAGACTCGTCGGGCCAGCTCACCTCTTCGCCCCTGGGCTCGCCCACGTCCCACCGGGGGATGCACCCGTCTCTGCTCAGCCCGACGTCCATGGGGCCCTCGGGCTCCCTCCACTCTCCCATCAGCTCGCTGAGCTCGCCCATGAACGGCCTCGGCTCGCCCTTCTCCGTCATCAGCTCGCCCATGGGTCCCCACTCCATGAACTCGCCCGGCATGGGATACGGCCCCAGCGTCAGCCCCCAGGTGAGGCCTGTGACAGACATGCATGTGGGGAAAGTGTATTTACTGCAGCTGCATGTTCAGGCATTTAAGATACTGTTGTCTATTTATTTTATTTTTTTTAGCCTTTGGATGGAGCCAGGCTAACTATTTCCCCTTTATTCCACACTTTATGCTAAGCTAAGCTAACCATCTCCGAGCTGTCGCCCAGGCGGCAGAGTGAAGCCAAAGTGTCTTAAAACTTGCATTCTCTCCACTGGCCATCAGGGGGCGACTCCTCTGGTTGCAAAAAGAAGTCAGATTGTATAGAAGTCTATGAGAAAATGACTCTACTTGTCTTTTGATTTATTACGTCAGTAAACGTTGTAAACATGAGTTAATTTAGAGTCATATAGACCATGAAGTGGAGTATGCTTTAGGGCAGGGATGCCTGGTGATTGACAGGTTGCTACCACTACCAGAGCCATTTATGGAGTCTATATCACTCCTCCGCAGTCCAATTACTGTCATTTCCATTCACTTAAAAATGTACTCAAGACTTTAAAACGCCCACAAACCAATGGGTGCCGTCCCTGTATACAGTCTATGACATAGCCTCGACAAACAGACTAAAAAAAATGTTGAACTATTCCTTTTAACTAAACAAAGAATGATGTCCAAAGTGGTGACGTTACCAGCTACATCGAGAAACCAGACAGTTCAGCAGCCTCCACTATGGCTTCATGAGGCCGCCCCCCATGAACCAACCAGGCAAACCGGTTGAGCGGCACGTCTTCCAAACCGTATTCACCAGTCTCAGAAATGCAAATTACAGTTGCATACGCACAAGTATAGCGTTCCTAAGCCAGGCCCCAGCAGACAGAGGCCCTGCTTTGACCCCATGCCGCAGTTAATCAAGAGCCATTCAGCAGGGATTCCACAGTACTTTGCTCTGTCACTCTCTCTTCTGTGTCTGAGGCCCATTCGTCACTCCCTCCTGCCATATTTCAGCTGTCTCCTCTATCCCTTCATTCTTCTTCTCTCTCGTTGGCCCTCTTTCCTCTGTTTCTTATTCCTTGTCTCTTTCACACCATCTCCATTTCCTGTCTCTTCCCCTCTGTTTTTTTTTTTTGTTCCATCAATAAGCCCTCAATTTCGTTGGTATGAATAATAAACAATAAAAAAAACACACAGGCACAATTAAGACATCAAAGCCTGCAGTGGCCCAGTTTCCGTCTGGAGCCATATCTAAAATTGAAATTGTCCCCACCCCCTGCAAAATGCAGTGGCTGCCCCCTTTTTTTCTTGTGTTTGCGAATAATTGTGTTCGGCAACGTGATGCTATTTGGGACGGGCTCTCTCATCGCTATTGTCGGGCTTATCGGCAGAGTGTCCCACATGTAATGGAGTTATGGATGGATTAGGGGCACTTTCAGAAAGCGGACAGAGTCTTTCATTGCTAGAAATCCCCCCCCCCCTCCTTTCCTCCTTCTTCCTTTACACTTTTTAATTCCAACACTTTCATCTGCGCCGCTGTTTGCTGACCGGCAGCAGCGTGCTCTGTATGCAGGATGGATGTCGAGTTAGCAGACGTTACAGATGATCAGTCTGTCTCACGTCAAAGCATCTTTAACAGGAGCTTTAGTGATTCTATAACATTTTGACACGTACTGATTTACCATGCAAATAAGTATGAATTATCATTATATGGGTATCATCAAAGCTTCGTTCTTTTTTTCCTGTGTACTTATCCTCGCTACCTATCGGCCCGTCCTGCCATGTTTTTCTTTTACAGCTGCATAAAGCGCAGGTAGCAGCTGTTTGTGTCTGGTGACACTTGTAATGCTGTCCGTACAGTAATTACAGCATGTATTTAGCCTTGTGCTACAAGTCATGTTTGACACGGCTGCACTGTTTGAACTCGCTGAAACAGCTGGCTTAAGGGTAAATGGCTGCAAAAAAACGTACCATTGCCACCACTGTTTAACTATATATGTTTTGCAATCTATACTGTTCGATATAGACACAGGGATGTGACTCATAATGGAAGCCTGTGAACCTGAAGGCAAGGCATCGAAAAATAGATTTCAGTATCGATAGTCTTGTGCGGTTTTCCGGTTTCGCATGGACGGGTGGTCACCACCCTCCTCTTTAAGGCTCCGCACCCGTTTCAGTCAGTGTGTGGTAAATCATTATCTCTCACTTCTCAGCAGGAAACGCTAACCTCCCTGATCCTGTTTAGTTTTTACAACTGAATTTTTTGCTAATTTTTCTCACCAAAGAATTCGTTATTTTAAATTCAATCTTTTACAATCTTTTTCTTTTTTTTTAACCTTTTTTGTTTGTCTGCTTGTATACACAAACAAACTTGTGTTGAGCATTTATAAAGTAAGCAGTATGAGCATTTCAAACATTGTTTCAAAGACAGTATTATGTAGTCGTAAGCAGACATGAGGACAGTTTTAAGTTTCAATGACACATCCTCCTATTAAGACACATTCTATATTAATACAACTATATTTTACAATATTTTCATTAATTATACACGCCACTCGCTCCTAACACTCTGCTTGAGTCACCGTCTTTCATGAGCGATGACTGGAACGAGGTCACAGCTCGACCTCCTCCCCGCGTAACCACCCAGAGGCACGGACCCCGCGCCCATGCTAACCGCACACACACACACACACACACACACACCGTAAATTCACTTACATGTCACAGTTGTCTACTTCCTAAAGCTCTCATGTCATAAAATAATCATAAAGTAATCTTTCTAAGCTGTTCTCATCACCAGAATACCTCGTTCACCATCACCTCCAATCACCAGTGTCTCCTTTTAGACTTTTGAGATGCACAGAAATATAAACATCCAGGTGGAAATCCGACTCACCCACTCTGTTTCTCATCAAAACTTGGGGGTATATCCAATGAAAAACCCAAAACAATGGGCCTTAACTATCCCCCACATCAAACCACGTAAATGACAACCTGATGATAGCA
This sequence comes from Taurulus bubalis, assembly GCF_910589615.1. Lineage (NCBI taxonomy): Eukaryota > Metazoa > Chordata > Actinopteri > Perciformes > Cottidae > Taurulus > Taurulus bubalis. The sequence goes on from NC_136607.1 coordinate 5,026,234, forward strand.
GAAGAAAGGATGAACAAAACTCTCATTCTGGCTGGAATCTCACTTCGTCTGACGGCCAAACCACATGTAAAGAAAGAAACAGCCCTTCATTGTCGGCCAATTATTGCATCTCAAACAACAGTGAGCTCCGTCCCCAGCCTCCAGACGCACTAACATACCGCGGTTTGCGTACTTCCTAGTTCGTCTCGTCCTTCATTTTTGCATCCTGGCTATCGGCTGTGTGTGTTGTTGAAGATCAGAGACTCATCTGCACACATTTTGAAGTGAATATTTTGTGAAATCGCATGCTTTGTCTTTCGTTCGGTGGTTTTTGCCGTTATTAGGTTTGTCACGTCTCCTCTTTTTTTTCCGTCCTGGCGCAGTATGAAGGGGACCGTTTCCCCGGGGGGGGGGGGGAGGCGATGCCAGGCCACAGCTCATGCCCAATAGGATGAGACCCATCAGTTGTCATGACCGTGGGCTTGAACTCTCTGACGATACGGACCGTCTCTCGATCACAGACACCGCAACTCCCCCAAGCAGCTGGGAGGGATTACACGCAGGGTTGGAACTCACTTTACACTTCCAATGACAATGGCGAGAGTTGTCTGGCTGTCATTTTCTGCAAAGGGACGGGGGGTTCTTTATCATCGACCAGTGCCGACTCCCTCAGGTCTGCACCCCTCTGGCTTTCTCCCCATTCTCTCCCATTGAAACCTTGCGTCCCTCAATGCGCTTTAGGCTTTAGTAAATGCAAATACAGCTCGAGTGTTTAGGGAGCGGAGCACAGAAGAAACGCCTCGTGTGAAAAAAGGTGTAAATGTTTTACAAGGACTGGATAACGCGCTTTCATTAAGTTCAAAATGAGCGGCGACAGTGATGTCATCCGCCGGCTCTGGGTACGCCGTCGCTAAGAGATCGGAGCACAACAAACTCGGGGAGGAAGGGGAAAAAGAGAGAGAGAGAGAGGAGGGAGCGGAGTGGGCCTCAGCCCCTTCCTGTGTGGGAGCAGTAAAGGTCCATTCCGCCGCTGTGGTCTTTGATGGACCCCGCTCCAGTCGGTCTGCATGACATCATGGTGGCATGGCTCTAATGGCCGCACAAAGAGGCTGTGTGTAGCGTCCCAGGGGAACAGTTAAGGCTCTCCAACGTCAATCAGCCCTCAAATGGATGAGGGGGAGAGAGAGAATGTTTTTAGCCAAAGCTGTCTCCAGGTAGCAATTAGGAGCCGTTTTAGAGACCACTTTTCCCCCTGACAGTACTGGTACGTAGCTCAAGGAAGTGTAACTAATGTGTAGAATTCATTTAGTTGGGTTTCTCTACAAGTTTAGTACACAGCTCTTAGATTGTTGTCGACCAAACGTTGCTAGTTTTTAAAAACATACCTTTTATTTAAAAATGTTCGTGTGACATAGGGGAACTTTTTTTTTTTGCTGTTGCTGTCGTTGAGGCCAGTTTCCTGCATCTGTTTTGTAATCAAAACTGTTCCTTTTCTGAAAAAAGCTTTTATTTTGAAGTTTTTTTTGCTGAAGCACAGCAAGCAGAGCCAGCGAATGAGAACGTAGCCGTATTTAATTAACACAACCCGTGAAGAGCTTGTCACGTAGCTGTCTTGGAGCAGGTACTTTCCGCCGTTATCCCCCCCCAGCAGATCGTAGGCCGTGATTTTTGAGAACAGACGGCGTACACAGTGAGACGGCACTGGGGCCCGTCTGTATGTCCTGACTTGCGTGGGGGCCACACAGGAGACGAACCATTTAGGAGGTGGCGGCTATAAGGGATAGAAACAGTCGGATTAGGTTTAGGTTTCAGAGAGCAGCCACCTAACGCCGGCTCTCGACGCTGCGGTTGAAATGCCTCTGGGGCAGGCATTTATTCTAAAGCCCGGGATAATCCCTATAGGGCTGTCAAATGCATCTGGCGGTGTGATCTTACTGCAACTCAACACAGTCTTGTGTCGACATGTGTCGCCGTGGCATGCCTGCGGACTGTATTGACACGAACTACATGACTAATTCCACTTTTTCCATACCTGCGCTCACAGAACGTTGTTATGGACGGCTCCCAACACAGCGACTGTAAAGGGCAGGATAAAAGAGGCACACATGGATCAAACGGCACTATAAAACACTGGCAACGTTCACATGCAAACTCATACTCCACTTTTAATTGACATGGCTCATGTAAATGTAATATTCCATCATGGTATTCTGTATCAGGCCTCATTCCGAATGGAGCATTTTTTTCTGATTAAAACGGTTGCTGGTATTATTCAGGCTTTAGGACCATTCTTTGGTCATGTGTACGGTGCATTCGGAAATATGCGTCTCAACAGGGTTTTTTATTTTCATGCCACTTTGCGACATGCTCGCTGTGGTGAACACAAACCAGCTAGCCAATCGTTTGCAAAGCTGGAGTAAGAGATGCATGTCCAAAAGAAAAGCCGGTTGAAAGGAGAAATGCACATATTTAAGCATCATGAACGACTTGGATATCAACAGGTTTTGGGATATGCACAAATATCACAACGTCAACGCTTTTAGCGAAGGTAACTGATGAGATGAAGACGGGAGGCGGGCAATTACCGGAATATTTTTGAGCACCTAAATGTAGTCACAGTCTATCATTTACAAGAAAAAGAAACAACATTACATACACTGAGGAACCCACACGAGGTACTTAAGAACAGATCAGTAGGATCCAGTCAAAGTTGACTGTCTAACTACATCCTGCCAGAGTCTGTGTTAATCAGCCCCCACCTCTTGTTTGAAGAGCTAATCAATGACTCACTGGATAACACTGATTATTACTGAAGCATTGATCAATAGACCTCGTCAGTAGCCGGGGAATTAGCAGCGTACCGGTGCCTGTGTGACATGCTTATCGAGTGAAAACAGCAATCTATAAAAAGAAGAACAAAATTAAATGCAGGAAAAAGTGCCGGTGGATTAGTACCAGTTATCTGCTCGGTGACGGACAATGGGAAATACTACTGACGGACTTGTAACAACTCTAAATCTAGATTACTACAGGGATCAATGTCCACGCAGCGTGACAGACAACGGGAGTTTGACGAAGGACTCGGCGGTAATGGCCGCACGAGAGAATCACCGGGCGGCCCTCTGTTTTGTCACTGAAAATAATACATCCCGATCCATCACCGTGTGATATGTTGGACAATTTTCAATGACTCACTGAAGGACATGCACCAGTGGAGAGTGGAAACCCCAGTGGAACACTTACAGTCGGACAATGGAAATGCTGATCGCTTATTTGACAAAGGAAATGGATGGGCAGTTAATTGTGGGAGGACTTACTAATGGACAGTGGAAACGCTCCCATTAATCACTGAATGACCGACACGTGACATACATGAACGTGAGTACAGCGGCAGAGGAGGGTGCTCCACCTTTTTGAAGGGGTAAAAGGAAGAGGAATTGGTTGAAATAAACCATTACCAAATCTCAGTATCATTCAGAAAAATTAAAAAGTGAACAGTTATTGTGCAGATGCATATGTTATGTTGCATATGTGCAATACTGCACTAGTTGTGCAGGAGTTTGAAGATGGATTTTAATAAAGTGTTGCTAAGCACTGAATTATAGCAGAGCCACGAACCTCATCAACAAAAAAATATGCACTTTGCTTTATGCTGTATTTATTTTCTTACGGTCTTGATCTGGTACGTCTCCTAAATGATAACGTGCAGTTAGTTATACCAAGTGCCTGAGAAGTGATGAAAAGAATCTTTAAAAAAAATTGAATTGGATACATGCATAGCACACCTTTCCACTTCCTGATTGATCAGAAATTTTGACTTTTGACTTTAATTGCAGTTCACGGACAGAGCACAGGTTTAAAAGCAGTTCATTGGAATGCAAGCTAAAATCACATCCCGACTGCCAAAACTAACCGCGCTGCTCGGAAGTTGACTAGATTTTTTTTTTTTCCTTTGTTTTGTTTTGTCAACACCAGAGTTTGATTGACACCCACAAGGAAGAGAACTAAACAGGCGAATGCATCAGAGTTTGTTTCAACCAAACAGGTTAGGTGCGGAAGTAAAAAGTGTGATTTATGAGAGAGAGCGAGACAGAGAGAGGGAGAGAGAGGGAGGGAGAGAGAGAGAGAGAGAGAGAGAGAGAGAGAGAGAGAGGGCCGTGACAATTCAAACCCTCTGTCAAGGATTTATGTAGTGAGGAGAAGACTGAGTGAGGAGAGTGGCTCCTGGGTTGTAAAATGTCAGTGGTAGGCAGTGTCCACAGGAGCAGCCCTGTTTCCTATAAAAACAGCCCTTGTGCACACACACACACACACACACACACACACACACACACACACACACACACACACACAGCCAAAAGGACACAGTTGTGCACTCGCATGCATGCACACAAGAGACGCAGGAATTAGAAATACACATATGCATGCCGCCGACCCAACCCCTACGCGCGCGCACACACACACACACACACACACACACTCATGGATGCCAAAAACACTTAAACACAGATACAGCCACGCTGAGGTGAGACAGCAGCTGAACGTCACTGTGTATTCCCACTTCTCCGCTGTAAGGCTGGCTGCCTTTCATGCCACCGATAGTCTTTATATCCTTTTTTTTTTGTACTGACTGACAAAAGTTTCTGTCAAAACACACACACACACGCGCGTGCCAGCAGTGCTTGCGATGATTCATTTTATCTGTTGTGTCACAGCATGGGGCGAGCGTTGGAAACCTCCGAGCTGTCTAGAATAATGTCTGCTCCTTCTAAACTCTATCCACCGGGGGAGGAGAGAGAAAGTGTTCTATTAGAGCTGAGCGACAATATTCGGGGAGCTGTTTCGCAGCGAGGCAGGATTTACATGTCGTCACTAGAGGCTTTATTAACGGTTAAGATGTAATTGTTGTATTCACTTACAGATCATTAATAAGCCATTCAAATCCATGGGTTTTTGGGTTGTCTCGTGTAAAAAAAGGGCTTTTTCTTTCTCTTGTCACATCCTCCTCCAACGATCTCAAATTGAAGGAAGGCGCCGAGTTCAGACCAAAATTAGTTTATCGTTGGCCTGCAGTCATATACAATGACAGATATCAAAAGACATGTATTGCAGGTTGCGAGCTCACAACCTGGCAACCCAAAAGGGCCGTTTAATTAAAGCGTATTACTGATCTGTAAACAATGCTTTAGAGTTCCGATGATGCTCATGAATAAAGTCATTAGTGATGACTGATGATCTGTGAAGTATACTTCAATTGTGTTGGCAAAGTTCCAATTCACTATTCCTTTTTATTTTGAAAGATACCAGAGTTTGATTTTGACTGATTATTTGTTGTAAATATCGTTGACACAGTGACTCATGACTACAAACAGTTGAGGATTCATTTCACAAAGCAGTGGAAGAATATATTGAAACTTTTTGATTAATATTGGGGCTTTTTTCCCCTTTCTTCTTTGTTGTGGACACCCTTTGTTTAGCCCCGCCCCTCTGCTCCTCCATCAGGCCGTCAAAGCTACCTCAGCGCCCAAACTGTCACCAACTGCACGATTATGATGTCATTTGGAAAAAACGATATTGGAGACAAGCAGACAGAAGGGTGTACCATATGTTTTTGAACCTCTCCAGGTAACGAGCATCGTTATTATACAACGTTTAACCACGACTAGCTCCAAATCCACAAAACCAGTAAAAAAAAAAAGAGTCTGCAGAGCCCAGCCGGTTAGTGCTCGAACCCTGGTCGGAGCTGGCCAGTGCTACGCTATGAATGACCAGTCTGCGTTGGGGGGCGGGACTAAGCGAAGGGTCATCTCAGTGGACTTGAGGCGAAGGTAGAGATGTGGATCGTTAAAGGTTCCCTGAGGAGTTTTTGACCTCTCGTAGCACTATGGAGCTATGTGTCTGTGGACTATGTGCATGTGGACCAGGATGCATACATGGAACGTAGCCGTTTGTTTGTTTACAAGAAAACCCCACTTTAAATCATGTTAACACATGTTTTAGTGACTGAAATCAAGCGTTCCTTTCCGTTTCCTCGCCCCGAGTAGGACTTTCAATTCACTGTTACGTGACTTTGCAGACGACCCGTCGGTTGGTCTGCAAATAGCTGAGCCGCAGTCTGAGCTATTCTGCGTGTAGTATAGTATAGTTCTCTCACCCTCTCTTGATTTGTTCTAGTTTGTGAACTATGCATGTTCAAACAGGTGCCTTTCAAACTCGTAACAGTGGCGTAATTGATCCCGAAGGGTGTCTTGCTGTGAATATGTACCCAGAGGGTCTCAGAAGGGCGGCCCCACTAACACTGAAACCCAATCCTCCTTCATCTCTGCTGATACGTGTCCGGATAAGACTCTTTCACACTCACACACACACACACACACACACACACAGCCAAAAGGAGGAGAAGGTTCCTGCTCATTCCTCCCACAGTTTGCGGCTGAGATAAGTTTTAGCTCCGCAAAGGAAGCGATCGTGTCACGAGGTGTCCGGTGGCGAAAATGTGACACAGGGTTATCATCTAGTGATGTCACTGATGACATGGTGCCCTGATCCCCGTCCTCGCCGCTGGTCAACAAGTGTCAACGTGTCCACTCACATCTATAGACAATCCTTTCCTGCCTTGAAGCAAATCATTTAATAATATTTTTAAGAATCGCGGTTCAGAGCGGGGGTGATATGGGTTTTTGCAGAGCGTTCCTTTTCCTGGCAGAAGGCAAGAATACTGTGAAGCTAACTTTCTCCGCGTCCTGAAAAAGGGTGCCCTTGAACTGTAAAAGCAACTGAAGCTCCACATGAGGGTTGTGCGGCGAGGAGTGGTGCGCCAGCCAGGATTTGAAGTCTCCGTTTGAAGTGTCTTCATGAGCAAAGTCTGTGCTCTGACTCCCTGAATCAAGCTAAGCCCGTCTTAAGCAGAGGCCTCCACCGTCTCCTCCGCTCCTCCTGCCTCTTTCTCCTCTGTTCACTCGAGGGACGGCTTTCATTCTGTTTCACCACCATGTGTGCTGCCAGTGCATACTAATGGTTTACAAGGGCCCGCTCTGCTGCAGGGATTGTTCTTTCTATTCAAACGAAGGAGGGTTGAGTCAGACGCCCAAACCGGGCCGACTAGCGGCAATCATTTGATACGTTTTATAGCTTATTTTTGGTTTGTTTCATCACAACAAGGCTGATCACTGATTGTTGCCCTTTATCCATTGTATTGTATTTGCATGAATTGGTACTTGCAGCAGTAGCTTCCAGAAAACAATGCGTTTCATTGCATCTTCGCAAAAACCGCACCAGAGCGTCACGTGTTCCCTGAATGTGATTCCTAGCATTCAATTTCGGAGTATTAATCCATCCGTCCTTTTTACACGTCTGAAGAATTCCAGCTATCGCCGTGCACTGCAGCCAGCGGGGGGCACAGGACACATAATCACATGTATCAATTCTGTGCAGAATCTGACACCCACGGGCAGACGGGAGACCCCCACCGCACTCAATGTACCACTCCAATGTCCTCCACAACGTGTTGCGCAACACCTGCAGCACGCGGAGCGCCGTTGTTTGGCTGGAGGAGGTTTTTTCTTTCAGGTGCATCAGCCCTTGATGTTAGGCGGCCCTCGTTTTGGTTTTTCCTCTCCTTAGGTCTGTAAAAGTTTGAATCCTCTCTAAAAAATAAAAAAAGAGCGTCAAGGGGTTTCCTAAGACGGTGGGCCGTGCACACAGCTGGCATACCTCCCTGTGACGGGTCACATGTAAGTGTTTCAAGGGGAGGGCGCATGTATTCTATTTCCAGAGCCGAAGAGAAAGAAAGCCCTCCCAACCCCAAAAAAGAAGTCTGCCCACCCAACCGTGGGGGAGCAATGTTGCCGAGATTAAGTTGCAGGTTTTCCCGAAAATAGATCCCCTGACAGAATAGAGTCTTCCGCTCGCAGACATTGATAGAGACGATGTCGGCGCAGGAAACTTTGTTAGCGCCGCACTGCACGGGACAAAAAGACTAGACTCAGGCGTTACACTGAGGTAAGACCTCATGGTGTGTGTTTGTGTGGGCAGATGTGCAGAGGTGTGTGTGTGTGTGTGTGTGTGTGTGTGTGTGTGTGTGTGTGTGTTTGTGTGTGTGTGTGTGTGTGCGCGCCAGAAGTGCACCCTCGAAAATCATCTTATTCCCTGCAAGAAAGGCATATTTTGCCAAAATATGATTATAATAATGCCTCTTCTTGGACTCTTGTGTGCATACTATTCATTGAAATAGTGCACATTATTGATGACACAAATTAAATCAATGACACATTTAGTTTCAATATAAATCTTGACCATGTCTGTGATATATGCAAAAGATTTCCCTCCTTGGTAATAATAATAATAAAATAATGTATAAAATACCACACATCTCTGCAGCATAATAACATAATATTTTTCTTATTCTAAAGCTTAAGCTTTGTGTGTGCATTTGTGTGTATTTGTGTAACCGGGGTGTGAAGAGCGGGGGGCGGGGTTGTGGGTGTCGGGGTGTGAATTGAACGTTTTCATGTGGCGGTGGGCTTTCTTTAACCTTTTCAACCCGCCGAACCCACCGGTGCATCCGTCAGTCAAAATGCAAGCAAACACCCAAACCAGCATCAGCTTTATATTTAAAAAAATCTCGCCGAGTTCCCATGACGCCACACACGCCACGCTGGATTACGTGGAACGGGTATAAAAGGATGCGGACGACATCGCCAATTTTCTGTTTGATGTGACGGTAAAGCGCCACAGTTATGGAATATTTTCACTCCATGTAAGCGATGCGTGCTTCAAGCTTCAAGCAAGAACATATGTGGCTTTGCTGCCTTTTCTTTAATTTAATTTTGTTTAACTTTGAAGCTATTTATGAGGAATCAAATATCAGAGTGTGAGGTGAAATGGTGTGTGCATGGCTGTGTGTTCATGGCTGAGCTGTCAGCATGCAGGCCAGGCGGCATCCTTTCGGCTCTGAAAAGTGAAGTGCCTTAAACTATTGCATTATCTCGAATGGCCAGCAGGGGGAAGAAAGAAGTCTCATGTATAGAAGTCTATGAGAAAACGACTCTACTTCTCTCAATATATTCCCCTCAGAAAACACTGTAAACAGAGTTTATGATGTCAATCACTAGTTTTAAATCTTCCACACATCCTGATGTTTATTTCGTTTTTATGGTCCCATTAAAGCGTCAAAGAAAACATAAAGCAAGGAAAGCTTTAGGGTGGGCTAACTTGTGATTTAAGGGCCGCTACCACGCCGTTCGATCTTTAAACCTTTCGCAGTGTGTTTCTGTTTGTGACAGTCAATTGTAGCATTTTAAGATAAAAGCTCCACCCTCTGTCAGGTTGCAAAAAATGTCGACAGCCAAAACGCCAAAGTCGAGGCATCAAAACCACTGGGTCCCGTCACGACGACTGCGTTCCCTTTGATACAGTCTGTGTGCACGCTTCTGTTCGGGTGAACTTGTGCATGCACGTACATGTGTGCGTACTTAATACAAACAGCTGCTCATCCCTCTGACATCATAGTACATGTATGTGTTAAAGGTTGACAACACTTTGGTACCTGGACGTGTTTGAGCTGTCTTTAGTGTCCGGGTCGTTAAAAGAGAAGTGCCATACTTAAAGGGGTCAATTTTCAAGACGACCTGTGAAAACAGTGGTGTATGTCTTCTGCGGCTCTGGAGGAGTGTTGTCGCGTCTACATGATGAGATGGGAAGGAAAGATTTGCATTGTGGGAAGCGTAGGAACTGGGGTTGTCGGGAGCGCGGCCCACGCAGGGGGACTGCAGGTCAGAATTAGTGAAGTGGGCCGACTAAATTGCTGAAGTAGTCTCACAATTTATCATATACTCTCAGTCACTAATTATGTGAATGAATTTTTTTTTATAGTGAAAATAGTGAGAAATATCCATCAAATATCCATCATAGTCATTTTTTCTCCATGAATAACTTTAGCCTAAATTATTAGTTTTGATGATTGACTAATCAATTAATCAGTTTATCAGCTGTAACACCCACAACTGCACACAAGTGTGTAAGAAACATACTGCAGCACTTTCTCTCTAAAGTATTCTTATCCGATTACTTGATACATCATATGAATAATCTGTAGAATACTTAGTTATATATAACTGTATATATACATATATATATGTATGTATGAATCATATGTATCGTAAAATAAACCATAGTTGCAGCCTCAGAGATAATGAATCAAAATGCTCTCAGCAGAGTTGTGGAGCCACATGCTAACATCCACATGTGCTCTGCGGCTGCTTGGTTGGTACTCTATGTCTGTGCATCTCCGTGTTCCTCCAGTTCCCAGCTGACGCACTCTTGTCAGATCCCCGTTAACTGTGACGACCTCTCGCACGTTCGCCTCATGGTCGTAAAAGCGAAACGTTTCATCTGTCCTGCCGGATCCCCGCCGACCGAGACGGAGCTCCTCCTCTAAATTTAGAGCTTGGTAATAAAAACGGTGTTTGACTACATGAGCCCATGTGGCTGCTCTGAAGACTCACCCCCTCCTTCTGCCCCGTCAGGGCGGGAATCCACTTCAATGTATGCTTTTTTTTATTATTTTGCTTTCACCCTTCCTTCCCCCCAGTGCAATGTTAATTTATTGAACCGGATGGTTCGCTACAAAAGCTCCTATTCCATTTGCTACTTTTAGTGTTTTAGGATAATTCATATCCTCCCCTCCTCCTCCTCCTCCCAACGTTTATCTACTCTGGAAACAGCATGGTGCTAGTTATAATGAGTCTCCCCTCGCTCTCTGCTTTTAGCAGGAGTTAAAAAGAGAGGTCACTTTGGGAGGGAAGCAGTCGGGCTCAAGACTCAAGGCTGCAGCTCGCACCGCCGACTAAAACAAATGGCCCTCTTTATTCCGCTGTACTGTTGAAATTTGCAGTGGTTTACCCTGGCGCTGAACATTTTGGGAGCGAGCAGGGCTTGTCGGGATGCATGAATAAAAGAAGTCCTGGGGTGGAGTGCTGCAGGATTCCTGCTGCGCTAGATTTAGATCTGAAACAGAGGGAGGAGAGAGGGAGGAGAGAGGGAGGAGAGAGGGAGTACGAGGGCAAAAGTGCTGCTGCCGGGACGGCCGAGCATCTCCATCGAGTATCAGAAGTCAAAACATGTGTTTTACTCTGCAATCTGCATGACACGGCGCCGCTCGTGATTAATTTGATCAAACCCCTCTCAATAGATAATGCCATCAGCTAACTATGCTAAGCTATGAGGACGGGTTGTGCGTTAGGGCTGGGCGGTATGGCCGAAAATTCATGATTCAAGATTCTGGAGGTTTCACGGTTGAACCTGTATACCGTGTTTTTTTTGTGTCAGTTCAGAGGGGGCTGTGTTGTGACCTGTCGGCGTGTGTGTGTGTTTGTGTGTGTTGATGTTCCAGCTGAACTCCCCGATGAACTCGGTCAGCAGCACGGAGGACATCAAGCCCCCGCTGGGCCTCAACGGCGTGATGAAGATGCCCGCCCAGCCCTCGGGCACGATCCTGTCACTCACCAAGCACATCTGCGCCATCTGCGGCGACCGCTCCTCAGGTGAGTGACTTCCGGGTGCAGCGTCCGCAGAATCATTGAATTTATATGTTTAGGATAAAAATCATTAAAAAAAAAAGTAAACAGTTACTTATGGGACGTTAAAAGTGTCTCTTCGCCTTTTAGGAAGTGATTCCATTTTTGGTTTTGTTTGCGTTGGTTTAATCAACTCCTATAAATACATCAAAGCTCAATTTTTTTTTAAATTGAGGTAACTATTTCAAAGTGCACATGAGTCACAGCCTGACCAGGAATTTGATGTACGATTCAGGGTAGAATTGCGGGAGGAGGTATAAAAATAATCTCTCAACAGCTGGGATTACACACACGGTCTGCATTATAAGGGCAGCGGCAGCCGTGCGAAGGCACATGATAGAAACTGACATTGCGGGGCAACAAAAAAAAAAGAAACATGGGGGCGGAATCAAAACAACGTTTAGTAGCGAATCGCGCTCCATTTAACCGTGCTCAGAGGCTTCATTCATCTCCTCCGGTGGCCCGACCGGCAGGGAGCGAAGAAAGGAACTGTTTCATCCATCACATGTAACATAAACAAGAGACGAGTTCTGTGTTGTGCACTTTGACGAACCATCCTTTCCTCTCTCTCGCTCCCCCCCCTCCTCCTCCTCAGGTAAACACTACGGGGTGTACAGCTGCGAGGGCTGCAAAGGTTTCTTCAAACGGACGGTGCGCAAAGACCTCACCTACACGTGCCGCGACAGCAAGCACTGTGTCATCGACAAGCGCCAGAGGAACCGCTGCCAGTACTGCCGCTACCAGAAGTGTTTAGCCATGGGCATGAAGAGAGAAGGTACAGCACATACCGTAGAGGATAAAGTCCCACTTACCCACTGCCCCTCACATCTCTACTAACACACTCAGACGGATGAGTTCTGGTGATTGGAAGTGGATATGGTTAAACTGATGCAGAGTTGCAACGGGGGGAGAAATGTAGAGCGCCTCAGATATTACACACCCCTTTTTTCTCTCTTCCTTGAAGTAAAGCAGCTTGTTTTCACATCCTGCGTCTATCTATATTTACTACACACGCACTCACAGCTGTCATTCTGCTTTGCTACCTCATGCAGTGCATTGCAACCATAGGCTCTGCGAAAAAAACACAGAGCAAGGCTCTGCGAGGACAGGCGGCCCTCGGGGAGCTCGCCGATGCGGGCCGGAGGAATGATAAACACAACAGTGGAGCTGTGTGAACGCCGGCTCCCCTCCGCGTTCTCTGGAAGTCCCGGTTCATGCCCTCGCGCTCTTAATTGTTTGCATAAACCCGGCACTGTGAACCGACTCGCACCCACAAAACCCAGAGATTTATTGTGCCGAAGATACGATACTCAACACCCACAAGCCAGTCAAATTGGATAATGTCTCGTAATTGCAAGGCATGGGGGGTGAGCGTGCACCGCATTCCTCAAATTAGAGGCTACCGATGGAACGCGTCCACCTCTCCTGCCCTGTCTTCAAAATGGACACAGGGATTTAATCGGTGGCACGGCGAGGCCACATGTACAGAACATGCGGTCGTGGGGGGCGGGGACCATTCATTAAGCGTTCGCTTTAAAATCACATCTTTATCTTTTTTTTCCTGACAGCAAACGTTGCATGTTTAGCCTCCAACCCCGGTGCACCATCAGTAGTTTTAAGAGTCCGACAGCGTGTCACCCCGATTCGGACAGTTGGGCCTTCAGCGCGCCGTTGAAAGGATTTATTCAAGATGCAACATTCCTGCAAACTTAAATCACCCTTTTTCCAATGCAGAAACCCTGTCCTCTCGCAGTACAGGCTGGGGATTATGGAATCCTCAACTGTGACATTTAAGGTTTGACGACCATGAATGTCATAGTGAAGTCCCTCTCGGCTACAAGTCATACTAAATTGAGCTTTTAAACTTCACTTTTTTGCTTTTTTTTCCCTTCATGTTAGAGCCAAGTAAAAAGAGACAAACTAGTTTGTCAGAAGACAGCAGTGGAGGCCAGCTGATGAAGACTGGCTCAGCATAGCTAGCATGCTGTAATAAATGTCCTATTATATGACATATACATGACATATTCATTTTTAGATGGAGGTACCTTTTTTGTGACTGATCTAAAGCTAACATCGACCTATTACTGCGTAGTTTGAATCGTGGAGAGAAAAAAAACGCTTCAGTCAAACCAAAAAGTCAAACTCACAACAAGCCGTCCCTGATCGCCCCATTGTCGCAAAAGCTTGAACATCTCCGGTAATTATTGGACACTTCCAGCAAAAGAAGCACCTTGAGGAAAGATTGTGAGGGCCGAGGGGGCGGGGGGGGGTATTTAGGGGGCGTTTGGTGGGTTCACTGGCAGTGAGGTGTGAGTTTTAACACTCCATGAGGGTGTTAAAAATGTGAACGCTCTCAGCACTCCTGTTAAGCACCCCTTTCGCACATTGAACAAATCAATCACTGCCTCTCGCCATTACGCTCGCCACGCGGTGACGGGATACAGATAAATAGAGTGTGTAGAATGTGCTGAGCGAGCTGGGGTGGAGGGGGGGATGGGCTGAAGAGGTGTGAACCAGGTGTGTACGCGCAGGTGCACAAGGGAACAACACGGGTGAACAAGAAGAATGCATGTTGTTGTTTTTTGGGGGGGGAGAAATGCATTTTGGATCCGAGGCCAATTTGTCTTGACCTTTCCTTGCCCTCCCCTCCCTCCTGGCTTTTTATTTATATCATTGTTAGGCCCTTTTGCTCCTTTCAAGGATATTATCATTTACCGCCTCGCGCCTCACTCTCGGTGTGCTGCCTAAGCCCCTCCCTGCACCCCGAGGGCTGCGGTTAGAGAACAGCAGTAGCCCAAAAGGCTAAGCGGATCCACAGAAAAACAGGATTAAATGAATTTATGCTCTCCCAGTGAGGAGAGAAGAGAGGAGGAGGTAGGGAGGGAAGGGTAGAATAAAGCTAACATGATTTCAGCCCTCCTCACCTCTCGCTGACTCCAACACAAGTATTCTACCCTTGGGCTGACCTCCACCGCCAGACAGCAGCTCCTCCACTAAAGTGGGGCCCCTTTCCCCACTCTGCTCCTCTAACAAACAAGACCACGGCCTCTCTGATTCAGGACTTGGAACAGAAACCAGAATAGGGGGAATGTAAAAAGAGTCATCATCCTGCAAACCGTGTGTGTGTGTGTGTGTGTGTGTGAGAGAGAGAGAGTCCACAGGTGTGTATGTAAGCCCACATGTCGACATTACATTTACAAAAGCCTTTTATCATTCTACGCATCAAGTCCCAAACGTAACATTTTTTCAGATTTTTTTTTCCCGTATGTTTGGAGGATTAACTTATTAAAAAAAGCCGCAGCCCTTTTTTTTCCGGCGGTCACTTGAATTCAATAAATTATAGCCTTTTGAAAAGACAAAACACACACACACACACACACACACACACACACACACACAGAGCTTTTCCATCCTCACTTGAGGGCGGAGATGCGGTTTCTCTCGCCTCCGCCGCAGTGAGTCTCGGTGTCTGCTCAGCACACAAACCACTTCCTGTGTCTCCGTCGCCAAGCCAATCAGACGACAGAGCCGACACACTTTTGCTTCGGTCGTTTTTTTTTTTTACACACGACATTGAAAAACAGAATCTACATAAACAGAGTCTTCATTCATTTGTGTTCTGGCTTCTTTCTTGTTTTTATTACAACTTTTCAGCCGTTCTAGCGACCACGCATTGCATAGAGAAGAAGTGACAGACGATGTATTATTTATGTGCATATGCATGATTTGTGTATAATAGGAGCTGTCTTTTTTTTTTTTTGACATTGAGCGCTTCATAGAGACACATCTCTTTGATAAGGAAGCTGTGGGAAGTCCTTGAACACTTCCACGCTTCCGCGTCGTGCACAATGCCGGTCTCAGGTCGTAAATATGCTCCATCCGTACCGTCGAAGCAATTATTGATGATTGAAATCTGGCATATGTTTACTGGCATAATACATACTGGGTCATGCACTATTCACACGCGTACACAACGACTGTAGCAGGACACTCACGCGTGCAGGCAAGGGAACACGACTCAAGCACGCACACACACATTGTATGTGCGAGTGTGTACAAATACAAAACAAGTGTGCATTCACTGTGCATACAGTTTGGTTTCTCAAAATCGGCAGGAATTCCAGTATCTAATCGAAGGGAAGATTGTTGCCGAAAGCTGTTCCATCTAAGTCTGCAACTGCACTGCCTTATCAAGGCATTTAATCTCAGCAAATGTATTTTCCTCCTTCAGGGTAGAAAGACAAATCTACCAGTGCGGTTCCCAGTGTAGTTCTCCTTGTTTGAGAATGAGTCATGTTCAGTGTCTCAAACAAGACTCGTTGTTGCACTAAGAACTAGAACACTTCATTGGAGAAACTTTTCTTTTTATATATATATATATTTTTAAAGTTGATCTGGAATTGAGTGGAATAACAACCACCACATTTCTTCACAAATGACAGACAAAATGACTTGCTGCAATCTGGATTTTGCTAAGAATCCGCACTGAATCAGTTCCGATTCACTTGGATTAAAAGTTTTAAGAAAGAATTAAAGCTGCATTACTAAATGTTTGGCCACCAAGGGGCAGACAACCTCCTTTTTAGCTCTTGTTTTGGTCTCCACCAACATGTGGGTCTCTAGCAGCTACATTTTCCCATTTCTTCATCAGCTGGTCGCCGACTGTGCCCGCCATTTGGTGTTACGCACAGTCGGGCTTGTTTTTGCTGAAAATGGCTGCCGCTTGAAACAGGGCTGATGATGAAAGTGGTAAGAGTGAAGCAAAACAGTAAGTGTGCTGTAAAACAACAGTTTCACATCACACATTAGATTTTTTTTGTAAAGATATAAAAAAAAACATTGATTAATGCAGTTTTAATACTTTATAACTAGTTGTCTTGTACAGTATCAAATCATTTTCATAGAAAATATACAGTACATGTGCTCTTGAGGCCGGACGATTCACGGGGCGATTAATGTTGTTTTTAGATAATCGACAGATCATCTGCTCTTACAAGGGCAATTATTGATTTGTTTGATAAGTATTTAGTGAACACTAGGGAGGCCCTACACACACACATTGTTTGTCAAATGTTTTATTCATGTAAGTGTATATATTTGTGTTGTGTCTTTAAGAAAGAAGGAGATGCTGATGAATGCATTTGTTAATTGCATGAAAACTTTTTTTTTTGATTGGCCTACCTGTTTTATTATTATATTATTAATTCATGGGGTTAATGATTTCTTCTTTCACTTATAATAACAAAACAATGCAGACAATAACAGTGTTAAATGCATGTTCATTTAAGGTCAGCAATTGTGTCACATTTTGTTATCATTATTAAATTGATTTCATCTGTAGCAAAGAAAACATAACTGCTGTATATCTGCATTATATATTTCGGCCAACATGCTCTCTAAATATTTGCATCGGCCATTAAAACCCCCCATGTCCGACAGCTAGTGACTAGTGAGTGTAAAACAAAAGACACAACCAAAAACAGCAGTAGTGACCGGAACCAGTTTTGTTACATGCAGCCGTTCAGGAGGAGCGCCAGCGAGCCAAGGAGAGGAACGAGAGCGAGGTGGAGTCCACCAGCTGCGCCAACGAGGACATGCCCGTGGAGAAGATCCTGGAGGCCGAGCAGGCGGTGGAACCCAAAAACGAGACCTACATCGAGACCAACCTTGGCGCGCCATCCAATTCGGTGAGTTTCACATAAAAGCACACAGCCTCCTGTTTCTCCCTGGTAGATGTGGGAGTTTGAACAGTTGTCCTGTGTAAAGCCTCTCACATGTGTTATTGACTTAATGGGGACAGATTTTGTAGTGTAGTGATTTTTTGCGGTTAGTATGGAAAAAGATGTATTGCATTATTAAGTACTGATACGTAATGATACAAGACTTCAAACTCTAACTGTGTCCAACTCTACTGCCAGTAAACTCAGAGGAGAAAGCTAAATGTATTTCTGATTTATGGCTCATGGTTTATACTTTATTTTCCGCTTTCCAAAATCTTCCTGGATCTGTCCCACCATTGTCCACATTTAGTTTTATCTTTCCAGCTGCACGTAGCTACAGTACATCTCATTTTTGAGGCACTGCACACTTAAAATGCGTCTGCATCATAGGCTGTATGTAAGAGGTGGGTGTAGTCAGCCAGGATGTCACCCATTGGTTTGTGGACTACGATTTTAAAGCCTCAAGCTTGACATTTTCTCCGTCACCATCTTTTCTTTTTTTTTTGCAACCAGAAGTGAGCGACCAAAATGTCAGAATTAACTTTTTATGAACTGAAAACACGCTGTAAAAGGGGGAAAGAAAACCACAAAAACACGGACAACTCCCAGACTGGATAACGTCACGGTAGTGACCTGTCAATCGCAAGGTAGCCCCGCCCAAAAGCATACCCTTCTTTATCTAAATGAACATCATGCTGTATTGAAGAAGACCTGAAAACAAGCGATTGAGACATAAACTTATGAGGGAATAAATCAAGAGAGAAGTAGAGTCATTTTCTCATAGACTTCTATACAATCTGACTTCTTTTTGCAGCCAGAGGAGTCGCCTCCTGATCGCCAGTAGAGAGAATGCAAGTTTAAGGCACTTCAGCATCGGCTTCACTTTTCAGAACCGAAAGGTGGCCGCCTGGACTGCATGCTGGCAGCTCAGCACGTATCTTCTTTTGTTGTTTTGTGGTGCAAACATAGTGCTCCTCGTGTGAGTCGAGTCGCCGTGCAGATTGGAATTGGGACGTGCTGTTTAAAAAGCATTTCCTTTGTGTCGTGGAGTTCCAGGCTGTCAGTCGGTGAAGATGGATGTGATTACCGTTTGTCCTCCCTCTTTTAGTCCCTTTGGAGGTGGCTGCTTGGAGTCTGGAGCGCTGCTTTACCGGTTCACCTCGTATTATCTCCTTTGCTCAGCTGTGAGGTTCCACATATACACTCTCCCCCCTCTCAGTATCGGCTGGGCACTGTGGGCTGTCTTTTAAACAGAGGAGACTAACAGTGATGAATAATGCAACAGGCTGACTGTTCCTGAAAGCATCCCACAAAGCCTCAGCTTCCTCAGGAATTCTGCTGCAACATGAGAAACAGAGGAGCTGCGCAGCGCCTACCAAAGGAGGCAAGGGAGGGAGGGAAGGAGGGAGGGAGGGAGAGAGAGAAAGAGAGAGAGAGAGAGCTTCTTCTGGGATTCATCTGCTTCAGGGGGTGGAAGTGTCCTATGAAGTGAAGGTAGAAATGTGAGGGCTGTTATGTGAGTAAATGGGAGTTATTTTAGGGGGGGGGGGATGGAAATGTAGGAGATGAGCCTTGACATTAGGGAGCGGGAGAAGGAGCGGGGAGTCACATGGGGGATCGGCTGGCAGCTCAGACTCACTAATGCACTGAGTGTGTTTTTCGGGCTCGGCCACGGCGGGTCCCTCGGTGCCCGCTGCCTCTGCCTGACACCAGGAAGAGGAGCTTTTCCAAAGGACTGCAGACAACACACGGATGTACAGGGCTGAGAATCTTCATCTTAACAAGTGGAATTAAAGACTGAAAAACAATCGACATTGCTTTACTGTTCTTGTATACAAACAAACTTGAGAAGTTCAAAAAATCTTAAAACTACATTCGCAGCAAACTAATTAGCGATTAGCTTCAGTTTATTCGCCTGTTCTCGTGATCAAACTGTGTGGCAGAGGACGGGGCGGACGGCTGCTCGACAAACAGTTGTAAACTGAACATGTCTGCAGATTTATGTTCTGCGTGTTGGTCAAATGTTTTGATAAACTGCTGCTTTTTCCTCCCTCACCTGTGAGGGATTTATTGCTTTTGTGACTACGAGTCCTCAGCATCTACTCGATTAAAAATGTAGCCTCACTCTCTCATCCCTAGAAGCCAGTGGGGGCCTCGGCTGTAAAGACAGCAATGGGACATGGTCGTTCCAAATGGGGAGGAAAAAATAGAGAATACATTAATTGAAATCTAGATACAACTAGGAGTTTGCGAGAAAATACCACTTTAAGCGGAACCGCATTGGAGCCCAGGATGTTGGCAGGGTGTCAGCAGTCAGGCTGCCCGGACCACAAGGACTCCCCTGTAAGGCCTCCATTGAGAGGCACTGCCCCGTGCTGTAATTAATCACAGGGCCCGGGCCATGAGTGTACACCATGAATAGACCACCAGCCACTGTCTAATGGCTCGGGTCTGGCCGACCTGAATGAAGTGTGTTTATCTCATGGTGACCTAGAACAGGAGTTAAACAGGCGTTAGTAATGCGCCTCCAGTCGGACGGGGAGAGGAGTTCTCACAAGGAGGAGGGGGTGGGAGGAGGAGAGATGCGATCGCTCACCACTCCTGCAGGGGTGTGTTTTCTTTCCCTCCACCGTCTACCATCAGAGCATGACTTTTTATTTTAAATATTTAGATCCTATCTTGTCAGGAAGCGTTGCTGTTGTTCGGATGATAATTAGCCGATGACTCATCCCCCGCCCCGGCATGTGAGAATAGCGTTTTATTTATTTTTGTATTATTTAAATTCAGCTAAAAACGTGGGGCACTTGAGTGATTCATCTTCCCACCGATCCGCACGAGAACCCGAGTTTCACTTCTGTCGTCGCCCCAGCATCGTCTGGTTCAAGCTGAATAATGAAAAATTAAAAGGCAAATCTCCCCGTCTCCCTCTCCTCGAGTGATGAACATTTCATAGGACGGTACGCCAGCCTGGCGTTACCCTTAAGTCGCGGGGATGATCGGTCGTGGCGGAGATGCATGACTGGCCATGAGCCTCTTTTGGATTTGCCGGGAATGAATGTACTTGTTTTGGTGGCAGATCATTTAGAGAGTGGCTAAAACAAAGAAACGGGTCTCCTCTTGCGTGTCTGCCTCCAGTTTCAGCTTTCGTCCAAGCCCATTGGCTCCCTACTTCACAGCTGGAGACGATATCCCCATGTGGACTTCTGTGCTTAAACGTGGAGGCCGGTGTTATTCCGCTCCTCCACGTCGCCCCCGATAACACCCTTAAATGTCGCTCTGTGACTTGAACGGTAAGTACAGTAATGTAAGCTCCTCTCCCCCCGTCATCTCACACAAGACGGGAGCGAAAGAAACCAGGCCAGTGTCAACACGGCTAAGATAGCCATTCAACATTCATGAGCCTGCCACGTTTAACGAGAACCCTGGGACTTGTGTTCGGACGGGGAGGGGCGGCCGGACGGACAGCGGCGCATGTTTTCTTTTTTATACTTTGTTTTCATCTGGGGCCGCTCTCAATTTTTTTTTTATTTAAACCTTTATTTAACCAGGAAGTCCCATTGAGATTAAAAATCTCTTTTTCGAGGGAGACCTGGCCAAGAAGAACACATAGTTATAGACAGAAAACACAGAACAAGACAAGTTAAAAGAAACTAAAAGCTAAGAGACAGTGACGTAGATTTAATTTAAGAAACATTTACATTTTTGGAAACCTGCCTCTATTTCTTTCATTCAAGATTTAAAGGCAGTCAGTGATATTAGTTCCCTGAGCTTTAAAACATTCTGCAACATATCCCATGATGAGGGGGCAGAGTACCCAAAAGCCCTTTTCCCATTTCCGTTCTGGCATTTGGGACAGTGAGCATAAAAAAGTCCAGAGATCGCAAAGAATATTGTCCGACACTTCTCTGGCTGATGCAAACCCACAGGTAGTTTGGGAGCAGACCAAGGATTGCCTTATAAATAAGGGTGTACCTCTGAGAGCCTACGGGTGGCCAAAGCAGGCCATCCTAGAATGAATTTAGCCGAATCTGTTCGTGTGGGAGTTTTTTTTCCGAGAGAATTGTAGCTCGCTAAAATCTTTGGCGACATCCACGTGTCCCGTGGAGATCAACATTTTTGAAATATTCATGAGATGCCTGTTTTCTCCCCCTCCCAAAGAAGAAGCAACAACCCCCAAAAACATTTAAACGACTTTCACTTTACAAAAACAGTGAAGGCTTTGTGTTTTGTTCTTCATATCTGCGGTTGCTCTGCAGTCAGTGTGAGTTTCCCACCGTAGGGAGGGTCGGTCTTTTGGCCTGCGCGTTATGAAAGGAGCGCGCGAGCAGAGGGACGACTTCTCCTTCATCTCCAGATAATCTCCTCCGGAGAGCTGCCGCTGATGCGGGGATCCTCCCAGCTTTTTAGCATCGATCGGTGGGATTTGGGCAGAAGGAAGTTTAGGGAGAAGTTTTTTGTTTTTTTGGAGTTCACACAGGGATACTTAGAATTTAAGGAATGTTTACTTGATTTTAAAATTATGCACAAACGTGTCTTTGTTTGCACACATGCACATCAAGGGTTTGCGCTCCTGGGATGATGGTGGATTACTCGTCAGAGATTGACAGTATTGTTCTGTGTTGGGTTTTTTTCCCAGATGGATTTACATTTCACTGAGTTACATACAGTATGCGTGTTGCATTAGTATTCCACCACTGCTCATCAACTCCCTGTTGGTCAAAGAATAATTGCTCGCGATCTGATGTGTTGTGACGGTTGAGGACAAGCAGTCCTTGTTCTCCGGACCGCCGCTTGAATGGAAAACAGAAACCAGGTTCTCCAACAGGAGCGCTCCTCGTGAGCTGCAGCCAAGCCAACGTTACGGACACGGAGATCCTAAACGTGCCGTTTATTCCTGGGAACGCCAAGCTTGTGGACCGAGCTTTGCACATTCAGGATGATACCAGTAATACAAATAAAAAAAATAAAAAAATAAACACAAGCTTACTCCGCTTTTAGGCCGTTATTCTAGAATCCAGCCTGCAGCTTTGCTGGTAAATGTGCGTTTTCTTGAACGGGAGCTTTTCATCAAACGTAAATGTAAAGAGGTCAATTGTTCTGTAACTGAGCTTGCTTTCACTGTGACACATTCACCGTTGAGATTACTATAAACGCTATTCAGCACCCAAAGAGAAGAGAGTTTTTTTTTTTTTAAAGCGTATGCACCATGTCGCACATTAATATAACGGATGTGTCCACGTGATCCGTCTTTGGCCTTTTATGCCCGTCTCTCGCCGAAGCCGAATAGATCTAATGTCAGAGAAATCAATGAGTGATTGAAGCTTTCTCCTTGGCTCACCTTTTTATTTCACAGAGGAACTAGTCAGCGGTCCTATTTCGGGAACAATGCATGCGTCCATTAGCCGGATCGGTCCGCTACCGAGAACTGCCTGTTGTCTTTTAATCATTTATCAGAATACATTTTTTTCTTTTGTTTTTACTTCTCAGAATGCTTTACCTTAAATGACAACAATGAATCTTTGTGAAAACGTATGAATAACTTTGCTGTCGCCCGGTTGTTATATTAGCCACTGATGGATAATGATAGAGGACACTTTTTATTTCATGTGTATGTTTTACTCTGAGTAAATAGGAATACTCATCGCTCGCACACTATCATTGGCTGAGTGCTCCTAAAGGCCTGATAATGAAGTGCCACTGGAGCTCCTTAGCGCTTGTTATGTTGTGAAGTGTCAGCGGAGTGTCAGGAGGGGCCTCTTGAGCGCCACTCACCGGCCCCGAAAGGCTGATTTGTGCGTCGGCTAAAAGGGTCCCCAAAGAAAGATCCTGCTTGGTGAAAGCACTGGCAGCTCTCTGCAGCTATTTCCTCCGCGAGTTTGTTTAGCGTTCCTACTTGCTCCTCTTTAGAGGTTATCGTTCATAGCATGGTACTAATGTAAGTGTGATATGTGTGTGTGTGAGTGTGTTGATAGGTGGCTCAAGCCGACACCAGGCCGCAGCCAAAAAAAGACGCTAAAGCCCAACAATATGTCCCGTTTGTCTCCACGTCTAACTTTGAGTTTTGTGTCCGTCTGTTTCCCTGCAGCCCAACGACCCGGTGACGAATATCTGTCAGGCGGCTGA
This sequence comes from Taurulus bubalis, assembly GCF_910589615.1. Classification (NCBI taxonomy): domain Eukaryota; kingdom Metazoa; phylum Chordata; class Actinopteri; order Perciformes; family Cottidae; genus Taurulus; species Taurulus bubalis. The sequence continues at coordinate 5,049,632 of NC_136607.1, forward strand.
CAAACAGCTCTTCACCCTGGTGGAGTGGGCCAAGAGGATCCCCCACTTCTCTGAGCTGCCACTGGACGACCAGGTCATCCTTCTACGAGCAGGTCCGTCAAAAATGAAAAAGGGCTTAAACCGGGTCGTACAAAAAGCTTTATTCCATAACGACCCCTCCAGTCAAGGGTGAAAACTCTGGCGAGTGCTCCAGGACTACTTGGATCCATCTATTATTTGAAAGTATAGGAAATATCCATCAAGCACAATGGTGGAAAGAGAATGCATGAGTATGTATTACTGTTGTTAACTAACATTTCATCACCGTGTCTTTAAACAAAGATAAAACAACAGTTATTATGGGAGCGTTTATAGGGCTGCGTACCGGCAAGAATCTGGTGATATGATACATAACACAATACAGGGGGAAAACCGTGACAGTATAAAAGCAAAAGTACCCAAAAAATGGAACAGTCCCTGTAACATCCAACATCAGGGCAGCTGTCTGCCACCAACCTTTTCATGCAAGCTATTAATTATGCAAACACATGTTTTTTAATGCAAGGGTTTTGAGTCAGACTACAGGCTCTCTTCAACAATGCTCATTAAATATGTAGGCTTATTATTTAAAAACATTTTTAAAAGAAAAGCAACATTTCTATATAACGCTAGGAGATGTAAACAGGAATGTAGTAAAGTGCAAATGGCTAACGAGAACCGGAGGATATGTTGCTGCTGAGTGCTAGCTAAATGACCAGTGTTCCATCTTGTAAAAAAAAAAAGAAGACGACTGAATAACAGATGCTACAAACCAGCTCTCTCTGTTTCTCAGAGACAGAACTTAAATAGACTTAATTTGGCCATCGCAGGGAATGGCCTTCCTCAGTCATGTGACCGAGGTCAGAACAGCTCACTGTGCGAGAGGCAAGCTAACCGCTCAGGATCACAGAGGCAGCCGCGTAAGAAACGCAGAGTGAATCATCCGTCACATCTCCTCCTTTCTCGCGCACAAAAAAAGGTCTTCTGGGGTTTCTTTCAACACGTTGCCCTCGTTGCCTGCCTGTCGCTCCACATTACACCATTATATTCTAAATCCACCTTGAGGGGGGGTGGGGTAAATTGCTATTGCACACCCTAAAAGAGAGAAAATCCTCCTATCACTCCTCTTCCTCAGCACATACGATGATGGAGAGACTTCAGCAGAGAGAGAGAGACATTATTCTGGAGAGCTCGGCTCTCAGGTTTGCTATAAATAACCGCTTTAGTTCTGCTGTATCACAGATAAAAGCATCGCGGGCTCCTCTCTCATACCCAACTCAACTCCGGGGAGGAGGAGGAGAGGCGAGTGTTGCCAGGCAGAACAGTTAAAGGAGCCCCGTCGCTCAAAAGAGTACCCGGCTCTCCGCCGCTCCCCGTGTCCGGCCCCTCTGCTTTGGCACGTCAAAGCCCGGCGTCTTCATCGCGGTGGCAGGCGCGCTTCATCCCTTTTTACACGCTTGTCTCCCCAGAAAGCGCGATTCAAACGTCTTCGTAATAACCCGATGCCTGAGAAAGCTGCATGCTCTCACCGCGCAGCTTAATTGATTCATCCCCCCTCCACTCCCCTTTGTTGTCAGTTTAATTTTGCCTGAATGCTGTGTGAACTTTTGTACCGGGATTTGCCTGTTCAGTTTTTAGTTTTGTTTTGTCTCATATTTCCCCCCCTGGATCCTTCTCCCCTTCTCTACCGCAGGTTGGAACGAACTCCTCATTGCATCGTTTTCGCACCGCTCGATATCGATCAAAGACGGGATCCTGCTGGCGACCGGGCTGCACGTCCACCGCAACAGCGCCCACAGCGCCGGAGTGGGAGCCATCTTTGACAGGTCGCTATTCCCATGTTACCAGACTTTTATGTAATTGTGTTCATGTGACACATCAGTGCAACCTACAGCCAAAACACTCACGTTTTCAAGTGGTTTATAAATGTTTTACAGGTTTTATGAGGACAACTATATTACCAGATTTGGGAAAATATCTGTCTGGCTTCATAATGTTCTTTGAGTTATAACATAGGTTATTAATGGCTTATTACTGATCTATTAAGCAGCACTATTTTAAACAAACACACCCCTTATCAATCGGTAAGTAAGCCTTATTAGAAAGTGGCAACATTTGAAGCATACTTAAGAAACAAGTAATGTTTATGTATATAAGTATGATTTAACAACCAGTAATACTCCATTAATAATGATAATACAATCATAATGCCATGATGCTCACCAGGTTGTGAAACACGTGTGTATGTATGTACTACGCAGCATAACTAAGTAGCCCGACCATTATTAATCCCTTGTTACTGATCTATAAAGTCTTCATAAATAATGTATTAACTTCTGACGAGACATTAAACCCAATATGTTTTTTTAGAAGGTGGTTAAGGGCACGAGGCATTTTGGTTTCTTCCACTGAAATATCAACAGCTAAGCTGGAAGTCACGAAAGGCAAATCGACACAAGAACTATTGATTGTTTCCAGTATATTAAATATGTACACCTGTGCGCATCAGGGATCTCACGGAAACACCAAACTGCTCAGAAAATGTCAAAAAAAAAAAAAGAAGCAAAAATCCATGCCCAAGCTACTGGCGGTGAAGTCGGGCGTGCGCACAAACCAACCCCGGGCGACCGCTATCGACATTCTGACACAATGAAATCTCTCAGGGTGCGTTCAGCAGCGCCGCACCTCGAGCTGAACCCAGACGCAGCATTTGGACAGTTATAAAAGATACAAGCAAAGTTTTTTTTTTTTTTAAATCACTTTATTCATCAACAATTAATTGCCGAGATGATTTATTGAGGAAGGGAAAATTGCGTAAATGGCGCCGCGTTAACAGCAGCCTGTCTCTGAGCCTCTGCACCCAATCATCATCATCCTGCTCACAGCCACAGGACATATTCCATCTCTGGCATTAACTGTGGCACGCATTAAGATGCAGAGAACTGATAGTGCTTCTTTATCTACTCCCTCTCTCTCTCTCTTCACCATACAAATGAAGACACTGATTTACTTAAACACTTGAGTTTTTCCTTTTTTTTCTTCTTCTCTAGCCTTGTTGTTCCTTCTTGGAACAAATTGAATTAGAATGAGCTAAGAGCCACAATTGACTTTACTATCCGAGGGAGGAAGAGATGAGGGGGGAGCAGAAATAGAGAGAGAGAGGGGGGGGGGGAGAGCGGGCGAGGAGAGGGCGTGACCGAGTCAAAGAGGGGTGAGGAGTTCGCCCCGCCGACACGCCCACCGGTGATGTCACGCCCAGACGGTGGGAGCGCTTGGTGTTCGATTACAGCTCGTGTTTACTCTGCGGCTTTGCTTTTATGAAAACCATGTACTAAATATAATGGCTTCGCGGGGTTGTAAACTTTTCCACTGCTCTAACTGTGGGCTCAGCATATATATGCTTGAGTTTATTTGTTTTTTTTATAGATTTGAGCTGGATAGATTGTCATGAAAACATATTTTTAATGAGCCAGTCTGCTGGATAATTCACATGGACCGCATAGTAACCAACTAGACCTAACTTCTCTGGCACGCAGTTGTCTGAAATATGATTTTTAAAACTAACCACATCTTCTTTTTCTGCTCTCTTTGGCGCAGAGTGCTCACAGAACTGGTGTCGAAGATGAGGGACATGCAGATGGATAAGACGGAGCTGGGGTGTCTTCGAGCTATAGTCCTTTTCAACCCAGGTAACTATCGCTGTGGATTCAGAATATACAGCGCTGTTGACATATTTCCAACGTGGGATTGTTCTCTCAGAGCAGCACGGTGTTGCTGAGCAGCTTTGTTTGTTGAATACCAATGTTTGTTTTTGTTTTTTTGTTTTTTTATACAGTGCTATTGCTTCAAGCTAAAACTAAGGGGGAAAACATGTATTCCTAAAATAGAATGACTCATTCAATCAGGACTTGAAGCTTAGTAACACTGTGTCAAACTCCTCCAATATGCTTGTCACAAAAAAATCTGCGTCATTGATAGGAATTCGGTTACAATCGATTCAAACGGTGCTACGAAATTTTAATTTTAAGTATAACGCAATCCCTCCACTGCCCATCAGGGTCCTATTAAGTATTTCACAAACGTTCCTATTTTCACTAAAATGTGCATAAACGCACCACTGGAGGTGGGCCTCCATACATCGGACAGCAGCAGAGCAGTAGTGTCGTCAGCATATGTTTTTAATGTACCGAGCACACGGAGGGAGACGGGGTTTATGCCGTGAGGGGGAAATCTTTTCAAGAAATGAAACATATCACTGCTGGGATCCTTTTGTACACTGTGGAATCTGAGGTGATTTCTGGAGTGAGGAAACCATATCTGTTTTACATGACCCTCTCAAGCCAAAGAGTTTTGATACTGTGAGATTTTGGGTGGAGTCTCACTCAGAGCGTTGGACTCGGCTTGACCCCGTTTAATGTAACTTGAGAACTTGGAACTGGCTTTTCGCTTGCCTGTGTTTTCTTTGAACTCGCCTTTGGACGTCTCTTGTGAAATTGAGACTCGTAAAAACTGGTGCGCTTCCACCTCTGAGTCTGCATAGCGCTGAGGAAGAGAGGCCGCAGTGAAAGCTGAGACGTATTCTGTTGATGCGAATACGAACGGGACTATTTATTCAACTAGAAAAAGTGAATCCCGCTTAGTTTGGGAACTAAATCCCGAACTTGCGGTTCAAAACAACGACATTTGAGCCGCAGAGCGGTGTCCGAGAGTTGTGCAACAGTGCGTATACTGGAATGTCCGTTAACTGTTAGCTCCGAGCCAAACACACCGCGGGCCGCTATCCCCAGACGAGCAGTTGGAGATGCACTCAGCTGTCAAATCATGATTCTCCTGGCAGGGCTAATATTAATGCAAAAGAAATGACAAAACAATGGCAAAAGACATGACAAAGAAATCCTCCGACAGCTTGTTTTATTGAATTGAGGCCCGTGTCTTGCCAAGGCACGCGTCCCGCTTGCTATCAGTGTGCCACTCTGTGTTTAAACCTCCTCCACATGGCACCAAAGTAAGCCAAACCGACCCATGAATGTGACCCTGGTTTTTTTTAGTGACCCCCCCCTCCCCCCACCCCGCACCCCTCTGGGGGCCGCTGTGGATCTGTTCACCTCAGACACACTGATCCTCTGTGTTCCCCATTTCGTTCGGGCCACATCCAGGCCCACCGGCCCCGCTTCACGTCCCGGCCTGGCTCCTTGTTAATTAGGTGTTCACAAGACTGAAGGCTAAAAAGGGCCCTCAGTCCTGCCTTTCCCACACTGTGCGTTGGAGTCCAGCCGCCGACAACAAATGTTCATTCATTGTTGACCAATTGTGCAACGCTTTGTTCCTCCGAAACGTTAATCAATGGCGCTTTTGTGTCGGGGTTTCCAGCGAGGCTTAACTTAGCGCCGTCCTAATTGGACGAACCCAGGATGCGGCGAGGGTTAAAACTCAACTCGCGAGTTAGTCTGACGCCACTGCAAAGGCGTCCCGCCGGAGTTTGCACGAGACGAGGGAGAACTCGACATTGTGGATTTTTGTTTTGCATCATATTTCTGTGTGTCTCCACAGACTCCAAAGGTCTGTCCAACCCAGGTGAGGTCGAGGCTCTGAGGGAGAAGGTGTACGCGTCTTTAGAGGCCTACTGCAAACAGAAGTACCCCGACCAGCCCGGCAGGTATGGACGCTAACGCAGATGCTAACGTGACGCGTTTTTCTAGCTCTTGTCAGACTCAAGGTCTGATTCTGGTCTCATGTTTCCGACAGGTTCGCCAAACTGTTGCTGCGGTTACCAGCGCTGCGCTCCATCGGCCTCAAGTGTCTGGAGCACTTGTTCTTCTTCAAACTCATCGGGGACACGCCCATCGACACCTTCCTCATGGAGATGCTAGAGGCCCCGCATCAAATGACATAGTCGCAGAGAGGGTTGAGGCCCCGCCCCCATCCCGCCAGCCCTGGATCCAGTCTCCGGCGAGGGAGCGGTCACGTGACGGATGGGGGAACCTCTCCCCCTCTGAACAATGAATTCATCGTGTCTATGAGTCTGTTTTATACCTTGTAAAAAAATATATATATATAAATAAGAAATATATATCTATATATAAATATATATAGATATGAAAATCACACGGCAACACACGTGACAACGGTGGACTTGGAGTGAGGTCGCACAGAAGACTAAAGAAGCGCATTGAGCCATCGTTTTCATCCTCGCTTTTCCTACGCGGCGACGAGAAAAAGCAGAGCCGATCGGGTTCTGTGGCCCACAGTTGCAGGTATTTTGAAACAAACAAAAAAAGCGGCGTTGATGTCACATTCGGACACTCAGCGTTGTGATCGGGACAATCGTGGACTGGGAGAGCCTCAGGCCGTCTCTCTCTCTCTCTCTCTCTCTCTCTCTCTCTCTCTCTCTTTCAGGACTGAACTCACTTCGGGGAGGGCCGGTGTGGGAGGGGTAGGGGAGGAAACGGGGAACGTCCTCCTCCCCGCCCGACTCGACGGGAACGCGTCGGGTCTTGCACTAGCCGTCGTGAGACGTTTTCTGGAGTCGAAACCCCGGAGGAGGCGGGTTTTGACGAGACTGCAAGTGCTTAAGAGAAGAAGAAGAAAAAGCAAAGAAGAAAGAAAACAAACCTCAGGTGTCGGCGCTGATTCCAGCGAATACGAACCGCGTCTTACTCCGCCAGCACTGTGCGACATCGGGAGGCCGCCGAGTACGGGAGAGCTCGCCGCAGGAAGATGGCCGCACACTAGCTTTACGACGCTCCGCCCTAACGCCCTTGCAGCGTTGAGCGCCTCATCCGTTGAAGGGTCCCCTTCTCAAACCTCTCCCCGCCCAATTCTCATTTCACGTGACTTTCAGCACACCTTTTTCTTGTTTTCCCATGCGGCGGGATATCCGCCTTCTTCTTTTTTCTCCCTCCAAACACCGACATCTACCTGCACAGAGAGTTACAGCCGTTCACAGTATTGACGTTCTTTTTGACTTCAGCAGCAGCAGCGATGCACGATTACCTCGGTTCTCCGTCCGTCCGACCGCCGGCGCTCGACCCCAACCGTTACCGGCGCGCGGGAGAAGAGCTCGCTGGCAGCAGCAGAGCCATTTTGTTCTTGTTTGTTTGTTTGACCGTTTGTTTGTTTGTTTGTTACTTGGCACTTAACCTCATGACGAGTGGACTCGGGTTCCTAAACGGCGAGCGGGCGTCCACGCGATGAACCTCCGAGGTGGAACCCTAGCCGCTCCCTCTGCACTTCTCTGGACAACTCAGTGTCATTTCAAGCGGAACTGAAATGTTGGACATCTCCATGTTGTGTGTAATTATGCTTTATGCCCCTCCCCCTTCCTCCTGTGCTTCTCTCTCAATGCTGCAGCTGCTGCGAAACTATGCATCCAGTGCATTTCCAAAGATTGTCCACAGAGTGGGTGTTAGCGTGTTCTCAAACGGGTCACGTGTGTGTGAGGTGTGCGATGTAAACAACTTGTTTTAGGTTTCTCCCTCCTACTATTCAGACCTTTGATAGTCACCGTGTACGGGTTTATTCACTGTCGACAGAAAACAAACAACTGCTTTAAGGAACAGTGGAGCCGAGCAGAGCTTGAGGACGAGCTAATGAAAGCTAGCGAGTACGGCGCGAGAAGAAGAACGATAACGACATTCAGAAAAAAAAAATACCTCGAGCACGCGGTCTTCATCATCCTGTGATCAACTGAAATGGTTAACGGTCACGCGTGTATGGAGCCTCGACTATGCCACTTTTTAATTATGATACATTTATACATATTTTAATACAGTTAATAAAATATGAATTAGGTCTACCTTTCAATGATGCCTCAAAAAAACTAAAGTTTTTATATTCTGTTAAAAATCATGGATTACTGATTTTAAAATGGCATCATAATACTGATTTTAATCTGTTTTAATATTCTACATCACACAGAATGCATCTCCTGTTTGAACATTTAAAGTTTCCATGATTGCGTCACTTAAATGTGAAATGGAGTCCGACCCACAGAGCAGCAACAGGCTTGTGGTCTCTGAGCTTATTTTATCATCGCTATTTTTTTAAATTTTATCGACATATTAATTGACTATAATGAAGTCTGGACATGTCTAAATATTCGGCACCATCAGGGCTCCATAGAGGCGTCGACTGGGACCGAGACTCGAGGCGCACGTGTTCATGTCTCTCATCACGACCCGGTCCGGTTTCACAGCAGGTGTGGGTCAGCGTTACATGTTAATCCCCTCCCTCTGTCAAACTGATCCCAGAGATCAATTCGTTACCAAGAACAAAAAGCAGTTGGGTCAGACGCTGCGAGCAGGACGACAACACTTCCACTCAAAGTCTGGGTCGGAGGACGCGGCGGCCATTTTAGGACCGGGAGCGCCCTCTGGTGGAGGAAACGCGCCGCTGCGACGTTACTTGAACTTTTTTTCTTTCTCCACCAGTATTTCATCCGACAGGAAGACGGCACTTTCCTCTCCGCGTCGCGTGGGTCACATCACTTTAGCTCAAACTCAAATCCCTCCGCGCCCGTCAGGACCGAAAGAGGAGCAGCAATAACTTCAGTAGCTCTGACGCTCGTGGCGGATCAATGGCGCCGGTCTGAGCTCAGTTTACACTATTTATATTCCCGAGCAATTATTGGAAATAATATTTTCATTAGCTGATAACTTTTTACAATGTCAATTTTATTACATTTGCTGAATTTAAATTTGTATGCGTCATTAAGCGACCCAATTAAAAATTGAAAATGAATATCCTCCTGCTCCTTGCAGTCCGATGCCCCGCCCCTTTTTTAAGTCTACTGTGATTGGCCGAGCGCAGGTCTCTTAAAGCCATAAAGTGGACGACGTGCGACCCCAGAGCAGAGGGTCTGATGAAGCCCCCGCACCCTCCACATGAACGCTTTATAACACAAAGCTCTATTTTGTTAATATGTAAATGTGTATATATTTATAAATCTATATCGACAGATCTGTTCATTTGGGTATGTCCGACATTGAAAGAGGAAGATGAGTCTTTGAGACCACAATGTTCCAATGACTCAAATTATTTTTTTTTCCTTCACAAATATCTGAGGGTTATTGTTTTTGTTTTTTTAACAAACCCTGGTCAACCAGCAGAATCGCAGCAGCTCTAAGCTCCAAAAAAGAACCAGCTTCTCAGCCGTTTATGGGACCTCAATAATAAAAAATAGAAAACAGACGTTAAACCCTCTGAAATGTGTGTTGCTTGGCAGTTGTATGTTGAAAACGTGTAATCAGGAAAAGCCGGGCTTGTGACACAATCACTGCTTTCTTTGTTGCATCGATGGTAAAATGTTCAGTAAGAAAAAAACAAAAAGGACAAAAAAAACAGTTGGAAAATGATCTATTTTTGTACAAAGGTAATTTTATCTCTCGCTTGTGTTCTCGGTTCTCTCCCTCTTTCTTCTGCGGGCATACGTTGTGGAAAAGCTTCGTCAAAAAGGACATTTTCAGATTGAAAGTTCAAGGTGCGAGGAAACCGCGTCGCCTTTACTTTGCCATTTTCACCCCGTCGCTGCAAAAACGGGGAGCGTCCTTAATTATATTTTTGTCAACTTTCTTTTTAAGGGGATGAAATTTTTGTCTTCTGCTCTTTGTGGGTTGTTCTCTGATGTTCTTATCTTTCATGGACAGAAAAAAAAACTAAAATAAAAAAAACAACTCAAAAGTGATCTTGGTGTTGGCGGTTGATTGTGTGAAAGCGTTTTAGACTCACGACTCGGCTCACGTGAAACGTACAAAAACTGGGTTTATTAAGTCGCAGGTTTATAGCCGTCAAATGTTTAAAACATGTATTCCACCAGAAATTAAATGAAAACTCAAACTCCAGGTTGACTACAGAGAACAGATGCTGCTGGCTTCGTGTGCAGAACTACAGAGATAATCAAGCAGAAGAAACCACGGAGGAAAAAGAAGAAAAAAACAGACAGCTGAAATAATCAAATCACAACGTCAATGTAATATGTACAGATCGTAGAGGGGGAAGATGCATTTGATCGCTTTTGTAAACTGTCAAATGTTCAAATTAGACATGAGGGGGTGGGGGAGGAAACAGGATTTTTTTTTCAGTCAAACTACTTCCTGTGACATCAAACATCACATTTTGGGCTTTGGACATCTGGTTTGTTAACAGGACTTACATACGTGTTACGGCACGCAGAGCACGTTTGCGGTCTGGAAATTTAATATTAAGACCCAAATAAAACAACACTCAGTGATGCCTTGAATAATAAATAACAGCCATAGGATCCTTAGATGTCTTCTTTTTTTAATACCTGAAGCTTGATGTCAGTCACTTCTCCACCTTGAAGTCATTGAGGCGACACTACAGTTACTCAGACAAACTATAAAAAAAGAAAAGAAAAAAAAAGGCAAAACACAGACGAATTGTAGAAAGGCCAAATAAGCCTTTACGTTTATCGTATGTTGGTACGGAGCCGTGACATCGGGGCTGGGGGTCAACGCAGTGTCAGAAATACTGAAGCACCAGAACAGAGCATCAACATGTTTGTGAAGTATAACAAAAATAAAAGTAAAAAGTCTCCAACTTCTACAAGATGTTGCCGTTTCTTCGTCCGATACCGCGCGTGCGTGTGTGTGTGTGTGTGTGTGGTCGGTGTGTCTCATTTGGTTCTTCTTGTTGAACTTCATATCCTGAAGGAGAGGGAGGGAGGAGGGATCCTCTTTTCTTACATCAAAACATAAAGAAAAAAAAAAAAAGAAAAGAGTTATGAGTGGCCCGAAAGATCCAAAAAAAGAAGGGTGGGCTTAGCAGTCGCTTCTCCATAGCTTGATGGTTTTGTCGTTTTCTAAAGCCGCAGACGCGATGATGTTCTCTGTCGGGTGGCAGGCGGTCGAAATGACGACGTCTGGAAAGAGACGGGGGAGGGGAAGTGAAAAGGTTACACACAATTAAAAAAAAATGATTTGCTGATTAACAAAACACCTGCATTAAGTCAAGATATTGAGCCCATTCAGATTTAAAGGGACGGTTCACCCCAAAATCAAGAACGCAGTTTTACCTGTTTATCAAGATGACCGCCTTCTCTCCAAAGTTATTTAATTAGTTGGCAAAAATAAAACAATACCCTAATATCAAGATAACACAGACCTTGTTGTGAGCAGTTTCACGTAGGAACTGTAGTCCTGTGTATTTTTTGATGTGGGGGTGAACCGTCTCTTTTTAAACATCTGCGCTTTACGAGCCGTTCAGAGCCTCCGTACCTGTGTGGCCCTGGAGTTTCTGCACAATCTCCTTCGTCTGCAGGTTCCAGATATAAACCATGTTGTCCTCGGAGCCGGACACGATCCACTAGAAGGGAGAGCGACTCGGTCAGTTTCAAGTATACAAACTGTGCCGGGGAGGCATTTAATACCAGAAAATGTAATACATGAAAGAAGAAGAAAAGTCGTCACCTTTCCGCCGGTGACTGAGAAATTCGCAAATATGCAGTACTTCTCATTTTTGTGGCCGGTGTACGTTTTCAAGCACTGAAATGTAAAAAGAAGAAATGAAAAGTTAATTTTCTGTATCACGCAGACAAACCTAGAATCAGCAACTTAGTTTGTTTAAAAAAAAAAAAAAAAAAAAGGAAGATTCAAGAACAGAATTCAACCCGAGTGGATTGTTGCTCACCTTTCCTTTGCTGTAGTCCCACAGCTTCAGCGTGCTGAGAAGAACACAAAGGACAGCAGAGAACCGTGACTAACATTAACAACGTGAAACCAGTGCGTAACCAGTGATCGTATTAATTTCATGTGTATTCTTTTTGTGGAAACCTGCAGCAGAGGAACAGCTCATTGCCGCCCTCTGCTGGCGAGCAACCTGAACAACATCATGTATTTAACTGACACTCACTTGTCCAGTGTGGCCGCCAGGATGTATTTCCCGTTGGGGGAGAACTTCACAAACGACACGGGAGGGTTGTCGTCATCTGACAAGAGGAAAAAAACACGGGAGTGTCGTCAGGGCAACAAACGGCACGCGATGATATATGACTTTATGGTGCCTCAATTCAGAACCAATTCGAATTTTACGTCACTCATCACCTCAAATTCAATAGCTTTTTTCCACAAAATGTAACATTGGAGGCCTGAAAGCGCTGCAGGCGACAGGTGGCCTTACCTATGAGCGTCTTTAAACACTGCCCCGATGCGGTATCCCAGATTCGGCTGGGAACATAAACAAAGAACAGGTTATTTCATTATTAAATAACGATTAAGACATTTCGTCGCCAAGTAATACAATGAATAAAACGGAAGCGTAGCGTCGTCATTTCAGAACACCGTGTTAACAATGAGCATGTATTCCCATCAGTGTTTCCCATAGCTTTACAGCTTCAGACTAGCGCTGCAGCGATTAGTTGAAAAATTGTCGACGTGTATTTTAATCGTCGATGCATCGTATATAATAAAAAGATTCAGAGCCACCGGTCATTTTCCTTCGGCATTGCAAAGTGCTGGGGGCAGTATCGATGCCATCGTCTAACGTTACACGCACCAAGACAAATAGAAGAATGTTTTTTAACAATTATGCCGGAACGGGACGTGGGAGAGGCGAAAAAGGCGAGACCGAGAATTTCAAAAGTAGGAGAGCATTTTGTCAGTAAGCCAAATAAAACCGTACAATGCCGCATCTGCAAAACGGTATTGCCGCTTCATGGCAGCACGACGGCAATGCACGAGCATTTGCGACACAAGCATCCTGGAGCCACCACGTCTTCTCCTGATGGGTACGTTTTAGCTAGCTGCCTAATTAGCATTAGCCTTGTTAACTTATCGTTACGTTTACATGTTGGAAAATCAAACATCTCATGGAGGATGCTTGCTAACGTGTATCCCGTCTTTTCGTTAGTTCTGAATACTTAACCTCCTCCACTTAGGAGTCTTCAGACTGAAGATTGTGGGAAAAGATTAATTCATATCAACACAATTACAAGAGAGCTGCTCGTAATTGTATAATACTGATACTATAGCTGACAAGGTGGTGATTAAAGCTTTGTGTGTTTTTCTCTTCTCAGCAGCTGGCAACATCGCCTCCAAGAAGAGAGCCAGCCTCACTCCAGAGCATGTCATATGCTCACGTTTCTGCATTACAATTTAAAACTTTATTTGTACTTTTTCTTTCAAAGCATATTTGCACTTTAATTTGTATTACTATTTAATTGATTTGTTATGATGATGTTCAGATCTTGTTACTCAAATACATTTGAAGTTCAAATTCCAGCAATTTCACTCATTTTAATTTGCTATGGGAAATAGTCATTAGATTAGTCGATTAATCAAAAAAAAAATAGTCGATAGATTAGTCGATTATGAAAATAACATAATAATTGTTAGATAAATAATGGAATAAAGAACATTGCAATCACTTTCAAGTAAACCAGATTTCTCCATCAGACAAACAAAATGTGCCATCTCTTTGTTAGAAAAATGAAAATAAAGTTACATCTGTGCAAAAAAATAACTAGTATTTGGTTACTACTAAATAGCTTATTGTGGAAAACAATACGCAATTTTTTTGCAAAACAAAAACAGTGCAGATATGTGAGCCATCAGGTTGGATCAGTTTTAGCGTTTGCAGTGAGCTGCTTTCCTCTGCAAATCTTTTGAAAACAGGGTTGTAGATTTGATACGGCCGCTCTCAATTCATGCTCAATGTTGAGCTGCGATCTGTATCCTGATGAGACGCAAACACGACCTCATGAGATCTCATAAAGATCGGCTTTTGGCAAAATGCCAAGAATCGGTGCGTTGCGCAAGCGTAACCTATCAACGCCATACAGTAAACATTTATAAAAAAAATAAAAATAAAATCTGCATTTCCTCTTGTGCCCCCACCTGTAATGCCGTTTAGTTTGTTTAATAACAGAACAAGCTGTAGACCTGTTTATAGGAAAGGGAACCTTAAATTACTTCTGTTGTGATCTGGCGCTATAGAGAAAAGGACATTAATATTAAGGGGTGCCCCCTCTAATATAATGGCCTAATACACTGCCTATGGATGTAATCTCATAAAGAATAGTGTTTTTTTAAGTAGTCTGTTTTCGTCATCCTATGCATTCTCAATCAGGTATTGGACTTCAAACAGTCAACTTTAATAAAACGTTCAAAAGCCTAAAAAAAAAAAAAATCTAATAATGGTTCATACTCGCCAGTCCAACGTCGACAAATATATAAAATCCATTAGGTCTTAAACTTTCTGCTCTAATGGAGACCGAGGCCTGGCATTTGTTCGCCTTGTCTTTTTAAAAATCGATCCTAACGAAAGGCAACGTGAAGATCGAGAGGAGCGGGCGGTTTGTTCTCACCAAAGGCCGTCGTAGCTACTGGACACGATCAGGGAGCCGTCTCTGTTGAAGTGAACCTGCAAGCCGAGACAGAGTGTTTACCTTCATGAAATCCTCTGATATTAATGGAATGGAATAAATAAATAAATTAAAAAAGAACTTACAGCCGAGACTGGGTCAGAATGAGCCGGCAATGTTTTCAAACACTTCCCGGTCTTCACGTCCCATATCCGTACACTCTCATCAAACTGGAAGCAGAAATAAACAAATGAAATAAAAAGCAGACATGTTTCGATGATGACGGTTCATTTCCAGTCACTGCTTGTTCTGTGCCAGAAGCGTGGGACTCACCGATCCTGACACGATAAGATTGGACTGGGGGTTGAAGTTGCAGCAGAAGACGTAGTTGCTGTGACCTTTTAGAGTTTTTAAGCATTTCCCCTAGATGAAAGAGAAAAAGAAAATAAATGTCACATTCAAAAGAGTAGAAACTCGCTCAAATCCCAACCTGGAACGCGGCCCAACCAGATTTGTCCTGCCACGTGATACTGTGGCTCAAATCGTTAAAAATCAAGCGCTCCCTCACCGAGCTGACGTCCCAGATCTTCAGGGTTTTGTCGTCGGATGCGGACACCAGGAGGTTGGAGTCGGAGGACCAGGCCACGTCGGATATGCCCTGCGGTGTCATGGGAACATAACAGTCAAGGGGAGGACTGGGCAGCGCAGATAATGCGACGAGAATCTGTGCAACTCACGAGTTTGTGTCCGGAAATGGTTTTCTCGAACTTGCCGTCGTATGCGCCCCAGATTTTGATGAGTTTATCAGCAGCTGAAAAGACACAATAAATAAATAAAAGATGTGTTCAGTGTTGCTGCAGCCTCCGTGACTCTAAAGGGATGGTTCACGGTATATTTCTGACATGGGAACATATCTTAACAGGATGACAACCATCACCACCCTCTGCTTACATTATGGTCAAGAAGACATGAGATTGTCAATAATTTCCCCCCAATTTTCTTTTTTTACTATTAATAGAGGAAAACGCTTAGTCGAGAAAATAGCTGTGGCATGTGGTGAAAGGGAAAATGGGGGGTAAAAAAAGGGAACTCACAGGAGCTGGCAAGCCATTCTCCGCTGGGACTGAATTTGACGGAAGAGACGGCTTTAGTGTGGCCCGCTAGTGTGAATTTCAGGCTGTAGTTGGGCTTGGCGGGCGCAGACTGCGAATGAGAACAAAACACGACGTTTAGACATGCATAACAAACGAGCAAATATTTAGTCATCGAAAAAAAAAAAATCACAAATAACAACCTACACCTCCCCTCCCTTCAAATGCTGTCACCATTCCCACAATTTAGCAACAAGGGAAGTGCTGTCGTTGCAACAGAATGAGAAGCAGCCGATATCTAAAGGGATACAAACCTTGCTTTGACTGGCAGACGCCGACGGGACGACGGGAGGTTTTGTGTCGGTCTCTGGTTTCTTATCTTCCGTTGCCATCGTGAGGAAATGAGCATCTATCGGAGCGCTGGGAACAGAAATGGAAGAGTTTAGCAACGAGACCCTGTGCTGTCGCGTTCACAGACGAAGCAACGTGAAATAATACCCAAACAACCGCACAGTCAGAGGATTTTCTTTAAAACAAATTAAAAAAAGGAAAATGGACGTCTACGTCATAAGGAGACACTTTGTGATGCATTAGTGTGTGGTGTAAAAGTACAAAATGTGTGATTGCAACAATCGTGTGCATTGGTTGGTCTTCATGACCTCCAATGGACCCACAGATAATTTCATGCCAGTGAGTTTTACCTGTTTTGTCCAGTTTATGCCCGATTGTAAATTACGAGCTCAAACTGACATGTAAAATATGACAGCTCTTTCATATAGTGGGGCGCTGCCGTTAAACGCCACAGAAGAAGATATAACTAGTGGAGACCACCGACAGCTTACCTTCCCTCCCTCTTTGATTTCCCTGGTTTGATACTGGAATTATCAGCAAATGTGGCCATTAAATATACAGGCAAAGGATGCCTTTTTCTTTTTTCTTTAGTCGTTAAAAAAAAAGACACTAACTGTGCGTCTGCTTTCTACTTTAGCATCGCGGTATTTAAATAAAAAGGGAGAGAGAAAAAATAGCTATTAGCTATTGAGCTATCAATTAGCTAGCTAACGTCACCTGGCTTGTTACGGTTAAAGGACGGAATGGAAACATTTCACAACAGTAGGCTGAGACTGTAAGGCTGGCTAGTTGGTATCAATTACTAAAAAAACGTTCACGTTTATCCGCGTTTAAATGCGACAAAATGCGAAAATAAAAAATATTAAAACAAAGGGCGACACGGAACCCCTTCGGTTTTGTGAAGTTCGGCTCTGACAGCAGCTATCCTCGTGCCGTGCGCCGTTGCGGTTCAACGTTTAGGCGTTGAAGGCCGACGGAGACGGACAGTAACTCGACCTTAAATTCACTGGTTTGATACGAGAGCAAAGATGAGTGCCAACGTGCAAGCCCCGTCTGCTTTGCGAGCCATTACCGCTGTTGACAAATTGGTCGAGCTGCCACGGAGGGGCCCTCCGCTCGAACGAGACGGATTCAGTCATAAAAACCGATACTCACGGGGATTTAATGCAGCCTCGCGGTCAGATGGCGACTCCTCGTGAAGGTTGGAGGGAGAAACGCGCGTATTTTCTTTTTATTTAGGCGACCATGGATGGAGCATACATCAATAAGGCTTGGTGCTCGCCTGCGAGAAGAAGCTCGGGAGAAGCGGGGAATGTGGTGCGCTGGTGCGTCTCTGCGCATGCGTGTCACTCTTAGAAGTAACGGAAGCTAATGAGGGACAATAAGTGTCAAAGGCAAATGTACCTGTTTCGTCACTTGGGGGGTTTATTCGCTGTATTCCAGTTTACTCTTATGGGGAAAACAACCAATCATGTTAGAATGCAATTTGCAACGCCAATTTGTCTTGTGTATTTAGTTTGGTGGTTTTAATATTATATTATGTCGTTTAATGTGCACTTTCAGTGTCATAAAGTGTAGGTGTATGGATTGTATGTCCTGCATACGTTGTTTTTCTTGAGACTATTATTTTTTGGGCTCAATTAGTTTGAGGCATGATATCAACATTTGACAAATTTACCTCAGGGCAGATAGAATCAGATAATGCCACTTAAAAGCAAACGAATACGCGGTTGGCAGTACATGGAAGCATATACTGTGACACGAGCAACACCCTCCAGCACACTAGGTGGCGGTGTAGGCCAGAGGTGGCTTACGATCCGCCGGTGAAGCCGTCTGGGAGGGAGCGCACGTTCCTGGCGTCAGGTTTGTTGTTTCGGTCAGAAAGTTTCAAAGTTGGTCTGAAGGGTGCCCTTTACCTGTTTGCTTGTTTATGTGCTTAATGTCCCTTAACTCAACGTGCCTTCTATTGGAAATTAGTTAGTAAAACAACTAGCGTAGTTGTATAACGTTATATATATTATTTTTGTGTATTACCCCCCCCCCCCCCCCCCCCCAGCGGGACCGCGTACAATACCGTTGTGGGAGGGTAACAGGTAACACTAGCCTGTAAGGTAACTCCGCCAAGGCTCCGTGTTAAAGCCGGAACTTGAGCCCCTCTAAGCAAAGCAAAGGACTCCCGGACTCTCTTGGCTGTATGCTAAAACTCCCAAGTATGCAATGTGAGACTTTATTCCACCGAATATTTTTTATCTTGTATGTAATGACGCTGTGCACGTGCATTCTTGCCTGCTAGCTAGCCGAAGTTAAGCTAACAGCTTCCACAACTGAACGGTCGCTTAGTCGGTCGGCTTGTTTCCTCGAGCTCTTCTTGTCCTGTCTCAATGGCGCGAGGTTAAAGCCATTGACATTTAGTTATGGCTGTAAGTTATTGTTATTGTTCCACTCTACTGTAACTTACCTGTGAGGCTTCAATGTTCAAAGCCTCTTACATTGTGTTTAAAAATCAGGCATTTAAAATCAATCTCTACCTTGATGACCTTTGACTACCTTTTCACGTGCACAGTGAGGGTACAAATAACCCCATCCCAAAATCACAGGATAAACCAAGATAAGGGAAAAGTCACAGTTGAACAGTAAGATAACAATAATCAAGTGGAACAAACACTTTAGTCATCACTCATATTAGGCCCTTCTTGGCTTCTCCCTAAAAAAGTACACAAAGTCCTGAATCAAGTCGCAGCAACGACATGCAGCTGATGATGTGGAGAATCACAGGACGGATTCATTTCACGTGAGCTGTTCCTAAATGTCTTTTCAGCTTAAATTATTTTGCATGCTACAAGTTGGACTCAAGCGTTGACAGCTTCAACTTGGCATGGAGTCTGTTGGGTTTTTGTCTGTGCCCGTTGGACAAATCCAGACTTAAAGTGTTCAGGAGTTTGTGTATTCCGCACCACTGGTGTTTCATCCATGCTTGAAAGTAGAACAGCCGTAGTTTCATTCCATCACATTGACAGTAGAAGTTTTGTATATGTTTCTGAACTACAGGATCGATCTCTGACCTCCCACACTCTCGTAACTCTGTTTTGTATGTCCACAGATCACACTGGCTGGCATGAAAACTATAAACGCAGTGAGCTGGCGTTCCCTCGGAGCTTTTGATGAGCTGACGGACGAGAGCAACGGAATTCACGGAAGATAACGCAAACCTACGTTCGCCTGTCTGGAGACCAGTCCCAGCCGTCATGTCAGCACAGCTGGACCCTTCGCGGTTTGCAAACCCTCCGCCTCCTGGGTTCACCAACCCCAACGGGCCAGGCCGGAGGACCAACCAGCTGCAGTACATGCAGAATGTCGTGGTCAAGTCCCTGTGGCGGCACCAGTTCGCTTGGCCGTTCCACCATCCGGTTGATGCGGTCGCTCTTGGGCTCCCAGTGAGTAGTGTGAAAGAGATTTCAGTGTTTGTCGAGCTTGTAAAAGATACTTTCAATCCCAAATTCATCACAACACATTGCAGCGTGTAGTGCTTGTTGTTAGTAAAGAAAAAAGGTAAAAAAAACAACAACATATATTGACTTTGTTATTTTGTATTTTACTAACTACTATTGGGATAATTATCCCTGATTTAAAAAAAAAAGTGTATATTTTCTAAGGGAAAAACATTTTATTTCAGGCTCTGATGCACAAAGGAAAAACTATGTTATTCACAACCTAATTCAAGTGGCCTCTTGGCTATTGACGCCAGAATTAGGTACATTTCGTTGTGCACATGAAGTCCCGCTGTGTAACCGTCTTTCACCCGTGTGAATTGTCATACATGTGTGTGTCTCGCCTTTGCTGGACGGGGCCCGCTTTCTTCTTTTCTTTCACTCAAAAGAAAATGGAAGACTTAAGGATTTGGAAGCAGTTTTACTTTAGTCTTTCTTCCGTTGCGGCCTTTGATGTCGTTTGCGCTCGCCAATGTTTTCTTGGTTCTCTCCTTGGTTTTCGGTGGCTTCACAATCCTCATCCCATTTAAGCAACACAACACAGTGAGTGTAGAGGCACTGGGATGTGGCCGTGCGCTCGGTCTCAATCCCATCCAATATATCTGAATACACGTAACAAAATATATAACCATAAGAATTTTCAGAAATAACCGTAAACCTGTATAACTGCATTTTTATACCTGTCCTTACATGCTAGTCAGTACTTAATTAATGACTTAATACTTTGAAGCAGGCGCTCTAATTATAGAATGATTTCTAATTAAATTAACTAATTTAATGGAATTTTTTTCTTAAATAGTCTTTACTGTAGTTCCTAATTCCTCCAAATTAAAGCCGTGGAATACACAGTAATAACCAGACAGTGTTTTGGAGTGAGGTGTTGGGCATGGATGTAGAGAACTGATATCGCAGATGGACAGATAAAACCAAAACATTTCCGGTTTATTACAACTTGGGTGTCATTTATGTTCTTTGTATCCGTCGTGATAACTTTGTAAACATGCACACCGTTTAGCTGGATGATCTCAAACACCTTGAGGGGAGGTGGAGCGTGTCTGAACACCAACGGACACGTTTGTAATAGTTTAACCGTTCACCTTCTTCTTGTAGAATTATCCCGCGAGTGAGAAATATCGAAACGTAGGAATTTCCCACCAATTAACATTTCCTCTTCAGATCCTTTTTTGAAGACGCAGGAGAGAGAAACATAAAGCAAGACGATACTCATCTGCCACGTTGACTCTTTTTCTCCCCCCTCAATCAGGATTATCATAAAATCATAACATCTCCCATGGACCTGGGAACCATCAAGAAACGACTGGAGAACGACTACTACTGTAACGCGGGCGAATGCATGCAGGATTTCAACACCATGTTCACCAACTGCTACATATACAACAAGGTGAGGAGCTCCGGGACGGGGGAACGTGAAGCGGCGGTTGGCCTGGCGTGAATCCCAAAGCCTCACGGATTTCACTCTGCCCTCTAGCCCACAGACGACATCGTGCTGATGGCGCTCGCCGTGGAAAAGGTTTTCTTGCAAAAGGTTTCCCAGATGCCGCAGAGAGAAGTGGAGACTTTGCCCACTGTCGCCAAAGGGAAGGACAAAAAAAGTAGCACTCCAGGTAATGAAGTCTTCTTGTATTCAGTCTATGGTTCAGGCCACTCTGCTTACATGAACTCTTGCATGAACTCTTGCAGAGCTTGCTTTCAGTTTTCTATTTAAATGTGTTTAATGTGAAGCAATGTGACAACAAAACATATAGTTAGTTAGTTCCATAACATGAACCAGTGAATGAAAAGAGGGAGGAAGTAAATAAATATATGCTTCAACAGCAATATCCTAATAATAGTGATAATATAATCATTACATGTTATATAATAATATTGGCAATAATTATCATAATAGTATATAACATTGACATAGCAGCGAGAGCGTCTTAATGTTGTCTTTTAGCTATTATTCCATTCAACAAAATCAAAAGGTTACACCCAGAGCCTTTTAAAATATATGCGTTTCCATTTAACAACTTTTTATTTTACGCAAAACATCATGACTCATTGCAGTCATGTCTCTTGATGGTTCAGTCAGCACGGAGATTACCTGCATCAGTGACACTGCTCTCAAACTGTATGCCCTGTGGGTCCTTTTTAGTGAGGTTGTATTTTTGCATTCACAGAAATTGTGTTTCTTCCTCAGCGTGTTTTTTTTCCTCATTCCACCCAAATTCTAATGCATTCTGGAAATGCATACGGCTCTTAGCGCGGTAATTGTGGGTGTTTCTGTAATCGATGACGTGTATATGTTGGAGCGTACAGATCGACTGCCACTGAGAAAAACAGGCCTGCATGCTTTTTCAGAAATCAGAGTGGCGGGGAGGAATGCCCTTCTTAAATGCCCGCTACCTCTTCACTGAAACCCCCCTGTTTGTGTTTATCCACGTATGCAGGTGAGCAGAATGGAGCTGTGGCTACATGTCCTTCAGCTGCGACGCCCACAACTCCGCCAAGCCACAGCGACACGCCCTCCAGCTCATCCTCGGTGCCTAAACCGCCTTCACAGACCTCCACAAAAGTGAGTCGCCGTTTACGTCTTCTTCGTGTTCGTTAGAAATCGCAGATCATTAGAAGAGTTTCCCCTTATTGTGGCTGTCGTTTTTTTTTTCGTTTCAAAAGGAGAAGAAAGGACTGAAGCGCAATTTAGCCGATTTCGCCCCAGCGGCCATAACCGGTCTGAGTTGTGACAGCGCGGGCCGGGGAAAGAAGTCGCCAGGAGACGAAACGGAGCAGATCAAGTTTTGCAATGACATCCTGAAGGAACTGCTGTCCAAGAAATACCTGGCCTTCGCCTGGCCTTTCTACAAGCCCGTCGATGCTGAAGCGCTGCAGCTCCACGATTACCACCAGATCATCAAGTACCCCATGGATCTGAGTACTGTGAAGGTCCGAGCTGTGCGCTCCCTTCATTGGTTCATCTACCGGGCATGGCGGTTGTTGTCATGATGACCTTTTGCCTTTTTTACGTTTCCAGGAAAAGATGGACGGAGGAGAGTACCACGACGCTCAAGTCTTCGCTGCAGACGTTAGGCTCATTTTTTCCAATTGCTACAAATACAACCCGCCGCATCATGACGTGGTCACAAAGGCCATAAAACTTCAGGTGCTTTTTTTTTGAATTACTGAATTTCACAATTAATAAATTTGGGCTCGGCCTTCTAGTTCACTTCATTCTCCCTTTTCGTCATTGTGCATGTGTCTGCTTCAGGGTGTGTTCGAGAAGAGGTTCGCAAAGATGCCAGACGAGCCGGTGGAGCTGCCATCGCCAGCCAAGAGCGCAGGTTTCGGAGGGGACAACTCGGACAAATCGGACGTGGCAGACGAGCGGGACAAACACACCCAACTTGCTGAGGTCCAAGAGCAGGTGGGTTTCCACACGCGCCTCTAACTTCGAGTTCCTCTTTGCTTTGCGACACCCCGGGTTTCCTGATTGACCTCTAGCTAAATTCTCTATAGGTCTGCCTTTACTTACAAATGCTGACAATCTACGCAACCTGGTAAAAAACATCTGTGTTCTGTAAAATGCAATGAAAATATGTTTTTCACAAACAGCTCTCTGCGTACTGTGAAGTCCCTGTGCTTCCACCAAAGAAGAAAAAAGAAAAGGACAAGAAAGAGGACAGCAGGCATCATCAAGGCCGTGCAAATTACAACTCCAGGTGGGACGTTTTAGATAGCGGCAGAACTCTATCATCCAAGTATGCCACCTCCACGTAGAGACCCATTTTGACTGATTTGTCTTGGAATCTCAGGACGCCGTGGCTGGCAAGCGAAGTCTGGGATTCGGGTGACGAAACTCTCCAGATGACGTACGACGAGAAGCAGCAGCTGAGCCTCGACATCAACCGGTTGCCCGGCGTGAAGCTGGGCCGCGTGGTGCACATCATCCAGAAACGGGAGCCGTCGATGCACGACACCAACCCCAACGAGATCGAGATCGACTTCGAGACGCTGAAGCCGTCCACTCTGCGCGAGCTGCAGCGATACGTGAAGGCTTGTCTTTATAAGAAGTTCAAGAAATTTCAAAGTAGGTACCCTGTGTTTCACCTCAAGGTTGCTCACAAAACATCGCTAACAACAGCTGTAGGATCTAATTAGCAATGGTGCTTCCTTTACCAGAGAAAAGCAGTCAAGCCGCGTCCCATCCCGCCAGCTGCAGCACTTCTTCAGATTCTACCACCTCCAGTGACTCCAGTGATTCCAGTTCGGAAAACAGCAACTCGTGACGGCTGCGATGTTTTTATTTATTTCTTTGTGACCAAAAGAGAGTTCTGCAAATCTGTTAAACATGCCTTGTTTTTTTTCTTCTTTCTATTGGTCTCATGTTCAAATATTTGGATTCAGTCTGTCTGTTCTCACTCCTCCTTTTTGAATCGTAATATCCGGGCGCCGGTGTTTCTTATCAGGCGCTATAAATTCACTGGGGCACATTTCATAACGTCTGCGTTTAATATCCTGTCTCTATCATTCATTTTGCCCACACTGTTTAATTGCAGTGCAGGCCTGTTTCCAAACACATCGTTGAAATGAAGTTATATTCTTCCCAACAGACAAATCTTTTTTTTTTTTTGCACTCAATAGCAGCGCTTAAAGTTGAGAGGCAAGTTTCTATTGTGGCACATGATATTACACAAAGATATCAAGTCATGTGGAAAACAATAAAAGCAATCTCGAGCACGCTGCACAGTTATACGGGCGGCTGTGTGAGACTGTGACAAGGATATTCATCTTCATGATGGCAACGTAATATCCATTTAGTGGGTAGAAGGATTTTGGTTGCCGGTAAGCAAAGGTACACTGCTCCACACATCTTTTGTACTTGTAGGAAAATATATATTGAAATATTTTTACCATTCTAACTTTCTTTTTTTTCTTTTTTGCTAAATGCACATAGCCATTTTCTTTTGTACTTTTTTTTTTTTTTTTTTTTTTTTTAATATATAAACGTTTTGTTTAATTTATTTTTCTTGACATCCGCTTTGAATTTCAAGTTTTTGGGATCCGTGATCATTGTTCCATGGCAGTTTAAAATACAGCGCTGGCATAACCTTTTGGAAAGGCCCACCCCAGTGTTTGGCATGCCGTAATCCGTTTTACTACGAATTACTTCCATGGGATATTTTCAGCATGAGGCAGTGCTTTAACCACTTTCCCATCCAGGCGTCTTAACGGTGTGGTATGAAAGTCAACATGCACAGACTTGAGTTCAGTAATCCATCAAAGTGAACGTCATGTCCACTGTTACGCATGTCCCCTTTGCATGGCACTGCTGACTTTTCAAACCTGGAAAAACAATGTAACTTGGGACTAAAATTATGGCTACCTGGCTCATGTTTCAAATCTCTCCAATTTTAGAATTTGTATTCCGTTTCAACAAAAATAGAGGAAAAAAAGCGCCAGATGGGGTCTGGAAAACCCATGTTAAAAAAATCAGGAACGGCCCACAAAGGAATGTCATTTGATGAAAAAAAAAAACACTTATGTAATTATGTACTGTATGTTTTGTTCTTTTACTGTTTGGATGCTGTTAAAACTTGTAATACTTGCTTGTAATAAGATAATATTCCATTTATCTGCTCAGCCGCTTCCCTTTCTATTTTGTTAATAAAAGTAAAAAGCCCAAAGGCTTGGCGTTGTGTTCGTTGAACAGAGTAGGTCTAAAATGCCCTTAGTCAGCAGCACACACTACGATTATAGAAATCCCTCGGTTAAAACGTTGACTCCACTCTCAGCTGGCCCGCTGACTGCTCTGACCAAACTGACACACACACACACACACACACACCCACCCAAAGCTGACCAGTTGAAACAGCTGGCGCCTCCTCTGGCTTTGCGCTCCGCTGGGCCGCAGCGCTCAACTCCTCTCGACAGTGAGTGTATGAGAGGGCCACGGTACTGAAGCGTTGACTCGTGTTGGCAGAGATAAAGAGAGAGGACACAAGCTGGAAATCTCTTGCTCAACAGGGGTTGCAGTTCAGTAAATCAACCAGGAGATGGCCATCATGCACTATCCTAACGGTCTCACTTGTATTTAAGGATGGATTATATAGCTTTTATACTTATATTTACTTATGAAAATGTAGCTTGAAGGTTTTTCATTAAGATAAGACTGAAAAGTTTTTTTAAGAACATTATTTTAGAGGAGACACCCTGAGGCAACAACATTGTTTTTCATACACTGGACAATTTGGGCTATTTTGCTTCCATAACATGCCTTATTTTTCAGACTCGTGGAAAGAAAACATTTAAAATAAAAACACATTTCGTTGTGTATTTCACCATTTTGTCTATTCGTGTCTGTAGATTTCCCCTAAACTCACTGAAAGTTGGCATCAGATAATGCCTCCCTTGAATATTTGAATAGAATTTTACAAAACGTATCTTTAAAGCCAGACTGAGCCAGAAATCTCTTTAGTAGCTCTTACATCCACCAAGGTTTCCAGTTTCATTTCTATCTGTAATCTGAAGGTTTTTAAAGAGGGCTTTGGTCATCATATAGCATTCATAGCCGGATTTATATAACAAGTTATCAATCAAAACATGGCAAAAATAGATTTTCTTTTTTTATGGCTGTTCTGACTTATGTGATAAAAAGAGATATTCAAAATTCCTTGTTGTAAAAGCCTTTGACTAATGATTATGCACATTCTGCATATTTAAACCTACATTTTCAGAAAACTTTAAATAAATAATTTTCTTCATGTTTAGTATTCAACTTGGGAAGTTTCATGGGGATATGTATTAGTTACATATTTTATCATATTCACCTGGGGTGTCTCTTCTCAAAGAGGCTCACAGTGCAGCAGTGCCTGTGGTATTGCTGCTTGCACCACTCATACAAACGTGACATCTTTGCTTCAAACATCCAAGCCAGAAACACTGGTGAAATCGGCTGCTTCACAGGGAAAAACACCAAACTTAACCGTTTGGCAAAGTTAGCGAAAATTTAGGAAACTGCGAACATGAGCAAAAGGTTAGAAAAGTAACGCACTGTGAACGTTATTGATAAATTAGAAAAGCAACGCACTGTGAAAGTTAGCGGAAAGTTAGGAAAGCGACTCACTACGAACGTTAGCAGGAAGTCAGGAAAGCAACGCTCTGCAAACGTTAGCAGGAAGTTAGGAAAGTAACGCTCTGCAAACGTTAGCAGGAAGTTAAGAAAGTAACGCTCTGCAAACGTTAGCAGGAAGTTAAGAAAGTAACGCACTGCAAACGTTAGCAGGAAGTTAAGAAAGTAACGCTCTGCAAACGTTAGCAGGAAGTTAAGAAAGTAACGCTCTGCAAACGTTAGCAGGAAGTTAAGAAAGTAACGCACTGCAAACGTTAGCAGGAAGTTAAGAAAGTAACGCACTGCAAACGTTAGCAGGAAGTTAGGAAAGTAACGCACTGCAAACGTTAGCAGGAAGTTAAGAAAGCAACGCTCTGCGAACGTTAGCAGGAAGTAAGGAACGTGTGGTAAGCAATGCCATGGGAACGTGAGCGATAAGTTAGGAAAGCAACACACTGCGAACGTTAGTATAAAGTTAGGAAAGCAATGCACTGCGACCTTTCCGCGTGAAACGAACTGTGCATGAACCATATCTTTTACCAAAATCTAACGGCCCCCGGAACATTAAGAAAAAACGTTCCTACGTAACCCCAAGGGAACGTTTTCCGAAAAGTAAAGCAAGACAGCAAATCACTAAATCTGGCCATGAAAAAACACAGGTTGGGGTTACCTTTACCGCGGTTATGAAGCACAGCATATATGTATTTAATGGAGGTATTATGCCGGCGGTAACATTATTATTGTTATTAATATAATTATTAAGTAAGTATAAGTATATTCCTCGCTTTACGGTCAGATGCATTCTTTTCTAAGCATTCTCCTTGCGCTGTGTGTGTCGCAGAGGGGCGGCGTGCTCTTTTGGACCTCCGGTCCCATCATGCCACACACAACATGCCACTCTGCACCAGCCGAACAGCCTCAGGTGGCGTGATTGATCAATGCCACAACTCCAATGGCAACTAGTCATTTCAGCCACTCCTCTCCATCGCTCACAACGCGTGGAGCCGATTGCTTAAAAAGACCACACGCATGCAACCCCCTAAGACACATTGCAGCAGACTGTGTGTGTGTGTGTGTGTGTGTGTGTGTGTGTGTGTGTGTGTGTTCGCTTTGATTAATGGATCTGCGGTTTTCATTTTCTTTTCACCAACTCGTAGAAGAACATTCAGGGAAAAAAATAAGGGGGTAGTCAATTTGAATCAAAGTACGTTCAGTGACCTGCACATGTATGCACTTCTGTATGCTAACGTGACATATATCAAGAATCAAAGCCAAATTAGCCAATACTGTTCTTGATGAATCAAGAGACTTGTATATATACTGTATATACTCAATTGGTAACCAAATATACAATGCTTATTAATCTGTTTCAAAACTATTACTTATCCAAGGAGATTGCTGAGTGTGTTGTTTTTTGCAGCACTACACTGCATCACATTCAAATAGATTTTGCTAGTGCATTTATATTCACTTGTGGGAGTTGCAGGACCACATAAGCTCGTGCTCAGCAGTATTACTGGATCAGCTACAGGCCGACCTCACCATAACCCCGTCGCTCCTCACGTTCAGGCCGGTTGTTACTTTAACCATTTTAGGTCACAGATGTTTTGCCGGCATAACGGCTTGTGCGTTTCCCGTGGCATGTAGCTGAAATGAGGATTTAACTGAGTGCACGCACTCTTTTTCTCTCAACAGCAAAGCTCCTCACTGAGATCCATTGCTCTTCAGATTTGCGGATGGGGACAACAGCACATAAACTGCATGCATATTCTCCGTAGATTGAGGACTGCGGTCTCAGTACCTGAGGCTGAAATGGATCTCCGGGGCGAGTCCACGTTGACGTTCATGTCTACTGGTTGTTGCGACTCCCACCTTCACTCCGGGGCTCAGACGCCTGAGGATGAATTTGGTAACACACTGCCAGCACTCCCACAGCCACAGTCACAGTAAACGAAAGCAAAAACTGCCTAGGGCTCTACAGGCTGTCCTGTCTGCACGTAGCCAGCAGATGTGTGAAACCACAGGGGATCGGGAGGAGTCTCATAGGTCCAAACTGAAATGCTCTGTCTACACCAGGGGTGTCAAACAACGACAGGCTTTTGCCAACATTAGCAAGGAATACTAATTGTTTTTGCCGATCTTTCAGCAGATTTGGATAGCCAAAAGAAGCATGAAGTCAAGTCATTTGTAGCATCTTCAGTTGCAATCGAGCACTGACATTACAGATGTTGCTCAACTGTCCGTATTCATTCGTGGTGTTGATGAGACTTTGGCGGTCACCGAGGAGTTCCTTGAGTTGGTACCCATGACAGACAGTGAATTACATTTTTAGCGCTCTTGTTGAAGCGCTAGACCGGGTCGGAGTGGACTGGACCTGTGCTGTCAGTGTGGCTACAGGCGGAGCACCATCAATGGTCGGGAGAAAAACAGGCGTTGTGACGAAATTCAGGGAGAAAGTACAAGCTGCAAATGGAGAACAATGTTTTGGGACATTTCATTGTATTTTGTACCAGGAGGCATTGTGTTTCAAGTCGTTCACAATAGATCATGTCATGAAAGTGGTTGTCCGGACTGCTTTGTGACACGTTTGACATAAGCTTGACATAAGCTTGTGTTTTGGTAAGCTTGGACCTCTGGGTCAGGAGTGATAGGCGGTGGCGCCGTTCAGGGGACAGTCGCGCTGAACCGCAGCCATAGCACTGTCTCCAAACCGTATTGACATCGAAAAAAGAGGCTTCCGACACACTATTCAGCTGTAAAGAGCTGGAAGCGGTTGTTTGAATCCTTGCTTGAGCCGTACATATCCATGACCTGAACATGTCTGCGGCCTCCATGTATACATCCAGCTTTGATAACGTTAAAAACATTGGAAAAAATGAAATCCTCTTCCAGGTACAAGAGAAGCTGCTGCCGCGTTGCTCTATTTTATGCCCGGAGATAAATTTAGCTAAATGTGTTCCATCCCTGAAGGGAACCTGAAGGTGAGAAGGGACGATTATGACAGAGGGTTGAGACGAGTAATGAGACATGACGGAGAACGTTTAACAAGAAACAGGTGGCATATTGATTTTAGCGACGATTAAGTGATTAATTGACCAATTTTGATTATTTTACTAACAAGGGCTGACATTGAGAAGTCTGTTGAAGAGGAGAGATGGGGGGGGCGGGGGGGTCTGTCAAAATGAAACTGAAAATGTCTGTCACTACGAGCAACTCCCTTCACATAAATAGGGATAAACAAAACAAACAAAAAAGGATTATAACAGCTCCAATTCACGTTATCTCACTTTACAGGACGGCATTGAAGGTTGTGTGTAGGACCGTTTGTTTGAATCAGCCCTTGGGAGGATAGCTTAGCCAACAAAATGTGGTGGGCCCTTTTTTTCCTCTTCACAGCAGTCATTCCAACGGATCATAGGAAGAAGAGCACAGGTGTCACTTACGACATCAACGGGGGCTCCGTTCTATTCCGGTGCGAATGCACAATAACAGCTATAACGGATTTCAGCAATTTGAATATTTGCTCTTGTGCTTTTCCCCACTGTGACAATGTCAGCATATCGTCAGTGAACAAGGCCTGCTAGTGGAATAAATACAAACATGGCATGAAGACATCCCCCTCCAAAGTGTTGGCTCAGACTTCATGGCATCACCCAAAAATGTATGCCAGTTATGGCATCACCAAAAAAAGTCATGAGGAGCCAATCATATTTTTTTGTAGCAGAGTATGGAGCGGGTTTTCTAAGTATTGTGGCTTGTGTTTTTGGCCGAGGAAATAAATAAATAAATGTATATTATGTGAATCATTCAGTAACAGTGGTATGAGTGGTTTGTGTACCTGAGTGTGTGGATGCCTGTGGTGGGGTCCGTAATTGCATTAAAGGGCCACTTCAGCGGTTTAGTGACGTGTACAGTGTTGGGACTCAGTGGATCCAAAATGTCCCTCAATGCAACTCAAATGTGTCTTTTAGTTGTTTACTCTTGCCCAAGCCTTTCAATCTCTACTCCACAGTTTTTAACGCTGTCTTTTTAATTTAATTTTTATAAATGGCTGTGCAGTAGGCCTACTTGCCATTTATTGGCTGTGATAATATAACATCTGACACATAACATTGGGGAGGGGACTTTTTCTTTAATAAAAGAAATAAAATCCCAAATCATTGTTTTACATACAATCACAGGAATATACACACCTGCCGAATCAATGTTATTTTTGATAGAACTGTCCCTTTTTAAACCCCCTGTTGTCAGTAGCACGTGCAGTGTGCGCTTCCTCCGTCAGAGGGCGCATGCACAACTCTCAGTTCCAAAAAAATTCTCAAATACAAATAAAAAATTCCCCGAAACACACATGCTTGGGAGTATGGAGACACTTTAACGAATGTATTGCCACTCCAGGCAAATGTTTACCTTTGCGCGAGGTCATCGGCACGTGCGAGCTCGTCCCCCTCTTCTCCCCCCCGCCACTTAAGTCAACGCCGCGCACGAGAAGCTGGGCGCGTTCTCCCCACGTTTGTGCAGCTCGCGCGGGTCGGGAGTCGAGACCACGAAACATCTCCGTCGGAAAGGGAAACGAGGAGGGAGGGAGAGCGAGAGAGAGGGGGAGAGAGGACATGAACGGAAGGGAGGCAGAAATCACAGACATGCCAAGCTGTACACACACGCGCAGCAGCAGCAGCGCAATTTTAGGGCGTGCAGAGAGGCGCCAAACAAAGTAGCGTTTACCGGATAAACGCAAACACTGGTGTTTCTTTTTTACATTTTTTTTTGTCCTCCTGGAAATACTTCCGCTGCCGGAGAGCGTTGTTCAGCCCGTGTGTTGTGTGGACAAGAGGGTTCCGGCCGTTGTGCAAACCCTGCCCTGTGTATTATCTATTTTACCCCCCTCCTTTATTGTTTGCTGTGGATACTACGGGAAGTTGTTGTTGTCGTTTTTTTTTTTTTTTGGGGACGTTTAACTTCCGAGGAAACGTTAATGCAAATGTTCGGTCGCTGACTCCGGGATTTTGGTTCCACTAAACGGACTTGAAACGCAACGTGTGTTGTTGTCTCCCCCCGCCTTACCCTCACACGTCGTATTGTGAGGCTGTGCCGTTTGGTTCACTGAAATGTGAGCCACTACAGTGAAGTCGGTTCATGACAAAAACCGCTGCTTCCAGCTGTTTTCTTCCCCGCTGCTGGAACGCCTCCCCCCCGGTTGGATTGGATATGAGAAGCAAACTTTTTAAGAATGAAGAGGAGAAAATTCCCGTAGCACGTCTCTGTCGTCTGCTTGCATTGGCGCCGTGCACGCGGAGCTGGATCCGTGTCATGATTTGAGTCTTTTATTTTTCATTTTTACTTGTTTCTTTCCTTCCCCTTTTCCCCCCATGTCGCCGGAGTCGGGGGAGCCGACGTGCGTCCGTCTGGGATGGGGGGGAATGTAAGCGCGGTGACGCACGGTTGCGAAATCGCCTGATCAATCGAGCTGATAAGCGAATGATTTAAAAAGGTCCCGGGCGCAGGTAGGGAGCCGATTTTAGCGTGGCTGCTCGCGCGCCGTGCAACACCCCCCCCTTCCCGTTCCCCGCTGCTCTCAGCTGCTCCGCCGCCGCCGCCGAGCCAGTTCGGGGACTCGGCTCAGATACTTTGAGTGCGCGCGCGGGGAGTCCCCTCCGCCCCGCAGCCCCTGGAGCCGCTATGGAGGAGTGGAGGCAATGCGGCCGGTGGTTGATAGACTGCAAGGTCCTGCCCCCGAACCACCGGGTCGTGTGGCCCACGGCGGCCGTCTTCGACCTGGCGCAGGCTCTGCGAGACGGGGTGCTGCTGTGCCAGATGTTGCACAACCTCTCGCCGGGGTCGGTGGACCTGAAGGAGATCAATTTTAGACCCCAGATGTCACAGGTGAGTTGCGAACTTCCAACCGGCAAGATGATGGGCTGTTTGATCACACACACACACACACACACACACACACACACACACACACACACACACACACACTCTCTCTGCTTCTCCTTCACACCTTGGGGTTCCATGGTTCCATGAGTTGTTCGGAGGAGGTTTGGAATTACATTTTTTTTTTTCAGCATTACGTTCCTGGATTTTAGTCCACAGGTTTGAGCCCTCCTGTCCACAACAAGCCCACTTATTGCACCCAATATAGTACATCTGTGATATCTCTCACGGCTCTTTGACCCCGACGAAAGGAGCACGCTGCTGTGAGCCATGCAACCCAAGCATTTTCTTTTTTTGTTGGAGCTACTACCAGAAGTCACTGTTTTGACGTCTCGAGGCTTCATCAGGGTGCATCCTGTTGTCAGGGTACGAGGAGGGTGCCGGTGAAAAGGATTCGACACGTTTTCTGCTTCCTGCTAAAAAAGAGCGTTATCCAGTCAGAGACCAAAGATAATAGTCTGTTTTCCACTGCTTTCTGTTGACCTTTTCTGGCGCTTGACGGGTGTGGCAGCTTCACGTGGAGAGTAGAGCGAAATCCTTGGGGGGAAAAGTCACGAGCGATTCTGGCCGCAAATCTCCTCGATTCGGTGAACCTGTATCCAAAGCTGAGGATTGCTTGCATTTTTTAAAGTTTCCTCGTGCTGTATTTTTCAGGAGGGTTTGGAGGGAATCAATCCGTGCTTCCAAAAGCCAACGTGTGGAAGTGTTTGAGCGCGGGAAGTTGACGCGACTGTGGAGGCGGAGCAAAAGTGTTATATGGCAAACGCTCCCGTTGACGTGTTCAGTGTGCGCTGAAGCACCGCTGAACGTTCACTGTGCGGTGATGGAAGTCTTTTCCCCGTGTGTTTGTAGTGGTAAAGCTTCCCGTAGTGCAGCGACAGAAATGACACTCTCACTCCGTTCTGATAATCCGTCAAAGGCCGATATGACGACGATAGTTCGGAGCAGGAAAGGGCCGAATGCCGATTGATCGGCCGATGCCCATCGAGGGGTCGATTGTTTTTCAAACTGAAAACGGGGTCGGATATGACTTGTTTTAGCCTCAATCACCAGAGTAACGTCCAAGTGGAGAATCGCTTTGGGAGAAAACCACATCTCAAAACAGTAGAAATGGTAAATATAAAAAAATATTATCGGTAGTCACATACACACAGATCATTTTCAGCAAGTGTCCCCTCGTTATGTGTTTTAAAGGCTGCATGCAAAACGGCCATCCGGCCGCTATCGGCGCTGGGCCGGGACCGGGCTCTGGGATCACGTGATGGGGCGTATCTATGTTCACAGGCTCAATAATGAAAAGATAATTGATGCTAGTTGCAACCTCAACCCCTGGTCTTCCCTTCTCTTTTGCCTGGTAACCACCAGTAGCCGGGACTTATCAGCTCAAAGGCCGCTGACTTCCATGATTACAGAGAGGGGGAGAGAGAGGGAGAGGTCTGGATGGCTCGCTTTGATCCGCCCACTAATCCCATGCTCCCGGTCCCACTGTGTGAATCCTCCGCAAGGGTGAAAGTGTGTGTGTGTGTGGGGGGGTAGTCCCTCGGTGACAAATTGGGTTAAACCAAACCCTGGCAGCAGAACAGTCGCGTGTGATTCATGATAAGCAAAAAGGTCAGGGAGCGCGCCGGCTTTCACACTCGGAGTCCGTGGGCCTAATGAAGACGAGGGGAAGCGGAGCGATTACACACTTTGCCCCTGATTAATGCTTTCTTAAATAGAGTTTTGTCTTGAATATGCCTCACTCGTTAAACAGTTAGTCCCGTTATGTTTGACGTATAGGTTTTAATGCTGTGCGACCCCACCCCTCCCTCCCTCCCGCCCCCGCCGCATCGGAAAAGAGTAACATCCAGTCAAAATGGAAGTGCGTCTCCCTTTTTTATTCTAACGGACCCTAATCCCAATTTAAACACTGGCAGTGATCCCAGTTGGTCCTCCGGTGCATTACCTTCGTGCCTCGGTGCATTCTTGAGAGCTCAAGAGAGTCTTTTGATGGAGAGAGCGTCCATAAAGCGGCACGTGGACATCTGGATCTGTGACTGTGACTTTTCCCACATGTTGAGTGTGCACGCCGGCCGCGGCCTCAAGGGTTTTCCAACGTGGGTTTTTACAATTTGAGTTTTTTTTTTTACGGTTTTCAGGGTGGAGTTTTTTTGGGCGAGCCGGTTTGAGACCGCTAAGAGGTGCGTTTTGATTGTGAGGATGTGCTGTTTTTTCTCTTCCCTTTTGTAATCATTGTCCATCATTTGTGTTTTGGTCAGTTAATGGTACAACAACTACAACACCAAAAAGCAGCATTTGAAGGCGCAGGTCTTCTCTCTGGGGATTTTCCTGATGCCTTTTCACGATTTACCGGCATTTTACAGACGGCGCATTTGGTAAAATAATCATTTGGTTTTGCACTCGGATGACGCTACTGAACAAATAAGGGTGCATTCAAGTGTCTAATAAGTGGAAACATCCTTCCAAGCATTATTCCAGCTCACAGCGAGGACGTTTACAGTGATACTCACGGAGTAACTGATGAAGCACTGAACTGGAAGGACGCGTCACGGACATCTGAACGTAGCCGCTCTAGCAGTAAATAACGATGGTTTGTCGGGGTGAGTCTCGGGCCGCGTCCAAAGCAGGCATTTTAAATTATTTTAGTTTTTTTCCTTCCCATTCAGGCCTTCTTTCCACATGTTGGCCACATGTTTGGCCTGTGACATGTTCTCATGTATTGGTGATCAGAGAATCTGGGTTTTTTCACGGATCCTCAGCGTGTTTTTATCTTATTTTTTTCTTGCGTCAACTGAGTTTGTGTGCGTCTGCCTCAATACGCGGAGAGGAGGCGGGAAGTACCTCCCGCGGGGAAATAAGCCGGACAAAGATGACCTTCGTTGAGGCGGTCAAATAAATCCCTGGTTGTATTTTTTATTTTTTTTTAAAGGATGGCGAGACCTCTTTACCTCGCAGCCCTGAGTGGACGATTAATGAGCACCGTTGCTTCGGAGCTCCAAACGTGTGTAGATATCCAGAATGCAGCGCCTGGGGCTGCGTGTGAAAGACAAGACCGAGCTGAAGCCTTTTGTGTGTTTTTCTTTTTTTCTTCTTTCTGTTGGTGAGGTGGTTGTGAATACCTTTGGGATGACTCAGGTGGATATGAATGTGTGTCACTGTACTCCTGCACTTTGGTTTTCCCGTGTGTGTGTGTGTGTGTGTGTGTGTGTGTGTGTGTGTGTGTGTGTTGCTGTGTGAGTGAGCGATGTTACGGTACCTGTGCTCAGACCTGAATCACTGCTGGCTGAGCCCAGAGGTCTCCTTGGATCTCCTCGGCGCTGCGCGGGACTCCGGGTCTCGCGCTGAGCTTGCCGCTTCCACTCTGGATAAACGAGAGTTCTTCCTCTGTGTCCGGCTCCCACCGGCAAGTTACAGGAGCTGGTTTGAATACGCTTTTAAAAAATAAAATAGATTCTGCTATTCATACTACATAGCCAACAACCATATAGCTGCAAACCCGTGATTGATTTAACAGTGCGGCACCAGCCTGGTGGTCAGGTTACACACACAGTGGACCTCACTATTCCATAATGGTTATGGAAGGGCCCGAGAATTCTTCTGAAACTGACTTTAGCTTTGCTTCCCAGCGGCGGCGGCAACCGGTCGTAAGAAGAACCGGTACTTGCTCTTTCGGTTCTGGTTTGGTCTCCATCGACTTTTGAGAATCAAAAATCTAATCTGTCTCTCTTTAGTATTCTAGCTTTTCGGCGTTCTTCAGAAGCTGCCTATGTGTTTGGAGAGAAGCGCTGACTCAACAGAAAAACAGGACTGGTTTGTTTGTTCATCAAAGGAGTCAAGGGCTGTTCAAAGTGTGAAGCTATTGTTTGAAGTGGTAATAATATTAATTGTGGTATATAACTCTCATTGAAATAGTAGTATTCATCATCGGAAGCGTAAACCCCGAGCTGAGCCCCGTCTCAAAGAGCTCTGCAGGGTTTGAAATCCGATTCAGAGGGCGTGTGCGGCGTGGTGACTGCCGGCCCACCTCCTATTCTGAAATCTTTTGTTTGCGTCCAGTACGGGGAAGGGCTCCGCGACTACTGAAGACAAGACAACCACCCACTAGTGCCTCTCCCCCCAGGAGTAATTTAATCTCTGCATTCCGTCTAGCGCTGACCTCGTGACCCCAGCGTGCGCCGGATGCAGGTAATACTGCTAATGGAGCTCGTTAGGGACACGTCCCGTGCTGCACAGCTGGGGCGTTGCACTGGAAGCTAATGGGATTGACAAAGGGGGAGGGGAGACCAGGCCAGGGGTTTCCTAACCCTTTGTGTGAGCTAATCCTGCTCCTAAGGTCACAGAAAGCATTTGAACTGTAACTTTTGATGTTCGTGTGGCTTGTGTGTTGACATTTCCACAACTGGCTCCAAAACTGTTATTTCTTGAGGGGATGAAAATGGCTTTTTTGTCTTAACCGTCCAGTGTCACGGCAAGCAGGCCGACTTTCACACTGACCTAGGAACAGTTCAGGGGCAGTAGGCTGTCGACGGGTTTCAATACCATGGTGACAGACGATATATATGTGGATATATGTTTGTGTATCTATTTTTTTTGTCTGTCTCTGAAATCCAGTCTAAACTGTCAACAATTCTAAATGTTATCTTTGTACTTTGATATTGTCACCTGGAGTGATTTTTTGCATTAAAAACACACAATTCAAATTATTAGGAAAGAAAAGATGAGAAGGAAAGTTAAACATCTTAATTCCCTCTCTAGTATTGCTGTGAAAACATCTCCTTCCAGCTACTTTATTTATTCAAGCTTTTTGACAAAAACTTGATTTTACAAGATTACAATGGACACGTCCTGATAATGTCATAATTTACATTATACCATGTTTTTACTGCATCATAATCCATCTCAATGGACTAGTACGCTAGCTGTTAGCTGCCAACGTTCCTCGCTCTCCTCCTGCCGGTTTCTCCACGGATCTGTTGTTCACAATGTACCGTCATCAGGCTTTGCCACTAGAAAGCACTGAGTCTACCGATCGCTTATTTTTAATGTATATGGTCTGTTAACGATCAGCAGTAAAAGTTTATTTCCACTTTGATGGTTAAACTGCACTGTTTATCCACCGTTCACATACGTGCCGAACCGCGAGAGGGGATTGCAGATCACAGATCAACTACGGCCCATTACAAGCAAAATGATTATCATAACCAACAGGAATGATGGCCAGAGCTATGATAACATGAACCAGGTTGTGAAAATACATAAATGAATAAATAATGGTCCTTTTTAATCCCAAGGGTTATGTAAGAGGCCAAAGCAATCTATTGATCTGCCGGATCCCTTTTCACACTGAGGTAAGATCACATAATACAGAGCAGTATATCGCGAGCTGGGAGGAATTCAGTGTCCGGTTCAAGGTCACTTGATCAGGGCGGATGTGCATGCCTTTCAACGGGAGGGAGCCTGAACTGTGTCCAGTTGAAGGACAGTCTTGGCCTGAAAGTAAAAGTAAAAAAAAAAGAAGTAAAAAAAACAACAGTGAAGGATTTAAGTGCTTCTGCCCAGCTGCTGCTGTTTAACTCGTGACACTTTCCTGTAAGCTGAAAAAGAATTTATCCTCTGAAAATGAAGTTTATCTGCGTGTGCGTGCCAATTCCCTGAACTGCATCCACGTTTCCTTCACTTGCATCGTCCCACTGAGAGACGCGGGACAAGCCGTGAGGACCGGGCAAATTGAGGAAACACCTTTTTTTTGTTTGAGATTTGACACATGCTTTCATCCGAAGCCGTATTTGTTGATGATGAACAGCTGGATGAGACGGTCTGCTGTATGTGCTTTCCAAATTAATGCAAGAATATAATACAAGTGTTTCGGTGGTTTCAAAGTAGTCCGATCCTCTGTCACTTACAGATACCCCCACCCGCCCCCCCAAAAACAAAACCCCCCTCTCCTCACTCCTTGCTCCAAAACAGAAGTAAGAGCGTTGGGAAGGGCCTTCACAATGGCGGATCAAGCAAGGATCAAATAAGGGAATTGGCATGCACCCCGCGTTTCAGCTGTACAAACAACGTCGAAATATCCTTAATGTCTTCAGAGGAACGGCCCACAGTGTTAAAGCAGCTGGTGTGTGTGTGTGTGTGTGTGTGTGTGTGTGTGTGTGCCTCCTCAGTGCAGTGGTGGTTTGACATTCAGCACATGAAAAGATTGGGTGAACATTGAACAAGGGGTGTAAAAAATATATACTTTAACTGTTACTGTTCATCCAAAATTATTTTAAAAGTTACTTGAATAACAATATGACTTCCTTTACTTCTCCATGGTGCTTCAGGATTATTATAAAGCTCTCACCCTCTAAATCCCCAGTTTCTACCCTTAACACAACTGTCTCGTGTGGATATCCAGGTGTGAACATCTGTCTCTTTTTAAAACGGCTTAACACATTAACACAAATAAAGCTTGATGACGCACAAGGGGCAAGAGAACCATTGTTGCATTGCATGTCTGCGTAATGAAAGTAGAAACAATGGCAACTTTGACAGAAACTAGCCCGGAGCAAAATAAATAAAAAAGGCAAACAATGGCGTTGAATCACTTTCGTAAAACATCTAAATAAATCCCCTAATAAACTCTAAGATGAGACGAGTGCTCGCATGAAAGCACTTTGCAAAAAAAGCAGATAAATGACTGCACCAGAGAGATTAAAGGTGATTCTGTAATTTAGCAAATTCAGCCTTCTTGCTTCCTGGTTCCTGGTTATTTAACTTTAGGGGGTGAAGAGACGAGGAAATATGACTTGAGAAAAAACACCTGCCGGACAGTAAATTGATATTATGTCGGACTTTACACTTGGTTGCTGTCTTATCATTTCTTGACTCGCACGTTTTGCTTTTAATAAATAATCTCGACCCCTTCCACCACACACAACCTGCTCTACGGTTATTGTTCAACAGACGCATGGCACACTTTGTATTGACATGCTATTCATATTGCCATACAAAGTATGCTTTGCTATGTTATTGACGAAAAATCCTGTCGGGTGAAGAGGTCTGCCTCTAAATGCAGCGGATCGTAAGCTTTCGACTCATCCGCAGATGTTATTGGTGAGACAACATCTCACAGCCACAAGCGTTCACGAGATAAATAGATGTGAGGCTGTAAAGGCGCACAGCGCGGGAAGAATGCACCGCACCGACATAAATAGGAGAGCGGTTAAGTAGTCTTTGTATAATGCAGCAGGCAAATGAATCGCATAGTAGTTGAGGTCAATATTCATTAATTGTAAATTAATGGTCACACGTACGCTGCTGCAGGGCTGCTGCTCACGGCAGGACTGCTGAACGGGCCCACAGGGCACAGGCCCAGGGGCCCAACAGGGCTAAGGGGAGGCTACTGCTAACGTTTCTTGTTGGGAAGTAACAAAGAGACTCAAAACACCAGAGAGACACACAAAACCACCACAGAGACACACAAAGCTACCACAAAGAGACTCAAAACTTCCACAGAGACGCACAACTAGCAAAAAGAGAAACAAAACAACCACAAAGAGACACAAAACGACCACAAGGAGTTGGCTACATGGATACAAAAAGGCTAAAAAGAGACATGGCACGAGCAAATTGTGACACAAAATGACCACAAAGAGACAGTAAAACTTCCACAAAGAGATGCAAACTGACCAAAACTGTGTCTCTTTGAATCTGTGGCTCTATTTGTTTCATTTTTTTGTATGGGAGTATGGGGTTCCTTGACCTGCCTTTGCCCAAGGGGCCCATTGTCTCAAAATCCATCAAAGCTGCTGCTGCTGCTGCTGCTTGAAGAAACCGAAACAGGAAGTGGCCGTGGAATTAAAAAAAGCCCCTTTTGTTCATCGCTCTCCAACAGAGGCCGATGGCACGCACTGTATGCTGTGGAGCGCAACCCTCCGCTACCACAAGATGTGCTACTGAAGCAGATTTGACTCACACTACTAACATTACAAGGGGAATGTTAAGTGCTTGCATTGGGAATAAACCAATATAAAACATATAAACAAGTATGTAAATGCAGATTTTAAGCAAGGATTAGGAATCACTACATTTAATAAATGATTCAATAATCATTGACTAGTAATGATGTAATGCTAAGTAATGTAGCTCTCACAGCCTAACTGGCGACTTTTGAATCCCCGTTTTAAAAGCCCTGCGTGTGATTGGTGCACGAGCTTAACACTTTCCAGCCGCAAGAGTCTAAAAATGGGTCTCGCTTCCAAATGCAGGCGCTGAACACTCGGCTGCACTTTGCCCCAATTTGAATGTGGGCCGCGCAGGCCGTGATGCGACAATTCGGGCGGAAAGGGTCGAGTTCTGAATTGTTGGGGGATGCGACCGCGCATTGATGCTGCGGCCCAACCTCGTTCACAGGAGGACCGACAAACGGGGAAAGTGAGCAAGTGCGGCTTGTATGTCATCAGATTTGATGAACTATCAAATATCGGTAGGCCTCAAATGTCCCATCCGATTTGGTACAAATGACAAAATGCATCACGCTGGCATACGAGGGGGAACGAAATTCATTTGGGGTCGGGCGAGATGGAAAGAACATTTCTCTCCTGAGTTTTTTATTTTTATTGTATCATTAAACATCTAAAAAGGAAACTAGTTTTGGCAGAAAAAACCCAAAGTAATTACAGCAGATGGAGCACCGTGTGTCGGCCCAGTGATGCAAGTTTTTGAAACCGCATTGCAAAAAATGTATCATCCTTTTCATCCGGTATTCTGCAGTGACTTGAACGTGACTCAGCCGGTCTAGTGTGACTCAGCCAGGGCCATGCAGTTTTGTTGTGTGTATTTAATGAGAAGAAAAAGAAATAAGCACTCCTCCACAACACTCCCCCACCTAAAGCCTGTGGAGCATTTATCTGCCCCCTCACTCTTCCCTCTTTCTCTGCCAAGCATTCCTCAGGGAAGTCAGAGGGGGAACTCTGAGTTGATCTCATCTTTTTAGGCTGCGAGGGAGAATTTAAGTGATGTCATGTAAAGGCAGTTTACAGCTAATCTAGTTAAAAGCATTTCACTGTTGAGAGTGGAGACCTCCCTTTTTTTTCTTTCTTTTTTCTGAGTAGAATTAACTTTATAATCTTGCCTGTGTGAAAAAACCCCAGTGGAGAGTGGAGGCTTGTTCTGTTAAGTCTCCCTCTCATAATCATCTTACCTAACTAACTCTCAGGGGACACGTCACACATTGAGGAAAAGCGAGCCGCCGTGAAAACACGGCATTCGTTTTTGTTTTTTTTGCCATTCCAATAGAGACGGACAAAAGGGATCACGCAGCCTTATGGAGGCCGTCTGATTTCTAAAGAGGCTCCATCTGCGTAGCGGTTGTTGGGGGTGATTAGCATGGGCATGCGGTGGAATGGCGCCTGGATCTTCCTGGAGCCAGCTACCCCTTTTTTAAAATTGATTTTGGCTCCTTAGTCGTTAATCAGCGAGTCAGTTTTCTCCTTCCAGGGGCTTGACTGGCATCTGTCTTCATCCTCGACTGTCCGTGATGACACTTGGCCTGTTAGTCGGCGAGCTGTCGTCAGAGCAGTGCTGTTTGCCGGAGTCCAAGGCCGTGTCCACACTACTACTGCTACGATTTCCATTTCAAAACGCATATCTTTTGCGTTTTGTGTCGCGTTC
This sequence comes from Taurulus bubalis, assembly GCF_910589615.1. Classification (NCBI taxonomy): domain Eukaryota; kingdom Metazoa; phylum Chordata; class Actinopteri; order Perciformes; family Cottidae; genus Taurulus; species Taurulus bubalis. Next base: position 5,091,593 of record NC_136607.1, read on the forward strand.
GGTGTGAACACAGCATTAGCGTGTCCTTCCCTGATTCGTCACGCCCCCTATCACATGACCCTTTTTCCGGAAGAACACAAAACAGACATGGACGTCGATTTTTTTTTTTAAGCGTTACTTGCGTTGTTGTCTGCGTTACTTGCGTAGCAGCTGTTGTGCAGTGAAATTCTGCTTCCTGTTTACGCTGCCACGTGCAGGCCCAGTTGGACATGTGACATGCGTTTTCAAATGGTGCCGTGTGGACGCAGATCATTTCGGAGTCAAAATGGGAGTTTTAAAATGAAAAAGCATTGGTGTGGAAGGAGGCAAACTCCAGTTGTTGTGCTGGCAGACTTGATTGTGGACGCTTCTCGCCGAAGAGAACAGATTAGGATCTGGATTGCACAGCAGCTCCGTGGACGACTGCAAACCTCACACACACACACACAACACACACACACTCTCACACACTCTCTCTAATACATTAGCAGCCTCTTTCTGGGGGGAAGATAAACAGCTTTATATTTTCTCTATCTCTTCGCCGAAGGAAATGGATAATATGAACCCTCGTGACGCACTGCCTGGCAGCTAAGTATAGGAGGAGTGTTTATGCGTTGCACTCGCCATGGATTTCTCTCAGGGCCTTTGCCACAGAAGCCCCGCGAGAAAGCGCCGATATCCAATTACCGACGCGCATCGATCGCATCCCATAATTGGCCGCGCAGTGGGCAGGGCACAGAGGCAGGGTTACAGCGCTCGCGACTGGTCCGCTCAAAGAGGCCAGAGCTTATTGATCCCCGCCGCGGCTCGGTCTCCAGTTAATCATGCAAACAAAGTGGAACAGTGTGTCGCCGGTTGTCGAGGGCGGAAGAGATCGTTTCCTCGCGCTCCACCTTTAGGTCGGGCGGGGGCACGCTGCTCTGTGATCTGTCATTTAAACCCCTACCCGAGTTTTTGTCTCGTTCAAATGCACAGGTTTTTTGTCAGCGTCGTTGTCTCCGAATGCAGAGTTTTATTTGAGTATCTCTTCGTTTCTTGGTCATGTGCCGGGACCCCCCCCAAAGCGATTCTGACATATTTGACACAGGAATGAAATAAAAGCAGGTTGATCTTAGCGGTTTCCACGAAGCTGTAACCAGCAGGGGTTCACTGTGTACACCTGATGAACGATGAATCCAAAATCGTGACCGTTCCGCTGATCGACTCGTCTTTTCAGCACCGATGAACTCCGCAGAACGAACTTAGGCCTGAGAATTCAATTCTCCTGTCGGTTAAATATACACCGGTTATAGTCTTTGGGAAGTAATCGCATCATAAATGTTGAATACGACCACCCACCGCCAACAGCTCCAGTATCTGTCCCAAGGACGGGGGAGTGAACCCACGTTGTCCAGTCGAAGGCCGTCCTCTCTAACGCAAAGAAAGCTTGTCGGTCTTTCACAGACATTCATTTGTATTCTTCATGTTTCAGACCAAGGTTTCTTCACTATATCTGAAATATGCTGCCATCGTGCATGCTAATGCCATTGTAATTGTCACTGTTAACAAAAGCCAGGAAACCCCTTTAAATAAAAAGCTTTTATCTGCTCGGGGAAGTTATCTTGCAGAATGTTCACAGCAATCCGGTGGACATGACTGGAAAAAGCTTTGAGGGAAAAGTAAGTGAAAAGAAAAAAGAAGTAGAAAAAAAAGAACCTGCGGAAAACGATAAGTCAGACAACAGACGGTTCTGAGACGGCACGTATTGTATTTCCACTATGCGTTGCAACACCGACACAAATTCCTCAGCGCTAGTTGTGCTTGTATTCAGTCCACTGACCTAAGCTTCGCGTGAGGGCCGTCGTCTCTCCTGCAATGTGCAACCGTCTCTCTCAGAGCGACGTTGCACTTTGTACTGCGTCGACCCGCTTTGAGAACAAATGAAAATAGTTTTCTTTCGCACATTCGGAGCTGCACGAGATCTCGAGTTGCCCCGTCGTTGATCACAGCCTTTTATTTCATGTCCATCTCATTCAGTGTCCATGTAAAAACTACTGCCGCTGTTTCAGCACTTGTCTGCACGTCCACCACTTCAGACGTAGTATGATCCAGTTGATGAGGGAAGGAAAACTTTTTTTAATGATTTTTATTTTTTTTCCCCCAAACTGAATTGACTATCTCTCCGGTTTTCTGTAACGCGGGCAAGTTGTCCTGTCCGTCCGTGATTGATGACATTTCTTAAAAACCAATTTCTCCCGAGTGCCAGCATGAGGTAGAGGCAGGTGAGCTTCCTCGCCTCCCGTCTCCCATCGCAAGAAAACAGGTGAGGAGAAACGGTAAACCTGCCACCCGTTTGGTGTTAGCATAATGAAAGCAACGGAGCGTGAACACGCGAGAGCTAAACAATTTAGAATTTAATAGGACGGAAGCTCCCGGGGAAGAGCAAAGAGAGAGAGAGACGCACAGAAGGTGCAGGCGCAGAGAATCTGATTGAGAGGAAGCTTTTAGTAGCTTTCTCCTGTGAAATTGAGCATGTCCCTCACAATGACGGGCACCACTCATCTGGTTCTCCGCAAGGGAACCTCCATTAGCAGACAAATATTTGCCTGAACGGCACACGGATGTGACAGCGAGGATTTAGGGACGCCGCGGTGGCCTCTGGGTCAGCAAACCTTTGCTTTGCTACGCTAACCCTCCTCTCTGTGTGGAGGCCATGGGCCGGATGTTTTTCCTGTTTGGAAAGGGACTTTCATCAGGTCGTTATGTTAATAATTAATACATCTAGTAATACAGTAGTTTCCTTCATACTTTTGGAAGGCTTCCACTCATCATGCGCAGATGTACTTTAATCAGGTTGTTAGGTCAGATCAATTATTAATACCACGTTGTTTCCTTCTTACCTTTGAAATTCTTCCTCAAATATTAACTTTAAAATCTTTTTTTTCTTCATTGATCTTATTCTTGGAAATGAATGCCAAATTTGGCTTTCGTGCCAAGAGTTAGATGAGAAGAATGCAGCCACGCTCAGCTAGTAATTAGCAGGCAGTTAGCTTTGCTGAGAAAAACAAAAAAAAGAGGACAGAACACCTGAAGTGTCCTGTTCCTTCATTTCAGTTTAAGTATGATATACATGTTGGTAACAAAAAATGTGAGGTGCTGGTCGGCAGATGTTCTCAGCTTTGAACAGAGCGTCCATGCTAAGCTAATCTCCTAGTGGCGTTAGCTTGATTTTTTTTTCACATAAAGACAGGAAAATTGTATAGATCTTCTCTCCTAACTCCTGGTGAACTATTATTTTCAACCAATTTTAATAGGAGTAAAACAATAAATAATCACCGTGCTTTGCTATAAGAAAAACAACAACAATCGTTTCCTGGTTTTGAAACATGGATGTGGGAACGATGGATATCCCCTTACACATCCGGGTCAGCGTCCCTTTCCTGTTCGCCACATGGAAATAGATGTTCTTTGAGAGCGTTTTACACATGCTTTAATAATTCACAAGGCCGAGAGCAGCAACTGACGGTCCCGTCAACGGTTTTACACACAGGCCTGTTGTATAGAAATAGTGGTGAATGCACAAACCCACCCGGTTGAGAGATTATCAGGGACACCGAGCTAAATCTACTGCAGTCTCATACAACAGCCGATAAACCCAACCTTGAGCCATGTCTTAATGTTTTTAAAAGAGCTGTTGGTTGTGTAACTGCATCACGGAGGAATAACGCTGAAAAGAAATCTCCTTGTTAAGTAAATGTGAAATGCAATTCGAAATGACAGGTTGATTCATCTCCCCTCCCTCCTCCATTCCTTTTTTTTTCTGAGGATATTCACACAGCTTCCCACTCTTCCTCAGTGAGACACAGAGTTGTGTAATCCCCTCTCCTCCGCTCCCCGTGCACTTTGCCAGACAACACGAAACATCTGGACGGAGAACAGAGGGTTCAGACTGCACCCATCCCCACCTCGGACCAGTCCAACAAGGCTTGGCCCAAGTCTGGACGCCACGCTGTTATTCCCCCCCCCCTCATTCTCATCATGACTTTTGCCGATTTCTGAGAAGAAGGCGTGGGTGTGTTCGGGTTCTCGAGTGATCGCCGTGTTGTGCAAAGGGTGTAATTTTCTTTCTCTGAGTGGGGTGAAAGAAAAAAAGAAGAAAAAACACTGGTGTTATTTTCTTCTCTACATTTCTATCCTGACAACCTGTAACCTGTTTTCCCAGAGGCCTCGGTGCTGCACGTCTTCAGGTTGCGCTTTCTCACAAATGTTCACATCTCAAGTGGTGTTTCACTTTGGTCCTCCGTCATTTTAAAGAATACGTTGTAACATTTTCTCCGCCTGCGGGATCTTGAGATCACAGGGCTGCTTCTGCGCTGCGCACCGTTTTAAGAATTCGAGCAGCGAGTTTTGGAAGGAAACCTCTGTGTGCTGATGTCACACAAGCTTTCTTTTTCCATCATTGATCCCAGGTGAGTATGCAGTGCAGGTGCTGCAGCCAGAATTAGAACCGTGGAATAAAAAAAAGTGGTAACTTCTGCTTTTACTGCTTTGAATTCTTATATTTGCCTTTTCATCCAACCGTGTCTGTTTCAGTTTCAGTTGCTTCAGCCATGTCGAGAAGACACGGAGGCAGAGGATGCAGTTCCCCCAAATCCATGCAAATGATATACCGTTGTCTGCTTTATTTGGGGAAACGTGCTGGTAAATCAATGGTTATTATGGTGCTTTCGGCAAAAATGGGCATTTATAGAAATATCTTATTTGAAAAAAGAAAGTATATCCTGATTGCTGTGAAACAATGAAGGCCTGCACGAGAAACACTTTTATATATCGGAATCACAATTGGAAAAAGGGCAGTTTTCAAATTGCAAGAGTTGCACAGTTCGAATTGTAATGCATCTTAACAAGCAAGGACTTTGCTCATGACTTTGCTCGTCTTGATGACAACACCCCGCGTAGCCAATTAATGTTACTTCTGCCAGTGGCTGTTCTTACTTTATTGTTTTGGTTCACTCTCTTGATCATTCTTTTATGTGTTTAAGGCGTCTTGACCGAAATATTCCTTTCCCAAATTTGTAAAATGAAAAAGATACACATACTGAATTGTTAATTATTAAAATATTGGTATCTGTACCCACTAATCTATTTGAGTCAGCATTGGGCTGATTTCTGGAACATACTGGAACATTTAGCAGCTAAAGAGCAAGATCCTTCCCTCGGGATCAAAACAACAGATTACAGAGAGGGAATATCATTCCAATAATGCTCTGTGTTGGACTTTGTAAATCAAGTTTGTCGTATCAAATTAAAGATGATTTGTCAAACACATTATATCATGAAGGGGATCACTGCAGCATCTCTGAACCAGAAGCCCCCGGGATTCAGACCAGCGAGCCGCTCTTCCCGGCAGTCTGTGAAGCTAACGCGTCTGTTAGCTCCAGCTCATTTGTGCAGGGATCAGTTGTGGGTCGGCTGTCAAAACATCGCCAGATGTGGCGAACCAGTACTATCCGGGGTCAGACTTTGGAGTGTTTGGGGTTTTTTGAGTCGGGGAAGTAGGGCTCCAAACAGATTTTGGAAAGGTCTTCGTCAACAAGCCACGGACATATTTTATTTAATTCTATTCACATGGAAACAAAATGTGTTTGTGATTCTGCTCGTAGAGCATGTAGACCACTGGAATAACGATGATTCTATTTAGTTTTAATGGTTCAGCCCGAAGGCAGTTGCTGCAAACTGGGGTAACTGGTATCGCAATGCTTTTACCAGGCGTTCACACCAGACCATTGTTTCAAGACAACGCGTCCTCACATTTGTCACACAATGAAACTGGGTCTTTCCCTCCCTCGAGTTTACCCCCACCATGTATTCATTAACTCAATGGCAACAGGCCTCTCACAGGGAAAAAATGAAATGTAATTCATTAAACCTTCTGCTGTCTCCACCTTGGTCGCTTAGGTCGTAGCCTTTTGGTACGCGGCGCATGGAGACGTGCGACTGTTTCCACTTTTTCCGGCGAGTGTTTAGCTGAGGGGTTGAATGTATGTTGAGTTCGACCTGCTCGTCTTTGCCCCCGCCGGCGCTCTTTCATTTCTCTCCTCCTTACCTTGCTTTCCAATCTGACTTGACCTTGACGGAGAATAAGGGGAGTACGGCATCGCATTTTCCCCGACTGCCACCTTCAGATAGCCCTTTGAGATGATGAAGTGCAAGGCCTGGTGACATTCATCTCTCCCACACACGCCCCCCCCCCTTCTCTCAACAGCGCTCACCTCCATTCTCTTGGCCGTCTTTGTCCCGGCTAAGGTGGGGAGGAAATGAAAACCTTGCCCTCGGAAAATAATGAAACTCTTAAGAGATAGAGAACCTTTGTTCAAGTGCGTTATATTTTAGATCATAGAAGACATCGAATGGTATTAAAGTGCTTTAGAAAGGTGGCCCCCCCGCCCGTCTAGACACCAATGTGAAAATCCGGCCGGTAGGAGCCGCCATGGAAAGAGTAGGCAATACAAGGTGTTCAGCCACCGCAAAACACGAGAGGTCCTTGAGCATGAACCCGTCACTGGCCATCCAAGCGTGTTTGACAGTTGCTGCAGCGGAACGCGAGATCAGCCGCGGACAGACACAAGACACGCGCACTCGCACACACACAAGCGATTACATAATCCTCTCCGGGCAGAGATGATAATAGCAAGGAAGGTTTGTGTCTTCTTCTGCTAACACATTCCCAGTAGAGTTTTATAGCACGTGATGATGCTCCCCATTAGAGGTGTGCTCCCAATTCATCCACACAATGTATTGGTTCGGAGCCGGCGCACAGACATATTGCATCTCTTAGGTATTTAATTGTCTTTAAATGTCAGCACGAGTGATGATACTATTGGGAGATCATTACAGGCCTCGCTGGCTTAAATGAGCTTACTTTCTAACCAGGCGGCTGAATGGCACTGGGGATCGGCTGTTTGACTGGCACGACTGATGTATATTCTCTCGCCGGAATTTAATTTGTGTAATCACGGAGGCAACCTTTTAGGAAAAGCGCAGCATCGTTGAACACTAGTTTGATTGATGACTGCAAATCTGCTCTGGGCTGTGGTCTGTCAGTCGTGCTTCTGTTTTATTTGTGGGAAACGTAGTGAGCTGGCTTCTCCCCAATCCAAACTGAAACATGGTAGTTTCTTTGAAATGTTGCAAAGGAAGGGCAAAATGTAGTTCACGGTCTTTATTAATATTGATATGGTTTAGCCTATTAGTTTATTGCTACTTAATTATGGGGGTTAGAACACGCTCTGGTGCGTCTTAATCAAATTTACGCCTTAAACATGTCTGGACCACTTGGCCATGTAAAGGATGATATTATCAACATACTGGAAATCCTGTTGAGTGTGTGTGTGTGTGTGTGGCTCTCACCGCCTTGAGCCGTTGTCTCATCTCCTATCATCATCTTGAGCCACATTAGATTTAGTTATTGTTTTTGTCTGTTTTTTGTTTTTTTTGACAACCGCTTGCTGCCCGCAGATTGAGCGCTGGCCCTCAAAGGTCACCTCAAAGCTTTGTTTTGTACCGACCTTTGTTGCCAGCCATGCCAGCAGCATGCCTGCTAGGTATGGCGACGTTGGTCCGCCCGTAAACAACCGAAGACGGGCGTCGACGGCGCGAAACACGCTGCCTCGATCCCATCGCACCCGTGCTGACGCTCCATTTGTACATTATCTTTGAGAGAATTTACAAGCGTTCCAAATTGTAAAACAAATGTAGATTCTTCTTCACACTTCACCTTGTACTCATTCAGTTCTCTGATGCTAATTGTCCATTTTACCTTGATCCAAGTTGCCTGTTTAGTCACCATTTGAAAGCTTTAAAAAGGGAAGAAAAAAGAAGCAGCCTTTGAATACATGGCAATGGAGGTGGCTCTGGAGCAGCGGTAACACTCCAATCACAGCCTCGTCTCTCCGTGACATGTGTGCTCTCATCAAGGTTGCGAGACAACACAAATTATTATTTGCCCTTATTGAGATACAGAGGATGAAGCGAGAAGACGCGTGGGAACACAAACACTTCCGAGCCGCTGGCGCCTTGAAGCGCTTGTTCCCAATTAGGGCCGGATCCGCGTGGTTCTGAGAATGAACAGGATCCCGCGCAGAACCTCTGTCTTTATGAAAGCACAATCAAACCAGCGGAATGAAAAGAAGACATTTCCTTTTTCTCATCTTCCTAATGACAGGTTGCCAACGCCTCGGGGCAAAGCGGGAGCACGGTAATGAGAAAAGAACAATAGGACGGCTTGCCAGACTACAAAACGTGATGGGAACACAGGATTCCCCGCCATTTCTTTTATACCGACTTTAACGATCCGTTTGATTAATTGGCTATTTGGTTTTAATGCGGTTCCAGCAGCGGCTTTCTATTGCCTGTGCCCCGGGGCAAGGCAGCCGAAAACTTTTAGCTAACGTCTTCACGACTGTGTGCCGGGTTCTCTTTTTTCCGACAGCTGTGTCCCCAAACAGTTGACTGAGCCGGATTGCACTAGAAACTCGTCTCCTTCACTCTTCACTACAGCATCTGCTGCTTGAATTATTTAACTGCCTGAGATCATTAGGTCTGTTTGCGGTTTGCACAGCAGCAATCGCAACTGTCATTACAGCTGTATGAGACTCACTTGCTATCGAATGGTCTGGGTAAAGTAAAGGTACTTCTAAGACGTGGCTTCATTAATGGCCACACACAAACGCACAATGCCTGGTTTAAAGTGCCAGTTGTGCTGTGAGCGAAGTGGCGAGAGTCCCGTCAATACTGTGACACTCTTTATTGTTGATGTCAAATCTGCAGAAAATACTCTCTCTGGATGGCTGGCAGGCTTATCTCGACATGGCATAACAAAGCTATCTGAAACTAGAAAGGTGTACTCAGTAGAATGCAGACCAGGTGTTTCTGCAAGGACCACTGCTGCATTGTGGGATTGAATGAGTGCAACCATACAATTGTCAAACTCCCCTTCCTAGACACCAATGATCTGTTGGGCGTCGTGAAACACACTTCATTCAAACTAAGAGGCGATCGATGCATGCAGGCAATCGGCTCAAAGTAATCTTTTAAGACGCGTTGTAGTGCAAACGGTTTGATATTTTATTGAAGTGGCTGTCTTGATCTTATTTAACATGCTTTCAGTGTGAACGTCGCAAAAGATGTGTGTTTTAAAATGGAGAACGTAGCAGTAGTAGTGTGGACACGGCCTCAGTAAGCTGTCTGCCTGCATAGCAACAGCTGAGTGGCAGTGGCGTACTCAGCAGATTGTGTCCTGGTAGTTCTGGTAGCTGTTAGTCAAACACAGCATCCACACTAATAAAGGCCTCTCTCCCCCCCTACCGACTGGGGTCCGGTTAAAAGTTAAAAGCCGTGTAAAACAGGCAATGAAATGTGTTTTGAGAGCGTCTGAGTTCACCACGAACTCCAGGGGTCCTTGAACAGTTAGATTCAGCAGAATGCCAGATAAGCCGTGGACAACGCTGAGGTGCACACACACACACACACACTGTCATGGAAATGTGTTATATTCATATGTTCATGTCATTCATTTACGCTGAGTTTTAAATAATTAATATGCTTTTAAAAGAAAGACGCTCAAAATATTAGCAGGCATACGCTGAGTATATCTATACATGTTTATTCTTTTAATCAAACTATTGTCTCTCATTCATTTGTGTCATTAAAGGTTTATTAGATGCTTTGGAATTCTTATTGTTAGTTTAAATACTACATTTTCTCACTTTTTCATGTTTACACCGAGATTTCACAAAATGTTTGGTGATGGAAATTTGGTTTAAAGTCATGGAAATCCATTAGTCAAAATGTGTGTATACACACACACACACACACACACACACACACACACACACACACACACACACACACACACACACTCTTCCCGGTAATGAGATGGTAATAATCAAGAGTAAAAAATAGAAGGCACGGTTTGTGCATCTGCTCGATTTAACAGGAAAAGAAGAGCGACGGCGCTGCTTCTGCTTCAGCAGACGCACATAAAGGTTATTGATTGATTGCTGTCTGGCAGTTAATGATTCATGATCAGCTCATGATCTGAGTGGACTTACGATAACGTGTCACGTGTGTGAAAGCGTTTGTTCTTTAAGAACCCAAACTGAACCTCCCAACGTTATGTACAGAAGCCCGATTGCATAATAGAGGGAAGTTCTTCTTAGTGAACACGTTGGTGGTTGACACATAGGCATAATAAAAGTAGAATCCTGAAGGTTGATTCAATCTCCTGTAAACATACAGCAAATCGATCAATATGCAGGTTATGAGGTTCCTAATGCAGAGTTTAACTGGTTCCATAGATGTTGACAGGGCGCCACAGACCACCGCCTGCAGTTCATCATCAATAGCCCAGTGCTGGCGGCGGGATGAATAAGCTCACAACACGCATTCAGATGTTAGGATTTCAAACAGGTTTATACAATAGTGGAAGAAGTTGTGCAGAAATGTCACGCCTCAAGAATCCAGGCCTGGAAAGCACTGTGAGGGATGGAGTGAATAATTGCGGGACCCCCTCACTTCTCCGTGCCCACTTTTTAATACATATTTTTTAAAGCCAATCATAGAGAGCGGGGATTGATGGTCTAGTTTGCATGATTTTTCCCCCGTCCAGGTCTGACTGTTGGAGAGATCTGACTGTTCATTTGCTGAATATTAAAGCCATCTGTTGGCGTTCGCTTCCTCCTCAGGACATCACCCCCCCACACCCCAAACAGTCAAATTAGATCAGAGCAGCAAACCGTCCTGCAGATCAACAACGGGTGGGTGGGTGGGAGAGGAGAGGCCTGACGTGTCCGGCCATGCGCAGAGAGAGAGTTGTGCTCTGTAAATCACGTCTCTGGTTGTCAAGCTCACAGCTACATACTTCTGTAGTCAGTATTTAGTCAGTAAAACACACCCATGTGCCTCAAGACGAGGTGTGAATACAGTGTGAACCGACTGCTCCTCTCCCAACCGACCTGCATGCGTTGCCAGATTGTGATGGATGGGTTTTTCCCGGGTCGAAACCCCCAAAAAACGTGGTGATTGGTTGCTGCTGCCGGTCGGAAGGAAGGGGGTTAGGAGGAGGAGGGAGAGTCGCTGATCGCGGCCCAGTTGCACAGAGAAATTGATCAGAAAGCTTAAGCGGGGGGATCTGGCTCGAGGTTTAATGAATAATTTAAATGCGGATGATGACTCAGCGCTCGTAGCTGTGGTTTTGCCTCTTGTGAGGAATTTACAGTAACATTTAATATAGTTTGTTTTGTTTAAAGGGGAGGGAGGTTTCTGTGGGATTAAAATACATCCCTTCACTTTTCTCATGTGTTTGGAATTCCAGTAAGCGCAGAAGGTACATTTATTATTATTTATATTTTTTGCAGCGTCCCCTCCACTGATCCAGGTTTTATGAACACACACACGCAAAAAAATCATCATTCTTCATTCCGACAACCGGATGTTTTCTTCAGCCTACAAAAGGGTTATTTATCTTCCCAGGGCTGGATGCCAGAGGAATGTCGGAGCGTTGAGATATACCTATTTGACGCGCCGCATCGCGTCCGAAAATAAATGACCAGCTCACAGAATGTCTGCACGCGGTCATCGGCCTTGGCAACGCGCCCATATATTGTCAAAAATGTCCAGGGCAGGAAGTACATTCATAAACAGCTGAAAATAAACATAATTCAAGCAGGCAACAATGCCTAATTATGCCTGAAAGCCGTCTGGGAGGTGAAATAGACTGAGTGGAAAGGACTCCACAGCAATTTTGATGACTGATTTCATTCTTTTGGGCCACTTGTCAAGTAGAAAGAATGTGCTGCTTTCCCCTGGTCGTATACATTCAGACTGTTGGAAAAGGAGACAGCGTAATGATTCAGTTCATCAAAAACTATAATCGGCCTATTGAACAGATGAAGTAATCGGTTGTTGCAGCCCTGAAACACGGCACTCTGCTGGGCCGGGTTCGTCCATTACGGCTCCTTGTTCCCTCTCTCCAGGTGACGATAAGATCCTTCCAGACAAAGGCACAGCCTGAGATCCCTTCGTTTCTATTACGAAGCCTTTATTCTATTTTGAGCTGTGAGTTATGGAGTACCCACAGCCTCTCTCTCTCTCTCTCTCTCTCTCTCTCTCTCTCTCTCTCTCTCTCTCTCTCTCTCTCTCTCTCTCTCTCTCTCTCTCTGCGTGTATGGCAGAGTGGCTGCTCTGATTTAATGCGAGGAGCTGTTCGTCCCCTCCTTGCCTATCCTGCAACCGCTGCAGGCCGAGCCCTAATGGACGCGGGGAGAAAACAAGCCCAGCCGTCTAATGGCCAGACTCCTAATGCAGTGCTAGAATAATCAGGAACAGGGAGGCGGTGTGTGTGTGTGTGTGTGTGTGTGTGGTTTCCGGTTTGTGGGGTCGCGGAGGTTGACGTGCTTGGACCACTTGGACCCTCCCTCCTCTTCATTCCCCCGAGTGACCCAGGGGACTGTTGACCCCGCTGGGAGGAAGTTGTGATGTAACTCCTCCGGGACGAGCTCTAACGGATTAGATTTATTAGAGTAATGTTGATGAATGTGGACTTGATGTTTCCGGTGGTGGAAAGAGGGTGAGGAGTGCCTTTCGGCTGGAGGAAGCTTCGATGGACAGATTAAAGTGGACTCGAGACGATGAGCAACGAGATTAGAGATTTCTTGGTTTTTGAAGCGCACAAAGTAAAAATAACTGTAATTTGCAGTGTAAAACATTCCCAGTTAATTTATATTGTTAAACTACTGAAACGATTCGCGAATTAATGTGCAGAAAGTACTATTTTGACATTTCGAGTAATCTTTCAAACAGAAATGCAAGAATATTTTGGGGTTTTTGACTGCTGATAACAAGGGGATACTGTGATATAGACCAAACTAATCAAATAATAATAATTGAAAAAAAAGCTCTAAACTGCAATGTCTTCTGGCCTCAGGAAACGGAAGAAAAGCAATTCAAAACAATCTGTTCCTTTTAATAAAACAATCTCAACCTTTACCCCCAATATTGAAGGGAAGAGTTGATATGAGCCCTGATTCTTTGACCTCATATTTCAGAAGTTTATGGAACTTGTTTGGCACCCGGGCCGCGGTCCTTTACAGCCGTTTTATTGCGCCGGAGGATATTTTGGCCCTATTACTTGTTCGCAACGGCCCAATTTATGTTGTTCTTTGCTCTTCGATCTTATTTTCTGACCAGAGTGGCAAAGCCTGTCCCGTTATGTAAGTTTGTTGGATCTCAGACCGGTCTTTGTAACGCTCTGGTTGCAGAGGAAGTGAAGACAGAGCTTGTTTATTTATGGGGCAGGGAGGTCTTTCCCCCTTTCTCTGTGAAACTCTCAGAGTCAAACAAACAGCCGGAGGAAGCCTCGTAAAGAGTTTTCACGTCTCGGCCCGTGACTCATTGTACCGATTCAGATGGAGCCCGGACTCCAGAGTCACGCCTGTAAAGGTTGCGCTGCTCCCTTTGCTCTGAGGAAAGCCCCTTCTGCTGCTGAGCTCATGCACACGGGCTGCACTTTCATTTGGGATTTCTTCAGCCTTTTTTTAATATTTTTTATGACGCTTTTCCTAGCTGCAATGGAAGAAATACAACCTTTAAAAGTAAGAAAGAATAACATAAATGAACCATGCAGAAAATGTTAAAGCAGGTAAATAAGTAAAAATAAGAAAACAAAACAATTAAAACAACCATATGCATAGCTAGATGGGCAAAATGGACCAAATATAAGTAAAAATAAGGAAATTGGCAGGTGACTCGCCCTCCCTAACCTCACAGGTTTCTGGATCTTGTTGGCTCTAGAGGCTCAGTATCTCATGTTTCACCAAGATGCAACCCTGTTTGTTTATTTCAAAGGTATTGCAGCATTAAGAACTGAAAGCCCCACATGATTCTTAATTTATTTTTTAAAACAACATCCATCTGGGAGGGAAACCCCTGAATGAGCTTCAAGGCGACCCCCCCCCCCCCTCCTCTGTGATGAGATCAGGGAGTTCGCGCTGGCTGTTCTGCGTGTCCAAATTGAGGTTACCACATAGGCAGTCACGGCTTGAGAGGACTTCTCCAGCGCCCGCAACCATCACCGTGACAACGACAGAGAGAGCGTTTACAATTAGCATTCAGTCCCTGATTAGCAGCGCGGGGCATGGCGGACCGCGGAGGCCTCAGACAGACAGGCAGACACAGAATAAAGGTTTCTGAGGTGATTTCTTTTCCTGCGGAGCGTTTCAGACGACGTGCACTTCGCTGCATATTAACGATAACGCAGGTGTGCATCATCTGAGCCTGTGAAGTAAATCGGGCGGAAACTATTTGAACCTGAATGAAACCATCCGCTCTGCTTTACCGCTCTGCTCTATTGTGCAAACAAATACACACACACCCACACACACACCCAGACCGCAATAGTGACACACACACACACACACACGCACACACACACACATACACACACGTGTGAAAAAAGAAAGATACAAACGCTCTGTTGCCGCTGCTTGTCCATTGGCTATAACAGATGATATTTACATAGCAGTTTGGATAAGTGTGTGGTGCCATTAGCAGGATGGATCGTTGCAAAGTGAACAGGGATTTATTACAGAGCTAAAGCCCTGTATCTGTGTGTGTGTGTGTGTGTGTGTGTGAAAAAAATAAAAGAGGGATGTCTCTTTTCCGATCCTCATGTTTCCATTCATTCTCTTTGACTCTCTTTTGCATACATGCGTGTTCTCCCCGGGGCGTGACGGAGCGGCGGCGCCGGGCCACGCCCCGGGCTCCCGGCCCCGTCCTCCAGCAGATGGGAAAGCTCCTCTTATTATCGCAGCTCTCCAGCACACCTCTGAGACTTCATCATCCTCATATCTCCCGCCTCATAGCGGCCCGGCTCTTTGCGTCTTTTAGGATCCTGTGTGTGTGTGTGTGTGTGTGTGTGTGTGTGTGTGTGTCAGGTTATCACTCTAAGGCTTATCTGGTCGCTTGCATTATCTGGGCACAGCGACTGGATTGTGTTTGATTTGCTGATTTGCGGGTAGTGAGATGTTACTGTTGTTATTCCACATGGATGGCTGCAGTGCAAGGGGACGAGGAGGAGGAGGAGGAGGAGGAGGAGGAGGAGGAGGAGGAGGAGGAGGAGGAGGAGGCACAGGGAGAAAGGCCAAACCATTGTCATGGATCAAAGATCAAAGATTGTCTAGCCGATGATGGAGAAGCAAACGGGCGCATGAAAATTCAGGGAGCAGCTTTGCCTCGCTGGAGGCTTAGAGGCAATTTGTATTGTGTGTGTGTGTGTTTGTGTGTGTGTGTGTGTGTGTGTTCTTCAAATGCTGTTGTATCAGACTTGGCTTTCATTCTTTGTCTAGATCCTATTTGCAAGGAGTGAATGCTCGATGTGAGAGCAAGCTGGTTTAAAATGGCTAATTCACACCCATTAAACTCCGCTTGGATGGATACTTTTTATTTGGAAACTTTAACACACTCGCAATGAAAAAAAAAGAGAGAAGAGAATAAAAGAAAACAACTGCATGTGCGTTATCCCTATCCATTAAATAATGTTGACTCCTGGGCCTGAATTGGTCGCTGACGCTGATCCACCACTTTGTCAATATGTGCACTGATAACGGTGAAAGCCGCTCTCTGCTTGGATCTATTGCTATTGATCAGAGAGCTGAATAGAGACACAGCTGCTTCTGCTTCTGCCGGCAGGAGCAGCGATAACGCGGGAGAGTTGAGAGTCTCTGTTGTGCCCGACGACTTTGCCTCCGCCCGACATCACTCAGCCGGAAACAACAGGCGAGCTCTGGCTGCATTTCCCGCTGATTGAACATTATGATGCGTAACCGAGATATCGCTTCTTTTGAAGAAAGATTTTTGAATTCATCAGCGCTAAAACGATCGGGGGCGATGAATGGAAAATTAGTCCGAAGCAAATATGCTCATCATTTGGATTGTCGATTTTGAAATTTGTAATTGAATTGTTAATTGTTTATGGGCATAACAGTTTGAGCTATGGAGATATAGGCAACGGCAGTTGTCATTAATTGTGTCCGTTTTTTAAGACCAAACGATTATGAACGGGACGAATCAATTGTATGTGCATAAAATGATTAGAGGGCTTTACAGTCTGTAAAACGTATGCCATGCTCTATCCTTAGGCCATCGGTGGTTCCAGCTGTGCGTCTCCTCTCAACCTTGGCCATCCCCTCTTTAAGGAACATCTGGCCCTCATCCTATCATTTACACAAGAACCACGAAAGAGCACTTGCCACACGCAGCTAGCTATTTTTTCCAAGTGGTCAAAGCCTTCCAGCCTCTCTCTCTCTCTCTCTCTCTCTCTCTCTCTGCCTCTGTATCTTATCTCCAATCCTACGGCGTACTCTGATGCAGCCGAGGGGAAGAGGTGTCACCGATGTACTAAATTACCTTCCACCCGATTGCTATTTCCACCCGTGTCTCTGTAGCCAAATGCTGGACACGCTTCCATTAAGTTGACTAAGGAGCCTCCTGGGAGTTCATTGTAAAAGCTGTCCGGAGTGAATTGTACGAAGTCTCCTGGCCTCCAGAGCAGTCCGAAACTCATAGTCCGAAACTCATTCAGCTTACCAATAATGATAACAGATCAAATTTGGGAGGATAAGAAAAACCTTTATTGATCCCCAGTGGGAAATGTGATTACTGCAGCAGCACAAGGATATAGATAGGTACATATAAAGTGTTATTATGTAAATATAAGTAGAAGTAAAACATATATAATAATCTATATCAAACTAATACAAGGAAATAAGTAAAAATGCAATTAAAAACTAAATCACATGGCAAGTGAAAGTGGTGTGATGTTATTAGTAGCAGCTAAGTCAACAAGGTAATTTAATAGGATTAAGTAATGATACTTAGAGAAGCGGAATCCAATCCAATGGAAATTTGCCATTTTTGTCGACCGAAATGGTCAACGGTATATTTCTGACCATTAATTGACGAATCTTTTCATCCTGAAATCAATGAGCATTTCCACTTGGGTGGTTTGGGGTTAAATTCCTTGGCTTTTAGCTGTATTCATCGCACGCCACTCCCTTCTACAATCCAGAAAATCTCATTTTATCTGCAGATTCAGTTTGATAACCCCCTCATCATACTCCCATTTTTATATTAAAAAAGAAAACGACAAAGGCATTTGGGTGGAAAGCAGAGGCACTTAACAGACTACATCCAGAGTGGAAGTCAAATCCCCAAGGTGAGCTGTATCTGTGTTTGACCGGCATGTTTTCCATCCCCGGCGGCACGCCTTTCTTTTTTTGCCCCATGAAACAGGGCTGAAGCAGACCAGCCGGGTGCCGGGTGCCGGAAAGAGACGTGAAGACATGCGGAAAGGGGGAAGTCACGGCAGTGCACACAGCAATTTAAATTTTAATTGCCTAGATTTATCTTCCCCGTACAGTGTGACGGGCCGATAACTAGGGCTGATAGCACAGAGAGCCTGTTTGTTAAAGCTCGGCAACATCCAGATATCCGGGCGGGAGCCACAAGAAAGAGCAGAATGGATTCACCGCGACATTTCTTAACCTCCGATGAACACCCGCACTTGCAGTACAATACCTTGTTCAGCCGAGGCTTAAGTGCTGAGCGTACCCCCCGAAAGCCTGGCAAATTGGCCCATTTCGGTCCGTCTGTGATGCAACATCCTCTCCGCTCATGAACACAGTGTGCTTCAACACACAGTAAACAGCCACACTGTGCCGAAGGTAATCTTTCTCCAGGTGGTCTGGTTTAGAAAGTCACTCTGTTGGTTTGTTGGTCAGTCCCAGAAAGTGTTCTAAAACCTTATCTTACAAATAGGCTACCATGCTACTGCCAGTAGATGGTCATTTTTAGCTTCGTGCAGTCCATTTTTCATTGTACACTGTTGCCGTTAAAGAAACTCCATGTGACAATCTCAAATACTTTGCAATAGATAAGAGAAAATGTGTCATCACTAAGGGCAGAAAGACTCAAGAGATCATTAAACTAATGATGCATTGCTTGGAAAATATATATCGCAATAGTGTCTTTCTTTCTCCATATAACATTGGAATACTTTTAAACTTTTGTCAGTTAATAAATATATATATATATAATGCATACCACAAATGATACTACTGTCCCGCTAACCAAGCTAAAAGCTGTACACAGTGCACAATACGTCGCTGCAGTGTGCATGACACTAGCGGTGGTCGAATTCGGAAGTAGTGAATGTTAGTAGGTTGGGTCCTCTGTATGCGAATTTTGGTGGTGGCTAGGTCCAAAATGTGAGGGTCAAACTTTAGCTTGCACTGGTTTAAAACATATGATCCCAAAACACATAAACAAACTGTAGCATCAACCTCGAAGGGGATCTGTTCGCCACTTTAAGCTAAACTAGCATTAGCGCGTAACGATTAGCTCAGTGTAAGCTGCGGGATAATGCAGCTCAAATTAGCTTGCGTCAATGTTAGCTTACAGGTGGTTTTCTATACAAAACAGAACATAGCATTAGCATAGAAGGACTTTTATCTGTGAGAAAGCTATTGTCTGTTTTACTTATGCATCAAACAAGTTTTCTTTATTTTTATCTGACACATAGTATTCTTTGTTTTAACCATAGCATTTTTAAATATAGTCTATAATTAGATATGAACGATGACATTTTTTTTCAAAATCATCAGAATTTTTCTGCCGACATCACGAGCACACGCGGCTCCGTCGCTATCCTGTATCCCGCCGGGTTATTGTCCACACTTTATTTGCGACCTACATGTCGTGCGTGTTCTCAGATGAAGTCTGATTAAACATTGAAAAGTTTTCAAAGTTTTCAGAGTGCACATCTGCTCCACTGGCTTGGCTTACTTACCGAAGCTAATAATTCAGTGATTCCTTCCAGAAGCCCAAAGAGCTGGTGAATATGTCTAACAGCCTAGCCGCCACGAGGTGCTGAGATTAGGAGGTCCCCGACTTGTCACACAGAGCCAGCTTCATCATTTAGACCTCACCCCCCCTCTTCTTCCCCCTTTTATTTCCCTGCCTCTTTCACACGGCCTCTTCCATCGCATCCATCCGTCTTTCCTTATCACTCCAGCCGCCCTTTCCGCGAGTGTGCGCTTGACTTATTCTTCCACATCTTTCACCGCGCCGCGGATATTTGTACGCCGGTCACATTTTATAAGGCGTCACCAAAATGAAGATGCTTGACCTCCATCCGTGCTTTTCTCCACCCCCTCCTCTTTCTTTCCATCTGTTAATGCTCAAATCCCAACAGCCATTTAGATTCATTTTCAGGCAAACGCGTGTCAACAAATGCAATGAAAAGTGTAATTGAAAAATCTTCTTATGGGACACAGCGGCATGATGTGTAATTTCCTCAGTAAACACTGTGCCACCATGCTGTTTTGTAATATGCTCGCACTCAATAGGCATTGTACCCTGGAGTTGCATCTCCAAATAGCGCAATATGAAACCGCCCGAATGGCCGACGCCGAGGAACATGAACAATCAGAAATATTTTTTGTTGTGGTTTCTCTTTCCCCGCTGCCAATATTCCAGCAATTAAAACCATACAAAAGTACTTAATTAACTACATTAACGTTCATTTAACTATCTGTTGTCGGAAGTGTAATGACCCTTGTTTGGGCTCCCTAAAAAAATAAATAAACAGCGTCAATTTGAATGCATCAGCTGAAGAAAAGGCAGGCGGCTGGAGGACTAAAAAAGAAAAGGAGCGGGGAAAGAGGGATCGTGGTTCATATTGATGACAGCCGCGTGAGCTCCTGTGGTGATTGAGGGTTCATCAGGTAGTTAATTTGCCGGCGAACGTCGGGGCTCCAGTGAGTGATGCCGTTTAAATGATAGCGCAACGTTGAGCGGAATAACGACCGCGGCTGCTGCCGCCGAGAAAACTTGTTATCCGACTGTCACTAGATGGATAGGCCTCATTTGTAATTAGCATCAAGATAGGAATTTACAAGACTAATTTCCCAAAAATAGAACATGGCGGTTGTTAGCTTGAAGTGCTCGTCGTTATATGCTAATGAATGCTTGCTTGCTTGCTCGTTTTGATGGCTGGAGTTTTACTCGCAGGGAAAAGGAAAATGTCGACAGAATTTTATGAGCTCAGCGTAAATCCATAGAAAACATTATGCCCCGGTCATCAAAAGTTGTTACGCTGGATGTATATATATACATTTTTATGGCGCAGATCAGCAGCAGCAGTGGCGGCGGTGGCAGAGTCCCAGGATCGCTGTGGGAGTGTAATCATCAAAATTTGTTGCCTTCATCCAAACATTATCCTCCCACTGCTCTCTCTCCCCGAGCACACGCACCATAACCACTTAAATCACTTCATGTGAGGATTGAGTGCGTGTCTTCTGAAGAAAGGAACGCGCCCCACTCCCTACCGCGTGACGGATGGCTGGACAGTAGTATATGTCTAATTATCGTTAGCCTCCTGGAGAGAGGAGAGCCTGCTGTAACGGGGACTCTTATTACTGCGACGCCTTGATCAGCAAATAGCTGTTCTCCCCGCTGCGGTTATGCTA
Organism: Taurulus bubalis; assembly: GCF_910589615.1. Classification (NCBI taxonomy): domain Eukaryota; kingdom Metazoa; phylum Chordata; class Actinopteri; order Perciformes; family Cottidae; genus Taurulus; species Taurulus bubalis. The sequence continues at coordinate 5,112,136 of NC_136607.1, forward strand.
AGGCGATGAGGAGATGGCCGTCTGTCTTTCACACTTCAGTTCAGCTACGAGCTTTGGCAATGCCATTACTTGGATGGCACCGAAGTTACGTGACGGATGTCACTGAGCTGCTTTTGCCGAGAAACACTCAAGAATCTCTTACATATTGAAAATATAGCGATCAAAAGTAAAGCCTGTGAAGTCATTTAACATTGCTGTGGGAATGAAAACGGTCTCAATATCACACTGATGTCTCTACCTGACTGCCATTGCGAAGATTGGCCTTTTCTATATAGTTGTTCTTAATGCTGGTCATTGATTCAGGAGCAGGGCTTCTCCTCGCTGCTCTGCTGGACGCCGACTGACTCATTCAGTCACTATATATGTACATTATGGTCATATATGTGTCATAATCACGCTCAGGCTGCCCCCACCTCTCTGTCGATTAGTTGACTAATCCGCTGGTTTGAAATATTCACTTCTGTAAAGCAGCCAGCTACCATGACCTGCCTGACCGGGTAGTGGTTGGATGCATTTTGTGGCCAAGGGAGGTATGCAAAGCGGAGGATGAACGGATTTCCCGTAAACTCTTCACAATAAAAGTCCCCCGTTATTTTTGCTGTCAACTTATATTATTGAAGAGCAGCCGTTAACAAAGCTCTGCTAATATGGCGATGAACACAACAAAAGGCCCTTTGTTTTTCTGTCCTTTTATTTCAATGCAGCAACATCAGAAAATGCTGTTCTCTTGTTTTATGATGATGCATACAAATTAGGGTTGACAAGAAACATTTGAGATGCCTCGTAATGGCGGCGCAGTTCAAAGAGCTGGCAGGTGATTGTGATAACATGATGGGCTGAAAGCAATCTAAACCTGACTTTAAATGAAAGAAAGAAAGAAAGAAAAAGGCCTTTTCTCTGCCCGTATCGAGCGTTTTTAAAGACTAGGAGCGCTGCACATATTCTCATGGTGCATTCTTTATGAATAGCTGTCTTTGTACAGTGTGATGCACGCAGTCTCTTTTTTTTTTTAGACACGTATTCTACATCTGGCCCCTGGCTGGTCTCTGTTGCTTTACAACGAATATGGAAGAGGTGGGAGGAGGGGAGGGAGACACAAATATGTTCCTCAGGGTGCAGCGTCCACCTGCTGCTGCTTCGCAAACAGTTTGTATTTTTTTGCAGTTTACGTTTTATTCTCACTCTCTTCGTCGGTTTTGATCTGGGCTGTGTGTGTGTGTGTGTGTGTGTGTGTGTGTGTGTGTGGGGTACAGACTCCCAGGCTGCAGCGCTGGATGCTCTTCTCTGCTGGTTGCATACACACTCCTCCACAACAAACCCTTTCCCTGTGTGGGTTTTCAAACATGCCACGATCATGCACTGACGCCATAGTTTGCACTGGACGTGATCTTTTTTTTTTTTCCTTGTTTGTGCAAGTATTCTACCTCGGGTTTCGCCCCATTAACTGTCGCGGGGAGAGCCATAAACCAAGCTCTCTGTGTTCAGCATGCCAGCTCAGCTCACCGGAGTATACATGTGCCGGCCTCATCGACCGCCCCTTTGAGTTATTAAAGAGCGCTCGTCGCCTTGAGGGCTGTGTCTGCGGCAAGTGTGTGTGTGGAGGGGATAAAAGTTTTGTCTAAGTGGAGTGCGTCGTCGTATTGAGATACTATCTGAGGGTTTATGTGTGTGTGTGTGTGTGTGTGTGTGTTTTCTCTTAGTCAGCGCGATAACTCCTCCGATAAGGCTAAATGGACTGTTTGCCTCTGTCTCGCGTTATCTCGGTTCACATCCAAACGGACGCGTGAACACATACTGCGCACACGTGCACGGACGCACACACACGTGCACGGACGCACACACACACACGTAGACACATGCAAAGCAGAATATTTGGGCAGCCAGCCCAGGGAGGAAACAAATAAAAAAATCAGCTTATAAAAAGTCTTATTATAGTTTGATTAAACCCTGATACTGTCGTACACAAAACCACAAATTCAAAAGTGGTACTTCATTGAGAAATATTTGTACTCTGTCGGCCTTTTTTTTTTTTTTTTGGGGTGGTAAAAACAAGGTTACACTGATTCCTGTGCTGACGCAACCTGCAGTCTCCTGTCTTGAGTGAATCACTGCACACCCACATAAAAAAAAAAAAAAACAGATGCAGAAAACTCACTGGCGTAGGCTACAGGGCGAAGACATTCCACAGATTTCCCTCAGTAAGTGCAGCTGTGTTTTCACATGAGGGTTGAGCTGATAAGACGGCGTTGGACAGAAGAGGGATGTGGTTAGTCAGACGAATTGAGACCCTTTTTCCTTTTTTTTTTTATCCTAAAGAGCCCCGCCTGAGAGGATGATTGCACTTTGCGATTAGCCAAGAGGACTCATCTGGATGACCTCGCATTATCTTCGTCAGCATGTGCGCGCGTGTGGTCTGCACACCAGTGTGGAGGAATTTGGGCTAGCTGATTATTCAGTTGGTCCAAATGAATGACTCTCAGCAATCTGGAACTTAAGAGCAGAGTTTAACGCACGCCAGTGGACAGTGGAACATAAATCAAATGACTTCATTGGATTTAATATTGGCCTTTGCACACCAAGTTCTGATGTGACTCTAATACCGATGCGAATGGAGTCAAATATGCTCGCAAACATTGTAACATAACCTTGTAATCTTGTAGTCACTTGCATAATTAAAAAAAAAAAACAGGGACACCGGCCTTGTGGTTGCTGTAACTTTGAATTAAGCACCTCTGTATTCCTTTCTTTGTATTTTGTTGTAAACGGCTTTGTGCGAATCAAAGGCCGTTTTGGACAATGACGTGTGCATCCGCCTCCGAGGGCTCGAAACATTTCGTGGGAAAAAAAAACATTTATTTATGGAAACCTAGATCCGGACGGTAGTTTCGGAGTCTGCGAGCGATCGAGAACAGCGAGACAATTCCAGATGAAACAAATGAGATGGTTTTTTCTTTCTTCTTTACCTATATCCTCCGACCCCAGACGGAGTGATGGGGGGTTTTGGATGCAACAGCAGCTCCGGAGCCACAGTGCACAGTTCAGATTTTGTGGACAGCTGTCAAGCCTGTCACGTGTCTGCGGGAAAGATGTCCGAAACAACCTAACTAGCTCAGTCCAGCACCCCCATGGGTCTCCACAGTGACGGACAACTCTACTTCTTGCTTCTTATTAGGTCTGCCAGTCTGACCTGGGGAAAAGTATCTATATTTAATAGAAGATATATATTTTATTATGCGTGTTGCAGACTCTGTCCGGTTCGTCTGGTCTCCTCTGTGCCCTGTGTCATCATAATAAAAAAATGAAATAATCAAAAAGACTGACATCCAGATTTCATCCCCGCAGTGCTTGAGCTGTTGTGCATCTGCGCTGATCAAATATGTCATTACTCAGCCAGCTCCCCTGCATGTAATAGAGTGGACCAGATCCATGTCCAAATAGAATTAGACTCTCAACACTCCCACTCCCTCGCAACAGTATGCAAATAATTACCTCCCCCCGCCCCACTAACCCCCGCACCCCACATCTGCTCGCAGCAGCCGGCTACACCTCATGTGCACACGGGGCCGATGGGAAGGATTGTTTTTTTCCCAGTTGTGGTGCAATGTTCACACAACGCCCGCATCCATCTGTCAGAGCTTGAATGCAAGACGTTGCTTTCCTTCAGATGTTTTTTTGTTTTGTTTTTTTAAGTCGCGCTGCTTTGTTTCCTGGAGGACACGGTACGATTTTGCCGGAACAATAACCCAAGGTGTGGTCTATTTAGTGTGTGTGTGTGTGTGTGTGTGTGTGTGTTGTACATGGTGATATTTTGTTGATCTCCACAGAGAAATCCTCGGGCGGCTATGCTCAAGGGATCATAAGTCAGGGTCATCCCGAACGAGGGATTTAAAATAATAAAATAAAATCCCCCCACACAAACAATGATGGTAAATATCGAGTTTTGAGAAGAGCAAACACCACTCTGAAGTTTAACCCACTCACTTTCTCTCCTTCTTCCTTCCAAAGCAATCAGATAATAAAACACTATTGTGGCTGGGAGAACCTTCCACAGTTGTATAATATAAAACCAGTGAGCAGTAATTTGGCATTTGATTTATAACTAAAAGTGGACTTCCTCAATCACGTTTCACGATCACGTTTTTAGGTCACATGATCACGTTTAATTTTCTTACTCATAAGTCACGTGATCACGTTTCATTTCCTCACTCATGGTCACGTGATCACGTTTCATTTTCTTACTCATAAGTCACGTGATCACGTTTCATTTTCTTACTCATAAGTCACGTAATCACGTTTCATTTTCTTACTCATAAGTCACGTGATCACGTTTCATTTTCTTACTCATAAGTCACGTGATCACGTTTCATTTCCTCACTCGTAGGTCACGTGATCACGTTTCATCTTCTTACTCATAAGTCACGTGATCACATTTCATTTTCTCACTCGTAGGTCACGTGATCACGTTTCATTTTCTTACTCATAAGTCACGTGATCACGTTTCATTTTCTTACTCATAAGTCACGTGATCACGTTTCATTTCCTCACTCGTAGGTCACGTGATCACGTTTCATCTTCTTACTCATAAGTCACGTGATCACATTTCATTTTCTCACTCGTAGGTCACGTGATCACGTTTAATTTTTTCACTCATGGGTCACGTGATCACGTTTCATTTCCTCACTCGCAGGTCATGTGATCACGTTTCATTTTCTTACTCATAAGTCACGTGATCACGTTTCATTTCCTCACTCGTAGGTCATGTGATCACGTTTCATTTTCTCACTCGTAGGTCACGTGATCACATTTCATTTTCTTACTCATAAGCCACGTGATCACGTTTCATTTCCTCACTCGCAGGTCATGTGATTACGTTTCATCTTCTTACTCATAAGTCAATTGATCACGTTTCAATTCCTCACTCGCAGGTCATGTGATCACGTTTCATTTTCTTACTCATAAGTCACGTGATCACGTTTCATGTTCTCACTCATGGTCACGTGATCACGTTTCATTTCCTCACTCATGGTCACGTGATCACTTCCCACAGGGTTGCAAGTTATTCCTTTCAGATCATAATGATACAAAGTGTCAACATCTTGAATCTGCAGCGATCCAGCCGAGGCTCCTTTTTCTAGACATTCGGCACGTGAGCGTGAGGAACGTGAATGTAACCCCCACCGACCCCCACCGACCCCCACTGACCACATGTGAGCGTACGTGACAATTTGGTGTGGCATTTTACAAACATCGCTTAATTTGCTCCATGTCGGCGTCGCTCAGCTGCTGCTCTCCTCTTTGACGAGGCCGCCTTGGTGGAGCCGAACAGACGGATTCCCCTTCTCCTTCGGTACATCCCTCTCCTCCCGTTTTCTCTTCGTCACCCTACCCTCACGAATCATCAAATGGGAAAAGCCAACACGCCGCTTCAGCGGTTGAGATGTTTTGTGTGGATGCCACGATACGGAAAACCTTGAGAGCAGCTGGCTAGCCGGCAACTTCGGGAATAAAAAAAAGGCCTCAAGGACGCTCGTCACGATGTCTGATCTCGTGATTAACGACTGTCCTTGAGGACGTCTTGTTTGTGATACGATTCACCCAACGCGTTGGCTACACCCGCATTGGGCTTCGCCAGCTAATTAATTACCGGCGAACTGATTGCAGCCGAATGCTCCACCTCGCTCCACGGCTTAGAGGAACAGCTTCAGCAGCGCTGCTCTGACTTTAAGGCGGCGGCTCTGTTTTACTGCTGGCAATTTCTCTTGGTCCGCGGGGGCACAGACTGGAGACGTATCTGTCCCGAGGCCTTTTGCTTTTCCTCCATCTCCGCCTCCTTTTCATTTAATTTCAGAACATATCTTTTGGTTTACACCCGGACCCTCTCGTCCATTAAATCCCCCAAGGCTCAGATGATGATGAGTGCCCACAAGGGGAAGTGTGGATACACAGATCAATAAAAGCTGGGGCGGAGTAACACTTTCCAGCGAGGTGCTCGCTCCACCCATCGGCGCCGCTAACCTGCGCTGCACGCAGCAACATCCTAATAAACATCTTTATGATGAGGCTCTAATCTGCTTTAAAACAACCTTTTTTTTTTTTTTTTTTTAGCTCTGCCATCCGAAGCTCTCCACTCTGTTATTCAGCAGCTTAGCAGACGCCCCTCCCTAAAACTCCTTTTTTTTTGCCATCTGCTCTGAAATTAATGGGCATGTTGGAAAGTAGGCTAAATCCAGAGTGACATTTTTTTTTTTTCCTCTCTCTCCTATTTTTAAAGAGGTGCTGCGGGCCGTGTCCAACTGCGTGGGAGACGGAGAAGAGAGAGCCGGCTTATCAAGCTGCTTCTGCTTCTCAGATTTTCTCACCTCTGCCCCCCGGAAAGCGAAGCTGTAGCGTCACGTCAGCTGTCGATGAGCCGCGTTGCTCTTTCGCTGAACCCTCAAGTTGGTCGGCCATGCTGGCTCGTTTTTTTTTCTTTCTTTAGTTTTATTTGCAGAACATTTTCTTGGAAATTCGGTAGGATTTTTTTCTAAAATCCCTGATTTCCGAGCTTTGCTTCTCATGACGGAGCGATTTGGCAACGAGCTCCACAAAAGCACATGGTTCGATGTTATTAATTCAGAAATGTCTCACTCTTATAAACTCAAGCAAAGCAAGAGAAATCCACCCCCCAATATGAGCAGGTCCGTTTGTGGAGACTGAAACTTACATTTCTATTTCACTGGGTCGTATATTTCATTTTTTTTTATGGCGACCTGATGGTAATTTAAAAACAAATTAGCCAACATTATTGTAGTTTGATATCTTCCGAGTTATGACAAGTTATGCCTCACAGACCATTGTGAGTCACAGGATGTATGAATTTATGATTCACAAGAGTTTCACCCCTCACTAATTCACGTAGTCTCAACTGAGGTTGCGGTTGATCTTTTTTTTACAGATATGGAAGAAAAAAAAGACATTTGAATTAGCTAATAAAGTTATGTGACCGTGCATAAATATCCCGCCGTCGTCTCTTAACGTGCAGTGACTTGGCCTGGGAGAAGAAGAAGAAAAAAAACAGCTTCCTGATTTATTTTTAGCCGTTGAATGTTTCATACGCCTGCATGTGAAGCACTCCCTGATGATACAGCATCCGACATATCTGTTGAATATCTAAATACATACACATTCTGAGTTGTATCTTCCAGGAGTACAAAGAAGGATACGGCTGCACTGTTTCCCGCTGCTGCCATGTCGTGGATTTCCGACATCGCAAACTGGCCTAAAAACCTCTAATTATAGGACGGGCACAGTGTTGCATACACGGAGTAGCACTCTCTCTCTCACACACACACACACACACACACACACAGACACATCATTTACACTCTCTCCATGCTTAAGGGGTTGGGGGTGGCGGCTCTGATCTTTCCAAAGGTTTCCTCCTGTGGCCCGTGTGCCAGACTGTCTGAAGAGCCGTCGCCCTCGCCTGCTGGATGAAAAAATTAAATAAGGAAAAAAGACAGTAACATTTGCTTTTCTGTGGCTTTTTCCTCTCCACCATCCCTCCCCTCGTCCTCCTCCTCCTCCATCTCCCACCCACACCCTCCTCGTCCTCCTCCTCGAGGCGGATTACCGGCAGCAACTGGACGTTTGATCCTGCCTTGCTCTCCATCGCTGCTGTATCCCTCCGACAAGGCTCTTTGTATCTCTTTTCTCTTCTCTGTGTGTCTTACTCTGACTGTCTTCTTTTTTCTTAAAAAAAAAAGATAAGCGTTAAGCCCTTTTTTTTTGCGCTGTCTGCCGTTTGATGTCTGAGATTCAGCAATAGTCTACTACCGGGGTGCCGGCAGGACAGCTGGGTCACAGATAGGTGAGGAGGCAATTCAATGTTAGTATGAGTGGTGCAGAGAGGATCAGAGAGACAGGTGGGGGGGAATTTAGGATCATTTCCTCAGATAACACAGGAGCAATGTAAATGGATAATTACCTGTCATGAAGATGAGAGGTTATCACAACCAATACCTCCCTCGACATCTTTGTTTCATGCTCATGAATAAACAAAAAGAAGAAAAACACATACACATCCCCCTCCCGTGCCTCCCCCCCGCCATCTATTATTCTGTCTTCGGTGATTAATTGGGTGGGGGGGGCAAGCTTTCCGGTGTAAATTGCGGTGTAACGGTCCAAACAGGAAGTGTGCCCCCAACGCGTGAGGCTGCAGAGGGGTGACACGGGCCAAAGGAAGCTGTGACCGTGTGATGCGATGTGACAGAGGACGGTATTCACTGACCTTAAGCTGTCACGCTAAAGCGTAAACATATTTGGTTCACTCCGGCCGGAGTGTTGTGGCGTTTGAGTCGAGGAAAACACCCCAAATTACCTCCCCCGCCCCACCACCCCTCAATATTGGCCCTGATTACTGGGTCGCAAACTCTGGAAAGACCAGCTAACTGTGATGTATTTGTACTGACACAGGTCGCAGCCCTTTTTAGTGCATGACTCAGCTGCAGAAGAACTAGCTCGCAAATGCTGTTAAGAGGTGCTACACTCTGTATTCAACATCTACTTGAGCAGAGAAGGGAGTCACTGTCCCTCTGGGCGTGTTGCAGTCCAAGCTTCTCCGGGCTCTTGTTGACATGGCACTGCGCGATCGTTAGAGCTGATACCGCTGCCACAGAAGCATAGCTTTAAGGTAAGCACTGTCAGCTCTTCACATTGCTGCCGGCGTTTGGAATGTTGGGGCCGTTGGGGCCGTTGGTATTGTTGGGCCATTTCCACTGTTGGGGCCGTTGGTATTGTTGGGCCATTTCCACTGTTGGGGCCGTTGGTATTGTTGGGCCATTTCCACTGTTGGGCCCGTTGGTATTGTTGGGCCATTTCCACTGTTGGGGCCGTTGGGGCCGTTGGGGCCGTTGGCCGCGAGCAGCCGGCGCGGCCATCACCGTGTTGGGAGCCTTTGAAAGGCTCCCAATTTCACGTGGTACCTTTTTAATAGTCTCTTTACATTGACGCTGCACATTCATTATGTATTTTAGAATCTGATATCAAACGGACTGCAAGTAATTATAAAATTAAATATGCAGGTAAAATCACTGTCTTTTCTGCAAGAATGATCTAAATACAGTAGTCCATAATTGGCATAATGTTGATGGGAACCAGGAACTAACTGATCAAACGATCAGTAACCACGATTACAAATGAAGCCAGACATTTGATGTCAGCTTTTCAGGGGTCTGAATAGTTCAAGGTTCTCAAGCTCAATTAATAACGTTGACATAAAAAAAAAAGACTCAGCTTGTATCACTTTTTTTCTGAGGTTTGATCAATAAACATATAAAAAAAAATTAAAACGAAAGACTAACTAATTTAATACGATGAATCACTTCATATTCAAATTGAGGATTTAGTTTGAGTACTTTTTTTTTCTTTAGGGTGATGATGTCATACAATATGACTACAGACATTCAAAGATTCATTCAAAAACATCCATAGAGCTTCAAATAAAAAATAAAAATCCCATTTAGTAGATCTCTACTATTGTCAATGTTCACTGATATGGACACCTTCCAGTCTGTACTAATGTCTTTTTAACTCACGATTAGTTCTCAGTGTGCCAAACTGTTGCAGTCAACTTTATTTGATGCGTTAGCCTGCACCTGCCAGCCAATCAGAAACTAGTATTTTCCCTCTTGATTACATGTAAAATATCCACGCTGGCTGGAATAGAACCATTAGGATGTATGTTGGCACAATCTGCAGCTGTGCTCGATATGCGAGTGTTCAAACGGGATATTATCAGAGTGTGCAAACACAATTGTGGACAATTCCCAGCGTGTTTGTCTTTGAGGACGCTTCACACGAAACTGAACAGCACATTTCCAAGTGTGTTGCTGTGGTTTCATATTGCGATCCCTCTTGTTGAGTGCCCCATCGGAAAGCTCTCCACTGTCCACTTGAGTGGATTTAAACTGCATCCTACAGTATCCACCTCGTCCAATCACTTAATCTGTGAAATTGGCTGATTGCTGTATTGTGTGTCGCGGGGAAGCCGCGCGATGATTGAATGATTGTTTATCCAAGCTGTGGGTCTGATGATTAAAGCAGAGCTGAGCTCGGCCCCAGAGCCAGTTGGGTAATTAACAGGCTGTTCTCCGTGTTAATGGCATTAGTCACCTTGGAGATAATCACAGACATCAAGTGCACAGACCTGCGGCCTCCTGTGTACCTGATAGCCTCCTTAAACAAAGGGCCGGGAGACATGAGACCGGCACTAACGGTGCTCTCTGGGTTTGGGCCTTTCGGTTTTCTACTATAATAATATATCCAGATGACATTTAATACATGTACTTGGTTGATTTACTACTGTGGATGTACAAGGTACCAGTGGTGGACCATTAGTAGCAATTGGGGCAGCAACTATTTAAATAAATTAGGATTATTAGCTGGTAACTATGTGTCCATTGTTCGTTCAGGCCTATAAAATGTTGGAAAATAGCAACAAAAAAAATGAATGTAAGGTTGTCTTAAAGTCGTTTTTCATGAAGCCATGTAAGATGAATTTGAAAGCGTTGAGTTGACTGCTACGGTGTTTTTGTAACCCTCCCCTCTCTGAACTGTGAATCTGTTCGGTTGTTATTTCTCGGGCCGTGTGTGCATCAGCTCGCACAGCTCTGCCAGAGATGATTTAAAGCTGAGCGACTTAACTGGCTGTGAATGTGTACAGTTATGATCGTATAAAGATCTGATAAAGATCCCAACTGTACATTCACAGCCCATTAAGTCTCACAGTTTCAAATGATATTTGCTTGGCTTCTCTGTGATGTTTACCTTTGTGTGTGCGGTACCAGCGTTGGCTTTGTGTGCGGGGAACACAAAGTGAAGGGCAACATATCTTATGGGGGATCTAAATGAACGCAATGAGCCTGAAGTTGCGAGGGGAAACTCGCTGGGGAAAAAGATAGATGCAGTCTTCCTCTCCCTGGTCTGATGTCATAAATTACCTGGCCATCGATCCGTGGGTGTCTGGCATCCTCGGCGGACCTCCTTCTCACATTCATCAAGCCTGGAGGGCTGCAGCTAAGTCTGCTTGGAAACGCCTCGAGCGCACACGCACTCTCCTCGGCCGAGGCCTCGGCAGCATGGCCTGTTGCTTGGATACAACACAGATTCGTATATTACTCGAAGAGGGGATGGAACCTGGAGGACTGCATTATGCACCACCATGTTTGAGCATCCAGGCATGTGTCAGAAGTTTGATTTGGTATTGGCCGAACTCGGATTGCAAAGGAAGTATCGAAATTGGACCCTTTTTAATATCTTATTTTGCCGTAAAATACATCTAAAACAGTTGTTTTGGTTGAAAGTATGCAGATGTAATTGAATTGGAGCCCTGCACCGCATTCAGCAGTAAAATGTTCAATCGTTTCTACCACTTTTGATTTACTGCAATAATAATAATTTGATAGTTGATTGATTTTATTTATATTCCCATTTCTATTAAAAGGCTTTACGATAATATCTTTGTATGATGTGGTTAAATCTTTGTTTCTATTCGACATGGTGAATACAGCCAAAGCAAGTAGCTGCTATGTTTCCATTTCATTCCTATTATTTCCTGCTAATTCCTATAAATTCCTTTTAATAACCATGGAAAGTTTTTGCAACCCTAGTCTGAACCCTTTTGCGGCCCTGGAGTAAGACTGGGTGTGGAGGGGACGGATCAAAAGTTTTTAAACCAGAGTTGTAGAAAGAAAATACTGGATATGTATTTATTTTTTCTATCTTAAGGCCACAGCGACCATCTAGGAATGAAATATTGGACGGCCCCGAGGCCATCCAGGTGGATGATGATAATATTTATTGCCTGCTGTTGTGAGAACCAGCTCCCTCTATTTGAAAGTCCAAACAGAGATGGATCCGGTCATGCAAAGGGGAAGCCTCTCTTGTACAAAACAAACACACCAAAGAACAAACGTAGAAATTGTGCGTGCAGTTTTTTAGAGGAAAGGAGCTTTATGAATTATTACTGATCCACAGAGACAGCAACATAACAGAAAGAAAAACAACATATTAAAGGTCAGAGGAAATTGAAAACTCAGGTCAGGTAGAATTAAGATGATAATAGTGAAAGCGCCCCCACACATCCTTTTGTCTTTCACCGCTGCTCTTTCCTTTCTCTTTCATCTCACTTCTAAACGCACCAGATTCACATGACTGACTCATCCAGTGGTGAACTCTTACACATCAGGATGGTTTTGCTGTTTGCTGTCTGTTTTTCTCCGAGAGTCGAGCCTAACCATGACAACGAAGGTCCCCTAACCTCAACTTAATTGTCATTTTAACCCAAACAACTTATTGTATTGTCTAGTTTGGAGAGCTACCTGCATCTTCAAGGGGTTCCCAAATACATGAATGAACCACCATCTTGATCGCCATACTTTTGTTCAGTATTTATTACACATTTACCAAATTATTAGGTATTGAAAATGCCTTGTCAGAGTCCATTGCATGCAGGGTGGGAAGTGAATGTGAACGTCTCATTTCTACCTTTCATTCTGAAATATTTAGTATTCTCCAGAAACGTACTAACTGCTCCGTAAACACGACTAAGCGCCTACAGCCATACTTTGATGCTGCACAGAGGTGCTTTGAACACATTTCTAACGGCAGGTGATTCCTCTTCTGGGAACCATGAGAGTCTACAAAATGTTGTGCCAAGCCATCCAATGTCAAGGCATTTCACTAAAAGCCCCAAATGGCTACCCGCTAGTGTCGTAGAGGAAAGGTCTGGTCTTTACTGACTTCATTGAGATTTATCCTCTGGGAACCATGAGAGTCTATAAAATGTTGCACCAAACCATCTGATGTCAAGATTTCCGATTTCACTAAAAACCCAAAATCAACCTGCTGGTGGCGCGAGAGGAAAGGTCAGTCGATCACTCACGTCATTAGGATTCATCCTCTGGGGACCATGATATATGTGAACAGAATTCCACACCAATCCATGGAGTAGCTGTCGAGGTATTAAAGCGTGGACCGACCGACAGATCGACATTGCCTTCCATGTAGCCGTGAGTTGCTCAAACTGTTTCCACATAGAATTCACACTGAAACCACATCTAATGAACCAATTCCAAATAATAGAGCATGAACTGTAAATAAATACTGCGCAGCACCGCTGGCTTGAGTTGAAGAATGAGCTCCATCTCCCCTCTCTTTCTCCATTATCCATGAGAGCAGGTTCTTTGTTCACGGCCGTGGTCGTTTCCGCTTCAGCAGAGAGAGGAAAGAGCGGTACCTTGAAGACATATCGCTTCGCTTTCATCCCACCATTCTGTTCCACTCTCTCCCGTCCCGCACAAAAGCTTTTTCTCTCCCAGGAAGGGGGACGGGGGATCTTCCTTCCTTCCTTCCTTCCTTCCTTTTTTAGTCAGCTTCAGGTTCGCTGCTTCCCCATTCTCACGAGCGACCTATCCCGTGTCCGTGTGGTAAGCATGTTACCGATGGCGTCCCGCAGTAACCCGTCCTGTCCTACACGCAATTAGGCGGGGCGCTCGTGTTATTTTCTGTTAGGCCAGTGTGGAGGCGAAGCAGGACTTTAATTATGTGGACGTGCTCTGCAACCGTGGAGACTTTCTCCCTCCGCAGTCTGACGCTGCCAGCGGAATTGTCTTCTTTTGTGATGGAGATTAACCTCGCTTAAAAAAAGCTAAACAGGCCTGCTTAACTTCCACATTTTAACACGGCGCTGCCGTTCTGCCTCGTCTGCTGGGGGTTGCACCCGGTTCAAATCTGTGGTCAATCCATGCCTGCTTACAGGCTTTTAGGGGGTAATAGGATGGGATTAAGACATTTGCATACTTTTGCCATGCATTATTCATGCGGCGTCGTCCTCTCTAATTTGCAGGAGCGGGGCCTTTCTCCTCACTGTCTCTAACATCTGGGTGACCTGGAAGCGCCACACCCAGCAGCCGTTAATCCCCCTCCGGGTGTCACCCGGCACATGCCACCTAAACATCCACTAACCCGGTACAGAGCCACAGATTTTTAAATGCTCCCACTTTTCTCTCCCGCTCTTGAGTCTCATCCGACACGACACATTGTCTTTACTCTGTTTACAGTCTCCCCCTCCCCCCAACCCTCCTGGCTTTGTAGTCGTGGAAAACTCCGTGGAACCAGTTGCTTGGTTTGAAATATTCATCAAAGCAGATATTTGATTTCAATGGAAGGGAATTCAAAGGACGTCCGTGAAAAAAACAAACACATAATACCTGGATAGATTTGTTTGGTGCGTTTTGAAATAGAAAAAGATGCAACTCTGCAGACTGGCGGTAATGAGCGCGTCGCCCGTCGACATCCTCATTGGCTGACACCTGTTGGTGGCAAAATCAGAGCTCAGGATTATAAAATTGGCTCTGGTGTGGAATTCAGTCCCTGGATTTCAGTATTAGTGGCTGCAGTGAACAGCTTTCCTCGACACATATGTTATAAACGGGGTTGTAGATTTGATACGGCCTCTCTCAATTCATGCTCAACATTGAGCTTAGATCTGTTTTTTTATTTTGATAAACGCAACAGCAGGAAAAGACGAGCTCACGGCGTCGTCAAATCGCGCATGCGCAAGCATAACCCGGCGTACCGCAACCATTTACCCGAAAGTACAGGCATTTGTCCATGTATTTATTAATGACTTAGTTTTATATCCGTGTACTTTGTACTTTTGTAATAGGTGAAGCCAGCAGGCTCATTGTTGGTAGAAGACACGAGCACTTTGGCTCGTTTCACCTGGAGCAGGAGAGCTGCTCCGGGTTCAGAGAGCTGCTCCGGTGCGAGGAGAACTCCGGTTGCTCCTCACAGGAGAGCTGCTGTTGCATCTTCACCCTGGAAGCGTTTAAAACGCAGATATAGCGGTCTGCTTTTCACGCGACATATTTTTCGCAGCGCTCTGTCCGCTGGTGTGTGTGCTCAGCGCTCACCTGTGTGCGCGCCCACGTGTCTGTGGGCAACGGGGCGGAGAGGTTTTGTGTGTGTGTGTGTTTTTGAACGATGACAAGCCAGAGTGAAAACAAACCAAAATGAAATAGTAACGAGGCTATTTTTAAAATGTAGGGAGTAGAAAGTACAGATATTTGCGTGAAAATGTAAGGAGTAGAAGTAAAAAGTCGTCTGAAAAATAAATACTCCAGTAAAGTATAGATAACCAACATTTCTACTTAAGTAAAGTAACGAAGTATTTGTACTTCGTTACTTGACACCTCTGAGTGTAGGTCAAAAGAAAAAACGCCATCTTTTAATTGCATTTACATTTAAGTTTATCTAAGTTGTTAAATGTTATTTTTCCGCACGAGTCAATGCACTAACCCAATGCACTTTCCTGAGAACACATTTTTTATTATTAGCCTTTATTTTACCAGGTCGGTCCCGTTGAGATACAATGATCTCTTTTCCAATGGAAGCCTGGCCAAGATAGCAGCATAGACAAAGTTTCAACATACACAAGACACACAGAAATCACATAAAACAGATAAAAGACATTAAAAGATAAAGCAACAGGACTAAAACTCCGGATTTATACCAAAACAAGAACAAGTGCGGTATGAAGCCGCTCCAATTTCCCTCACACGAGTCTTTAAATGATAGATGCTCTCGTATCATTCTCTTGTTTTACTTGTTTTCTTGACTACAGGTCTGTGAAAGTAGACTGCTAGCACCTTGCAGCCGCTTGAGGTTTTTCAAGAGTGGAGATTCATTTTTCTTTTCTTCCTCTTTTTTGTATTTTTGCTGTTCAGCTACTGTAAGCTTTTTTTTCAGACTGCGTGAGATATGACCGGGCTCGTGTAATGGACATTTGCTGCACTGTTAGAGAGACCTGCGTTTTATTTGGAGAGGGTTGAGTGCTGATCACTGCCAGGCAAACATCTCCCCTCACCAGAAAGCAATCAACACCCTGGCTGCAGCATCATGATCCAAACTTGGAGGTTTTACGAGATCCATCATCACCTCTACCTGGCGTGTGTGTGTGTGTGTGTGTGTGTGTGTGTGTGTGTGTGTGTCCTCGTGAATGTTACTTTGTTGGGCCCAGCGACAGGGAGCACACCAACGTTATGGGGCTCTTTTCCCTTGTGGGGCCCAAAACGGTGGACCCCACAAAGATGTTGCTTTAAATGAGCTCAGCAGCCTCTCCTGATATGCCTGTTGCTTTTTTTAACAAAACTAAAAAAAGTCCCACAAGGTGACAAAATATGGAAAAGTGTGTGTAATGTGTGTGTGGAATTCATACTATTTCCCACCCTAGTGGTGGAAGGGTGCTGGTGCAGCAGATACACACACTTCCGGTGGTGTGTATAACATCTCGCAAGATTTCCCGCGATATTTCTCATCTCGCGAGATTTAAGGCCAAGTCTCACTGGCGAGCTCTCTACCAGCACATTGCCATGTGGACACATCTCTAAGAACGTCTCCTCTAAGGTAGGTTTACTTTATTTAATATGACTTTGTCAACTGTATCAACGGACTGAATACTCGCTAGAACCGGAGAGCTTCACGGTGGGTTGGCTGGTAAACACGTAGTTTGGTCTCTCAGGCCGACGTTAAGTTGCTGTACCGCCGATTGCAGGAGCTCCCTCGCGTCGCAAAACCCCCGCGATACAATTACAATTAATACAATTAATAAGATTAATTCGGCTGGTTGTTAGTTCGGTGACGAAGACGGTAAAAGTCGGGTTATGCGGCGCTACTACCTCCGGTCAGTGTCCCGCTGTAGCAAGCTAGAAGCAGCGCTAGCTAGCGCTGCTTAGCTCCCCGCTCCTGCTGCTACTGTCCGAGCCCCCTCTGCCCAAGTCGGGTGTGGAGCCGGGGCTGGTCCCTACCTTTGGTGGTTGTCGGGGAACTAGCGGAAGTTAGCGTGGAACTAGCATGAGCGCCAGCTGGCTACAGCGTGGTGCAAATGGGGACAATGACCGAAGGTAGTAGCGGCGTTTAGCCGACTTTTACGGGTAGTTTGGTCTCTCAGGCCGACGTTGGGTTGCCGTCCGCCCGGTAACATATATCGCCGATTGAATGCGCTCTGTGCGTGGATCGTTTAATATTGCACAAATACTAAGTTGTTAAAGTCATAATTCAGATTAAAAAGAATTTTAGTCCGATATATCACCAACAGTGTCTGAATATTGATATTATACATCTATTCACACACTATACATAGTGTGTGTATAGATGTATAATATCACTGCTTCATCTAGAGCACGATACATCTGACTATAACCACGTGCATGTATTCTGTTAAATGACTCTGTTGCAGGTGTGTGACATCATCTTAGCCTTATTGGTTCAGCTGTAACCCTCGCACTGTAAAACAGACTTGGGGTCAAATAGAAAATATATCATATATATTCTCTTATCATATATTCATTGAGGCGTGTCGGGTTCATGAGCAGTGTGTCCTGTCTTACAGTCACGGGACTGGATGCAGTGTTACTTTGCTCCAGTTACATTTTCAAAGCTGTGAATATTATAAGTTATGAAAAAACTTTCTTACTGCTTATAATTATGTTTTCATATTCATTATTTGCCCCAAAGTTGTACACGGCTTGAAGAATAAGGTTACAACATTGTCATACACAATGACATGAATACAACTACAACACATTAACATTTCCTAGTGAAATTCAGCCTGAATGATATTTTTAGGTATCTCCGTATTTGTCTAACATTATAGTTTTCTCTTCATTTGAATATGGCTCAGACCCCATGATTTAAAGCTGGGGTTCAGAGCTCATTACGTGCATATGGTGTGGATACAGGCGGTGGTTCCAATGTCTACTCAGCGTATATCACCAATGCTTGAATATATAAATAACACATTGAAATAGGTTAATTAGTTATTAGGTTGTTTTCTCACGTTTTGATACCTGTGAAATTGATTTAATAAAATGTTTTCACAGAAGCATAATGTTGAAAAGAAAGCCGAGGATACGGCCTGCTGAGGATGCAAAATCGCATATTCTGTCTTCGAGGGACAAGCCATGGTTAAAGGAAAGCTTCATTGATGTCAACAAAGGTACAGGGATTCCAGGTCCTTTAAGGCCCAGTATTTGGCTCAATTTCATTTCTCAGTACTATTCATTGACCTGTGCATGTAGAATAAGCACGTATTTAAGTTTTGTGAAATATAATACAGCTAGGTGCAAGTCTGCATAAGCCTGACCAGTCTGCATACGCTGAAATATACTTGGCCCACCTTTCAATGGCATATCGCCTTCCTATATGAATTATAAATGCCTATCTTTGTAGGCAGACAATGAAAAGGGTAATTATTAGTTATTACACAGAATCTCTAGCTCCTATGTTTGTTTTAAAGGCAGTACATCAATTTTAAATCCTGTGTGTGTGTAATGCTGCATGTGAAAGGTTAAGATGACTCAATGTTTCCTCTAATTCCATGTGTATTTATACGTGTCCTCATAGGAAGAGGAGTGTTTGCTACCCAGCGGATCGAACCAGGGGATTTTGTCTTGGAGTACAGAGGAGAACTCGTAGCACTGGAAGAATGCCGATCAAGGAATTACTCAGGGACACAGAGTACATTTCTGTTTGAATTTGAATGGATGAAACGTCACTGGTGGTAAGCATGTTTGTTTTGTAGAGAAGTTGTATTTCTACGTAAGATTTGAAACAAAGGGTTGATGAATGTATGAAAGCAGGAACAGTCCTTTTAATCTTACATGTTAGGCTTTCTTTTTAGCTAAGGAAAAGAGCGTTATCTGGTGCAGGCCTTTCTCTCATATCAGGTTATAGCAAATGTTATACCATTCGAGTTGATAAACAGTGTATTTTAAATGGCACTGAAGATGTATCGAATTAAAGAAAGTTGTTTTTTGAGTTGTACATATTTTAATAGGTGGCTTTCTTATACCTTTTAGTATTGATGCATCTGGAGAAGATGGATCCCTTGGAAGATTGGTCAACGACAACCACCTATCTCCAAACTGCATCATGAAAAAGGTCGTTGTAAACAACAGGCCACATTTGTGCATGTTCGCTGTGAAGACGATAGAAGCAGGATCTGAAATAGAGTACAATTATGGTGACTCAAAATGGCCATGGCGTCAAAAGGTGAGTTGGTTCGATAAGTATACTGATGCATTTGTTTAAGAATTTCAAGTGTATTAAAATTGGCTGACTAATTCAGCTAGTGTATCTATGGGTGTCCATGTGATCTATTGGATGTATATTAGTTCTTGCTTTTTATTTGAATTCCAGGTGACAAACGATCAGGCTCCTGCGATGGCAGTGGACACAGAGACGTCTTCAAATCTGACTGCCCATGACCAATTGGACACAAATGAAGCTACAGACCAGGTAAGCGAGTAATGTACACAATGTTGCCACAAACTACTTATGTTGACCTGTACACAATGTACTTGTATTATCATCATAGGGATGTGTCCAAATTGACTGATTAGGTTATGTGATAGACTTCAGATTGAGGGATGAGATTTAATCTGAAACACATTTATCTAGTTTTACAGTCATAGAACCAGTTAACCTCACACGCTGACTAGGCCATGCACTCAGCTTTAAGTTGGATCCCGTTTCAGAAACCGTTTTCACATAAGGCCATTTTTGCAACTTGTGAGTATCTCAACATGCATCATTACTATACATTCTAAATGCAGTTCTTTTTTCAACTTAATTCCAGGTGATAAACGATCAGGCTCCTGCGGTGGCAGTGGAGACAGATACGTCTTTAGATCTGACTTCCCATGACGAATTGGACACAAATGAAGCTACAGACCAGGTAAGGGAGTAATGCACACAATGTTGCCACAAACTATTTATGTTGACCTGTACACAATGTAGTTGTATTATCATCATAGGGATGTGTTCACATTGCTTTTCTTATGCAGTGTTTAAGTCAGGTTACGCATTGGGTTATTTGATGGACTTCAGATTGACAGATCAGACTTAATATATAAAACGTGTATATCCAGTCAATATGCTGCCATGGAGCCACTTAACCTCACATACACACACACATGTCGGTTTCTAGTCTATCCTTATGAGGCCCTGGCGATTTCTATTTTACTTTGACCGATTTTAAAGTTAATCTCACACACACACATACTTTTCTAGTCTTTACCTCATAGGGCCCTCTCATTTTATTCTCACTTTATGTGACTACACATCATTTGTACACCACTGTTTACTGTCTAACCTCAAATTATTATAGATATAATGTTACACGTTGTGAGCTGCTGTATGTTTTTAAAAGGGCATTTTGAATATGAAATAGTGCAGCCCCCTATATGTTCTGAGGCATGTTAGACCTCTAGAATAAACGATGCCATGCACTCATCTTTAAGTTGTATGCCGTTTCAGAAACCGTTTTCACATTTGGTCATTATTGCAACTTGTGATTATTGTTAATGCGTAATAATTATTGGATGCCTGGTATAGTGTCCGTAAGAACTTAGTCAAACAACTTCTCGTTCTCTGAATTTATTTTCCTTGATCACAAGTAAAGTAACAAGTGCTGCAATCTTGATAGCAGGGAGTCGTCCAGTCAACACGCAGGTTGACTGCCCAAAAAACACCACGAACAGCCAGACGTTCGGCTCTTTAATACACGGTTTTCCGTCATGAACATCTAACATTTCTATTGGCTCTAACATTTCGAAGAGGAGGAGAATCGTGTCCTCATCTTTTCTGACAAGGCTGGAACGCAACGACCAGTCTGCTTCTCTAATGTCAATATACTCATAAACAGGTGTGAGTGTTGTAGTGCAGAGCGTGGAACCTTGAGGAACAGACAACCGGACTGTTCTCACAGACAGTAACTGTTAAACTGACCTCGCACAACTTGAACTCTAATAGACATAAGAATAATGAAATGAAGATTATCTACGGAATATAACGATTTATATGATCATTATCTCAACATGCATCATTACTATAAATTCTAAATGCAGTTCTTTTTTCAATTTAATTCCAGGTGACAAACGACCAGGCTTCTGCGGCGGCAGTGGAGACAGATATGTCTTCAAATCTGACTGCCCATGACGAATTGGACACAAATGAAGCTACAGACCAGGTAAGGGAGTAATGTACACAATGTTGTCACAAACTATTTATGTTGACCTGTACACAATGTAGTTGTATTATCATCATAGGGATGTGTCCAAATTGACTAATTAGGTTATGTGATAGACTTCAGATTGAGGGATGAGATTTAATCTGAAACACAGTTATCTAGTTTTACAGCCATAGAACCAGTTAACCTCACACGCTGACTAGGCCATGCACTCAGCTTTAAGTTGGATCCCGTTTCAGAAATCGTTTTCACATAAGGTCATTTTTGCAACTTGTGAGTATCTCAACATGCATCATTACTATACATTCTAACTGCAGTTCTTTTTTCAACTTAATTCCAGGTGATAAACGATCAGGCTCCTGCGGTGGCAGTGGAGACAGATACGTCTTTAGATCTGACTTCCCATGACGAATTGGACACAAATGAAGCTACAGACCAGGTAAGGGAGTAATGCACACAATGTTGCCACACGCTATTTATGTTGACTAGTACACAATGTAGTTGTATTATCATCATAGGGATGTGTTCACATTGCTTTTCTTATGCAGTGTTTAAGTCAGGTTACTCATTGAGTTATTTGATGGACTTCAGATTGAGGGATCAGACTTAATATACAAAACGTGTATATCCAGCCATGGGGCCAGTTTACCACACACACACACACGTTCGTTTCTAGTCTATCCTTATGGGGCCCTGGCGTCTCAAGCTCATTTTTAGCGTATTTTTAACATTAACCTCACACACACATGTTTGTTTCTAGTCTATCCTTATGGGGCCCTGGCGTTTTGTTCAAACTATAAGTGACTTTATATCATTTCAACAACACATTTTAGCATCTAACCTCAAGTTATTACAGGTGTAATTGTACACCTAATGAGCTGTTGCATGTTTAAAAGAGGTATTTTGAACATGCTCCATTGGAGGCCCATATGTTATTGAGAGATGACAGCCTCACACATGTTGGTTTCTAGTCTGTCCTTATGGGGCCCTGGCGTTTTGTTCAAACTATAAGTGACTTTATATCATTTCAACAACACATTTTAGCATCTAGCCTCAAGTTATTACAGGTGTAATTGTACACCTAATGAGCTGTTGCATGTTTAAAAGAGGTATTTTGAACATGCTCCATTGGAGGCCCATATATGTTATTGAGAGATGACAGCCTCACACATGTTGGTTTCTAGTCTGTCCTTATGGGGCCCTGGCGTTTTGTTCAAACTATAAGTGACTTTATATCATTTCAACAACACATTTTAGCATCTAACCTCAAGTTATTACAGGTGTAATTGTACACCTAATGAGCTGTTGCATGTTTAAAAGAGGTATTTTGAACATGCTCCATTGGAGGCCCATATATGTTATTGAGAGATGACAGCCTCACACATGTTGGTTTCTAGTCTGTCCTTATGGGGCCCTGGCGTTTTGTTCAAACTATAAGTGACTTTACATAATTTTCAACAAAACATTCCAGCATCTAACCTCAAGTTATTACAGGTGTAATTGTAC
The DNA here is from genome assembly GCF_910589615.1 of Taurulus bubalis. Taxonomy (NCBI): domain Eukaryota; kingdom Metazoa; phylum Chordata; class Actinopteri; order Perciformes; family Cottidae; genus Taurulus; species Taurulus bubalis. Next base: position 5,134,712 of record NC_136607.1, read on the forward strand.
ACCTAATGAGCTGTTGCATGTTTAAAGGAGATTCTAGTCATAGAACCAGTTAACCTCACACGCTGACTAGGCCATGCACTCAGCTTTAAGTTAGATCCTGTTTCAGAAACCGTTTTCACATAAGGTCATTTTTGCAACTTGTGAATATCTCAACATGCATCATTACTATACATTCTAAATGCAGTTCTTTTTTCAATTTAATTCCAGGTGATAAACGATCAGGCTCCTGCGGTGGCAGTGGAGACAGATGCGTCTTTAAATCTGACTTCCCGTGACGAATTGGACACAAATAAAGCTACAGACCAGGTAAGGGAGTAATGCACACAATGTTGCCACAAACTATTTATGTTGACCTGTACACAATGTAGTTGTATTATCATCATAGGGATGTGTTCACATTGCTTTTCTTATGCAGTGTTTAAGTCAGGTTACTCATTGAGTTATTTGATGGACTTCAGATTGAGGGATCAGACTTAATATACAAAACGTGTATATCCAGCCATGGGGCCAGTTTACCACACACACGTTCGTTTCTAGTCTATCCTTATGGGGCCCTGGCGTCTCAAGCTCATTTTTAGCGTATTTTTAACATTAACCTCACACACACATGTTTGTTTCTAGTCTATCCTTATGGGGCCCTGGCGTTTTGTTCAAACTATAGGTGACTTTATATAATTTCAACAACACATTTTAGCATCTAACCTCAAGTTATTACAGGTGTAATTGTACACCTAATGAGCTGTTGCATGTTTAAAAGAGGTATTTTGAACATGCTCCATTGGAGGCCCATATATGTTATTGAGAGATGACAGCCTCACACATGTTGGTTTCTAGTCTGTCCTTATGGGGCCCTGGCGTTTTGTTCAAACTATAAGTGACTTTACATAATTTTCAACAAAACATTCCAGCATCTAACCTCAAGTTATTACAGGTGTAATTGTACACCTAATGAGCTGTTGCATGTTTAAAGGAGATTCTAGTCATAGAACCAGTTAACCTCACACGCTGACTAGGCCATGCACTCAGCTTTAAGTTAGATCCCGTTTCAGAAACCGTTTTCACATAAGGTCATTTTTGCAACTTGTGAATATCTCAACATGCATCATTACTATACATTCTAAATGCAGTTCTTTTTTCAATTTAATTCCAGGTGATAAACGATCAGGCTCCTGCGGTGGCAGTGGAGACAGATGCGTCTTTAAATCTGACTTCCCGTGACGAATTGGACACAAATAAAGCTACAGACCAGGTAAGGGAGTAATGCACACAATGTTGCCACAAACTATTTATGTTGACCTGTACACAATGTAGTTGTATTATCATCATAGGGATGTGTTCACATTGCTTTTCTTATGCAGTGTTTAAGTCAGGTTGCTCATTGAGTTATTTGATGGACTTCAGATTGAGGGATCAGACTTAATATACAAAACGTGTATATCCAGCCATGGGGCCAGTTTACCACACACACACACGTTCGTTTCTAGTCTATCCTTATGGGGCCCTGGCGTCTCAAGCTCATTTTTAGCGTATTTTTAACATTAACCTCACACACACATGTTTGTTTCTAGTCTATCCTTATGGGGCCCTGGCGTTTTGTTCAAACTATAAGTGACTTTATATAATTTCAACAACACATTTTAGCATCTAACCTCAAGTTATTACAGGTGTAATTGTACACCTAATGAGCTGTTGCATGTTTAAAAGAGGTATTTTGAACATGCTCCATTGGAGGCCCATATATGTTATTGAGAGATGACAGCCTCACACATGTTGGTTTCTAGTCTGTCCTTATGGGGCCCTGGCGTTTTGTTCAAACTATAAGTGACTTTACATCATTTCAACAAAACATTCCAGCATCTAACCTCAAGTTATTACAGGTGTAATTGTACACCTAAGAGCTGTTGCATGTTTAAAGGAGATTCTAGTCATAGAACCAGTTAACCTCACACGCTGACTAGGCCATGCACTCAGCTTTAAGTTAGATCCCGTTTCAGAAACCGTTTTCACATAAGGTCATTTTTGCAACTTGTGAATATCTCAACATGCATCATTACTATACATTCTAAATGCAGTTCTTTTTTCAATTTAATTCCAGGTGATAAACGATCAGGCTCCTGCGGTGGCAGTGGAGACAGATGCGTCTTTAAATCTGACTTCCCGTGACGAATTGGACACAAATAAAGCTACAGACCAGGTAAGGGAGTAATGCACACAATGTTGCCACAAACTATTTATGTTGACCTGTACACAATGTAGTTGTATTATCATCATAGGGATGTGTTCACATTGCTTTTCTTATGCAGTGTTTAAGTCAGGTTGCTCATTGAGTTATTTGATGGACTTCAGATTGAGGGATCAGACTTAATATACAAAACGTGTATATCCAGCCATGGGGCCAGTTTACCACACACACACACGTTCGTTTCTAGTCTATCCTTATGGGGCCCTGGCGTCTCAAGCTCATTTTTAGCATATTTTTAACATTAACCTCACACACACATGTTTGTTTCTAGTCTATCCTTATGGGGCCCTGGCGTTTTGTTCAAACTATAAGTGACTTTATATAATTTCAACAACACATTTTAGCATCTAACCTCAAGTTATTACAGGTGTAATTGTACACCTAATGAGCTGTTGCATGTTTAAAAGAGGTATTTTGAACATGCTCCATTGGAGGCCCATATATGTTATTGAGAGATGACAGCCTCACATGTTGGTTTCTAGTCTGTCCTTATGGGGCCCTGGCGTTTTGTTCAAACTATAAGTGACTTTACATCATTTCAACAAAACATTCCAGCATCTAGCCTCAAGTTATTACAGGTGTAATTGTACACCGTTGCATATTTAAAAGGGGTATTTTTAATGTGCACCAACCAATGCAGCGCTCATGTTTTTGTTAGACCTCTAGAATAGTCAGTGCCATGCACTTAGCTTATTAAATCAGACAGGTTTTTTACATGAGCTTGCTTTTGTAATTTGTGACCATCTCCAATTAGTACTGATTTAATATATGATGTATTATTTTTAGATGTTTACTGTTGGAAGGTTTCCCCTTGTGGATTATGCCGACACTGATGAAACCGATGAGGATTGTTCCGAAGACCATTCTCTGACTCATCACTGTCCAGTTTTTGAAAAGCTAAGGAGTACTGAAACCATCCGGGTAAACCTCAAATTCTTTGAATGGCATTAAAAAGTGATTAAGATAATGGTCCAAAGATTCTTCCCCTGTGAGGTATTTTTTTTATATAATGGAAACTATAATTCCCTTTTTCCAGACGGATGAAGTACCACCTTTTTCTGATGCTCTGTATGATTCAAATGAGAGTATAGTGGACGAAACCAGTGACGAGGATTCTGTGAAAGACAATCCCACATCGCAATCAGATGATGAAGTTGTTCCAAAGCTGAGAAGGACAAAAAGCATTCTGGTATGCCTCTGACACTTTAAATACCAATAGCTAATTTATAGATGACAATACCGACATAACTCCCCTTTTTTTGCAGATGACTAGAGTACCAGATTGTTCTGATGCTCTCTATGATTCAAGCGACGACTGTGCAGAGGGCCCAGCCACTTCTTCAATTGCTTTACAAAGACCATGGAGAGCCTGTTCTCGTCCTGTAAGTCTCTTCTTTCCTTTTTTTACTCTTAAGTTATCTCTTAAAGGGAGCACCACCAAACTCCTTACCACGTTCAGTAACTACAATACCAGGAATGCATATAAGACGGCACATGCATATAGATGATCGGCAATGTATGTCTGTTGCTCTTGTTAGTGAGCTGGTGTAAATAGTAAGTATATTTATTATTTTCAATATTTGTTGCCCAAATATTTAAGTAGCATAATGTCATTTTCTGCCTTACTCTAAATGTGACACATTCAAATGGTTTTGAATTGATTTAGAAAGTCAAAGGTAACTCAACAGTATTTCTCTCTTATTTGGACTGAGTTGTCTTGATTTCTCTCAGCCCCCTATAGAATGTACATCATCCCAACATGTAGTAGATACAGTAGTTAACAGTCAGTATTGGTCTTACTTAACAAGATGATTTAGAGTTTTTGTTATTAATTTAGATTTTGTTTTTTTTTGAAGATTCAAGCGAATCTCATAGGATCAGATGACTCCAGTGTAGGTAGTGAAGAGGAGTATATTCCAAATCCCAAAGAGGAAAGCACAGACAGTGATGGCAGCATGGAGTTATTGCTGGGAGAAGAAAAGGGAAAGAAAATTGCATCAACCAGTCAGAGCAGCGGCAAGTCTTCCAGTCAGAGCAGCGGCAAGTCTTCCAGTCAGAGCAGCGGCAAGTCTTCCAGTCAGAGCGGCGGCAAGTCTTCCAGTCAGAGCGGCGGCAAGTCTTCCAGTCAGAGCGGCGGCAAGTCTTCCAGTCAGAGCGGCGGCAAGTCTTCCAGTCAGAGCGGCGGCAAGTCTTCCAGTCAGAGCGGCGGCAAGTCTTCCAGTCAGAGCGGCGGCAAGTCTTCCAGTCAGAGCAGCGGCAAGTCTTCCAGTCAGAGCGGCGGCAAGTCTTCCAGTCAGAGCAGCGGCAAGTCTTCCAGTCAGAGCAGCGGCAAGTCTTCCAGTCAGAGCAGCGGCAAGTCTTCCAGTCAGAGCAGCGGCAAGTCTTCCAGTCAGAGCAGCGGCAAGTCTTCCAGTAAGAGCAGCGGCAAGTCTTCCAGTCAGAGCAGCGGCAATTTGAACACTAACTATACTAACAAGGAGGCAGATGTTCCAACTTCACCTAACAAAGAGGCATCTGTCTATGTAGATTCAGTCATGAAGAAGCACGACGGTGCTAGAAAATATAACAAAAAACATCACTGCTTATATTGTTCTGAAGTAGTACAGAAAATGTCGAGACACTTGTCACGGAAACATAGTGACAAGGTTGATGTTGCAAAAGCGTTAAGTTGTCCAAAGAACTCAAAAGAGAGGCGACTGCAGTTGGACTATATCCGGAATCAGGGCAACTTTCAGCATAATTCCGAAGTTTTTGAGAAACGCGAAGGAAAACTTGTTCCATGCAAGCAACCAAAGCAAAAGACGGAAGGAGACGAATTCATGCATTGTGTGTACTGCTTTGGGTTGTTTACGAAAAAAGTGATGTGGCGACATTTCCAGGTATGCAAATTCAAGCCTCAGGGGGATACATCTAGACCAGGGAAAACCAGAGTTCAAGCTTTGTGTGCTTTTGCGGAACCTGCGCCTATCGGCTATAGTGATGCATACTGGAAGTTTTTAAGCTACATGAATCAGGATGCAGTAACACTCGCTGTGAAGAAAGACCGCTGTCTTCTTGATTATGGACACAGACTATTCAAAAAGAATGAAAAGGCAATCAGCCAACACCAGTATGTTCGTCAAAAGCTGAGAGAGCTCGGACGATTTGTACTGGCAGCTAAAGAACTTGCGCCTGTGAAGACCATCAAAGAATTAATGAAACCTGAAAAGTATAGTGAGGTTGTCAATGCAGTAAGGCGTTTAGCTGGATTCACGGAGGAGACTGGAAAATATCAACGGCCATCTCTCGCACGGAAAGTTGGACACAGTCTACATTCACTAGCGATGTTCATCAAGACAGAGGGGTTGAAGATGAAGGATAAGGAAATGGTCAAAGATGCTGATGAATTTGCGCAGCTTTACAGAGAAAGCTGGAAATTTGATATTGCAAGCCAAGCGCTTGCACAGCTGGATCAAGCCAAGTGGAACGCTCCTCAGCTGTTGCCATTCACAGAGGATGTCCAAAGTCTGCATGCTCATCTGGCTGAGAAACAGCAGGAACATGTGAATACAATGATGGAAGAAGTGTCACCCTCCAACTGGAAAGAATTGGCGAAGGTTACCCTGGCACAAATTATAATTTTTAACCGTCGTAGAGAAGGAGAAGTTTCACGAATGCCCATGTCTTCCTACCTGTCAAGAGACGAGTCCGAAATGAATGACGATGTGAACTTGGCCCTAACACCACTAGAGCAGAAACTTTGCAGGCATTTTGTACGGATCACCATTGTAGGAAAGAGAGGAAGGAAAGTTCCCGTTCTTCTCACCCCACTGATGAGGGAATCGCTTGACATACTGTGCAAGAAGCGAGAAGAATGTGGGGTGCTGAGTAATAATACATTCCTATTTGCCCTGCCACATTCTGTCCATTGCATCAGGGGTTCTGACTGCATCAGGCAGTTTGTGCAGGAATGCGATGGTATTAAACATCCCAAAGCACTAACTTCTACTAAACTCCGGAAGCACATCGCTACCCTCTCCACCATTCTAAATTTAAAGACAACAGAACTGGACCAGTTGGCAGATTTTCTAGGGCATAATATCAATGTCCACCGAAAACACTACCGCCTTCCAGAGGGCACCCTGCAGCTAGCCAAAATTAGTAAGGTTCTTCTGGCATTGGAACAGGGACGGCTAGGCGACTACAAAGGAAAAAGTCTGGATGAAATCCACATTGATGTGAACGGTATTAAATTCTGTTATATTACTTTAGTCAGACATTTTGTTTAAAAGGATAGCATTGTTCATCTATAGTGGCCCATGGGGCACTGATGTGGTGCATCATGTCTGCTGCAGATGTATAATCCACTGAAGTTGCTACACTCACAACGGAAGCCACGCTGTTAATTTCTATTTTTACGTCTATGTAAGGTTACGCTTCACTGCAACGGGTAAAACCTACATACAACTTAAAGTTACAAGTACAATCTGTTTTAAAAAGGATTAAAACAAATAATAACTCATTGTACCATTGGCAATGAGACCAATGAGGGCAACCTTGTGGGTGTTTTTAGTTCATTAAAGTGAATCCATGATCTTACATGATGCTTCCCATCCATGCTGCATGTATTTCAGCCATAAAATCCTACTCTTCAAGAATATTGGTGAATTAACAAAGTGGTGTAAAGGTTTAGTGGTAATAGTTTGTCTATAACTACACAGTTTCAGTTCAGCTATTGCTATTAGTCCAGCTGTTGTACTTTTTGTATCATCTTGATTGTCAGAGGTTGATCACAACATTTTCAGTTTTCCAACTCTATGTTCTATCAATTACCATTTCAGAGGCTGTTGGCATGGAGACAGGGAACATGGAGTGTTCGCAAGATGACATGGGAGGTATGTGTGTATAATTGTTTTTTAATTAGTAATGAATGATCTGTCGTTGGTTATGTATGTTTATGACAACTGCATTTTCCCTTATTTGGGCCGTAGAATGTCCGCAAGTTTGCCTACTTATTGACCATTGGCGGGATTAGACAATTGATTAGTAGGAAGTAAGGAAGGAATAGGGAGTATTGGAAGACGGATCAAGACGAGCGGTCACAACTGTAGTGCATCACCTGGAGATAATCTTGCATACACTCATTACAATCGACAATGCATCTATTAAACAGCAACTATATTTTGAAACTAAGATTCTATCAAAGAAACCAAATATGTGAAAGGCCTAAAGGATAAACTCCCTGTTTACCTTTCATATTACATTCATCCACAGTGCACTAAAACGTGATGATGAAAAAGCATACTGCCAAATGGATATGATCCTCACCCATTATACCATCAATTGAGACTAGACTATGCAACTGGGGAGTTCCTCCTGTGTGATTTTGAGCATGTGCAGCAAGCATACCTACCACTGCGTTAGACACATTAAATTATGCTACCCAATCTAATCTCAAATGTAGATGTTTTATCACACAGCCTGTAGGGCTTGTTATAATAATTAATAGATATAAATGCTAATCCAGTTAGCTTTTCTGCAAGCTACATCATGTTTAAAGTCAATATTTCTCTCTCGACTATTGCTAGAAACAGAGGGATCAGATGATGAGGGCAGTGGGACATCGCTGCAAGATTTTTTTTCCACAGCGTCGGCCCAAAAACGGAAGAAGTCCGCAAAAAAGAGAGGTGACTTCAGAATAATGATGCGTATTGTCTAAATGTTTCCTTTTCATCTTAAGAAACATGCATGCCATATACTCAATTATATTATTCTATTTAAACTATTGTTTTCATCATTGCAAATTGATGGCTTTCACAATGACAAAAACCATTACGTGTGATAAAAATGCTAATCCAGTTAGCTTTTCTGCAAGCTACCTCATTATTTTAAGTTAATATTTCTTTTGAATATTTTTACAAACTATTTTCTGTACCCAGATGCCAGTGTGCTAGAAACGCTCGGATCGGATGACAAAAAAACATTACGCGTGATGAAAATGCTAATCCAGTTAGCTTTTCTGCAAGCTACATCATGTTTAAAGTCAATATTTCTCTCTCGACTATTGCTAGAAACAGAGGGATCAGATGATGAGGGCAGTGGGACATCGCTGCAAGATTGTTTTTCCACAGCGTCGGCCCAAAAACGGAAGAAGTCCGCAAAAAAGAGAGGTGAGTTCAGAATAATGACGCATATTGTCTAAATGTTTCCTTTTCATCTTAAGAAACATGCATGCCATATACTCAATTATATTATTCTATTTAAACTATTGTTTTTATCATTGCAAATTGATGGCTTTCACAATGACAAAAACCATTACGTGTGATGAAAATGCTAATCCAGTTAGCTTTTCTGCAAGCTATATCATGTTTAAAGTCAATATTTCTCTCTCGACTATTGCTAGAAACAGAGGGATCAGATGATGAGGGCAGTGGGACATCGCTGCAAGATTGTTTTTCCACAGCGTCGGCCCAAAAACGGAAGAAGTCCGCAAAAAAGAGAGGTGACTTCAGAATAATGATGCATATTGTCTAAATGTTTCCTTTTCATCTTAAGAAACATGCATGCCATATACTCAATTATATTATTCTATTAAAACTATTGTTTTTATCATTGCAAATTGATGGCTTTCACAATGACAAAAACCATTACGTGTGATAAAAATGCTAATCCAGTTAGCTTTTCTGCAAGCTACCTCATTATTTTAAGTTAATATTTCTCTTGAATATTTTTGCAAACTATTTTCTGTACCCAGATGCCAGTGTGCTAGAAACGCTCGGATCGGATGACAAAAAAACATTACGCGTGATGAAAATGCTAATCCAGTTAGCTTTTCTGCAAGCTACATCATGTTTAAAGTCAATATTTCTCTCTCGACTATTGCTAGAAACAGAGGGATCAGATGACGAGGGCAGTGGGACATCGCTGCAAGAATGTTCCTTCACAGCGTCTGCCCCAAAACAGAGAAAGTCCGGGAAAAAAAGAGGTGAGCAGATTGATGTCCAAACTGGCCTTTACTGCCTGAGCCATAGACATGCTGGTTATAAAATACATACATAAACTGTCCATTGCACATTTTCAGGTCTTCTATAGGAATACAAATTATGACTTAATTAAATAAGGCGCTGATTGCCCCTAGGTTTCATAACTCATCATACCGGTGGTTGTGTGTAAAAGGGGTAAAAGGCATAATGGAGCTGCCACAAAAATTACTAATACTTTACTTTTTGTTTATTTAATCGACCTATAATTCCACCGATTAGTTGATTAATTGATCTTAACACAAGCTAAGCTTAAACGTTTACCTGCCGTTACCCAATAGAAGTCCGTCAACTTTGCCTGCGTGTGCTGCGTCATTGAAATCATTCGTTTCCCTTCAAACTCTTGAATGAAATCTATGGTAGCAGGGAGACGATGTTATGGCCTTATAATGTATTAAGGCGCTCCACGGACATAATAAAAAAATTCAAAAATTGGAGAATAATACTATTTATTTCTCAGTGACTGGGAGTCTTTAATGTTCTCTGAACTAAGTCAGTACTGCAATAGATAACCTTTATGATCGATCCAATAGTGTTTCAGCTCCAATTAAGATGTACAATTCTTAAACCTATAACCTGTTCTTTTTGTGCCTACTTAGATAAACCCACTGCTGTAAAAAGAAGCTGGAGACCTGAGGAATGTGCAGCCGTTGAAAGACATTTAAGAAGATTCATTGTCATGAACAAAGTTCCAGGGAAAATGGACTGTCAGCACTGCATTACAGCAGAGCCACAAGCCCTCAGAGACAGAGACTGGAGAGCAGTAAAATACTACATTAAAAATAGAATCACTACTTTAAGAAGAAAAGTACAGTAAAAATGCATCTCTAGAACATGCCCAGAACATATTGTTTAACATGTCAAGAGACAAATGTTCATGTTTTCTTTGAGGATGTCCTGTTAAAGTTCTGTCTTTTGCCCAGAACATGTTGTTTAACATGTGTCAAGAGACAAATGTTCATGTTGTTTTCTTTGAGGATGTCCTGTTAAAGTTCTGTCTTTTGCCCAGAACATGTTGTTTAACATGTGTCAAGAGACAAATGTTCATGTTGTTTTCTTTGAGGATGTCCTGTTAAAGTTCTGTCTTTTGCCCAGAACATGTTGTTTAACATGTGTCAAGAGACAAATGTTCATGTTGTTTTCTTTGAGGATGTCCTGTTAAAGTTCTGTCTTTTGCCCAGAACATGTTGTTTAACATGTGTCAAGAGACAAATGTTCATGTTGTTTTCTTTGAGGATGTCCGATTAAAGTTCTGTCTTTTGCCCAGAACATGTTGTTTAACATGTGTCAAGAGACAAATGTTCATGTTTTCTTTGAGGATGTCCTGTTAAAGTTCTGTCTTTTGCCCAGAACATGTTGTTTAACATGTGTCAAGAGACAAATGTTCATGTTGTTTTCTTTGAGGATGTCCGATTAAAGTTCTGTCTTTTGCCCAGAACATGTTGTTTAACATGTGTCAAGAGACAAATGTTCATGTTGTTTTCTTTGAGGATGTCCGATTAAAGTTCTGTCTTTTGCCCAGAACATGTTGTTTAACATGTGTCAAGAGACAAATGTTCATGTTGTTTTCTTTGAGGATGTCCGATTAAAGTTCTGTCTTTTGCCCAGAACATGTTGTTTAACATGTGTCAAGAGACAAATGTTCATGTTTTCTTTGCGGATGTCCTGTTAAACAACATGTTCTTGGCAAAAGACAGAACTTTAACAGGACATCCTGTCTTCACGGGTTATAGTTTTAAGGAGGTCATTCTATGACTGCGATCTTATTGCCTTGTCTAATGATTACAACATTTGCTTCCAATGAGATCTAGTCCTGCAATGTCTTAGGTAAGCAAGGGAAAAACCATGGAAAGCATTATTGCCTCCAGATAGTAACATTGTGGTTTGCTAAGATATATAAACTAAAATGTGTGGCCAGCTAAGATATAAAACCTTGAAACTTGTAAGTGTGTGTTAAAATGGGCCCCACAACTTGTGAACGCTTGAAACGGAGCCCCACAAAGTAACAAAAAAACTAACGCAAGAAAGAAGTTTATAATTTTGATAAATTTAAGTGATATTTATGATATAGATTTTTTTTTTATGTTGCTTGTATTTTTTACAGAGTTGTAGAACCACTGGAAAGGGTGGGCCCCACACTTGGGTAAAACAAGTTCAGGCCCCACAAAGGAGGAAAACGAGTATGTGTGTGTGTGTGTGTGTGTGTGTGTGTGTGTGTGTGTGTGTGTGTGTACATTTGTGTGTAGTATGTGGCTGTGTATATTTGCGGTCAGGTGAAGTCACTGTTGCTGCTGTCTCACCTGCTGAGAGCTTCCTGTTGTTCTGGAGGTGTGGAATGGTTCGCTGCCCGAGACACAACATGGGGTGTGTGTATGTGTGTGTGTGTGTGTGTGTGTGTGTGTGTGTGTGTGTGTGTGTGTGTGTGAGAGAGTATTTGGCTGCCTCACAGGTCCCAGACAGGCATCAGTCTCTTTCATTGACTCCAGTTCTCTGACTGGCTGTCTGAGTATTTGATGATCTGTCTGACTCACCTCAATGTGATGGTTATAAATCCTCGTCTCCTCTCCTGCTGTCATATCATCCCCCTCCTCTTCTTTCCTATCTTATTATCTTTCATCCTTCCTCTCCTCTCCCTTTATTCTTCTTTCCTATCATATCATCTCCCCTCTTCCTCCTTTCCTCTCCTCTATCCTCCAATCATCTCCTTCTCTCCTCTCCCCTACTATCGTCTCTCCTTATATTATCCTCTTCTTCCTACCATATCATCTCCCCTCCCCTCGTCCCCTTTCCTCTCCACTACTATCCTTTCCTCCTCTCCTATCTTATCATCTCCTCTCCTCCATTCTCCTTTTCTTTCCTATCATATAATCTCCCCTCGTCTAGTCTCCTCTCCTCTATCCTCCCCTCGTCTTATCTCGTATCTTATCACCTCCCCTCCTCCTCTCCTCTCCTTCCCTGCATCCTATCCTGTTATATCCTATCTTATCCTCACAATAATTAAAGTGAAGCAACTTTACATTCTCACGAGTCCTCAACCTATTGGTGGAGTATTTTATAAACTTGCTGCCTGACAGTCTCAACAAGGGGCAGCAGACGCTAACTATTTGCTAAAGCACCAGTGAGGGGGATGTTACGTCGTCTCCCACGGGGCCGAGAGAAGGCCTCTGAAATTGACAAAAGCGACGCCCTTCACTTTGGCCGATTTAATACATTTTGTATTAAATTAGACGTAACAACTTATTTCCCGAGATAATGAAAGTGTCGTCTCCACCGTGGGAAATAAGACGAGCCCGAGCCGACTAAATAGGTGTTTCGTCAAAGCCTCACCGAGCGCTCTGGGACTCGCGCAATTGCTTCGTTTTGTTTGACCCATCTTATTTTTTTGTTTCTTCATTTCTTTTGTTTGTGTCACGTGTTGCGATGAAGCCCCGCATACGTGACACATTTCTTAACGTGCAAAGCAACACAACATGCATTGTTTTTGGGGGTATTATTCTTTTTGTGTGAATCAATATCAGGTAATTGGTTCTGAGATCAGTCCTTGAAGGGTTCTCGCTGTAGTTTCTCAGCCAATGACAATGCAGTTTCCGCCAAATTCACTATGTTATCTTTCGGCAACCCAAGAGCTACACTTTTGGCAAAACATCCCAGCTTCCCCCTCACACAATTTTCCTGCACCCCATTTCCTCCATTTTATTTTTTTTTTTCACAAGGAGGCTCCAATTTGTATCTGCTCAGGTGCGAGCATGCAGGAGCGCGTGCAGATGATAAGGACCTCCCTCCCAGAGGAACAATGCATTATTCTCCGTGTGATGTGGCGCAGCGATATGGTTGAAGGGCTTGTCAGGGATGTGACGGGTCTTTGTTACCCGACTCTTCTCTTTTTGTGTGTGCAGTTGCTGCTCTTCTCCCTCCCTCCCGCTTCCTTTCCTGGTTCCTGCACTCCCTCCTCTTCCCCCGCCTCCCCCGACAACAAGTCTGCCCCTTTCAAGAGTTGTTTGCTCTCGAACTGAGAAGTCAAAACTCTGAGCCGTCGCTCCAGTGGAGCACCCGAGCAACCTTCATGAAAAAAATCGACTGCCGAGACCACAGGCAGTCGCTCTCTCTGGCGTTTCTTCTTCAATTCAAAATCAAATCTCCTCTTCATGACCTTCTTCTTTTTTTCTTCTTCATCTTTTCCCACCCTGAAGGGATCTTTTATAATTTCTGAGAAGGAGAAAAAAAAGATCCCAGATTCAGCACGAACATTCACAGGGTTATATCTGATGAATGCTGCGCTGGCTGCTGGCGCCAAAGGGCCTTGAGAAGTGCAATTTTAGCAGCCAGGCAAAGTACTAAGTGAGCCACGAGTAGCGGGACTCACACAATGGTCGCTTCAAATGACATCCACTCGAAGGAAGTGGTAAACACTTACGCACAGAGGCGCGTATACAGCATGCGAAGATGTTGTTCTACAAAACACTTGTTAAAGATTGATTTTGCAGTCGTACAGGAGACTTAGGCAACAGGTGCAAAAACAAAAAAATCAATACTGTAATTCCAAAAAAGGGAACCCAACACCTTTGCACGTCCTTTTTCACTCGCAATCAACTTTTATTGCGATGTTTCGGTCGTGTATAACCATACGCGGGGGTTGCTTTCTGTATTCGCGGCTTTGAAACGGCAGCGCCAGCGTTCTGGAGTAATGACGTCCATTAAAACCGCATCGCAGTAACGGTCCGATCCGCCATCCCCGAAAATGAAAGGTTCTGTTGCAGTTACTGACAAAAAAAAAATAGATGTTCTTTGTGTGCCATTTTTTACTTGATGAATGACCTGAATCAGTTGTGAGAAAAGAAAAAAAAGAAGATTTCTCGTGTGTTTTTTTGCATACGACTTTTGTATACGAGGATCCTTTTAACCTTTAAATTCCGCAGCATTGTCGTAGTCACTTCAGTGTAGTCCATGTGGCTGAAATTGCTGTGTGTGTGTGTGTGTGTAAGATGCAACTGGCAACCCTATGAAAAATGGAGGGCTGAGTGTGCCCACAGCCCATAGAGAGGTAATTCCAGATGGATTGTGCCGAGGGCAGCCTGAGCCGAAGGAGATGTTTATTCCCCGCCGCTCTCCACTCCACAAGAAATGGTGTATTTTTATTTATTTTTTATTTTTTCCATCAAGATCATAGCAATTCTCCCTACCCCTACCCCGGCTCTCGTATCGGGAAACATACATTAGAATGTCAGACACATCTCCTCCCTTACTGATCCATATCTGCAGAGCCTCTCTCTCTCTCTCTCTCTCTCTCTCTCTCTCTAACAAACCACTCCAGCAAATGTTACCTTTTCCTATCTGGGGCTGTGAAAATACATTATTTGTTCCTTCTTCTTCGTCCTCCAATCCACCGCATGTGAGGATCCGCAGACCCGATAACCTTCGCCGGCGAACTGCAAATGTCACTTCGGGCTCGGCCGACCAATCGCGTTCCTCGTCGCCGGGGCCGGGGCGCGGCCTCTCTTATAGTCTTATAGGGGTTCACGCCCACGACTCTGGGGCCGAGCAGACGTGCACACATGAATGAGAATGAGTCAGCGGGGGAGGGAGGGGGAGGGGGAGGGGGGCTCTCAGGTGTGGCCGGGGCGAGAGGACCACTTGAAAATGCCAGGAAACCGCATCAGATGAAGCTATGCTGCTTCTTTTGTATTCTTCTTCTAATCTGCACATTTACTGGAGTGGGTACATTTTCTTTTTCACTCTCCTGTGAAAGCTAATTAGTACAGGCTGATGCGCATGATGTCCCCTTGCGGTCAACTGTAGCAACAGGAAACAAGGATGTGGCTCATCGAGCCGCCGTGGGATTTCAATGAGGCGACTGTGCACTCTGATGCCCGTGGGGAGTGGGAGTGCTGCTGTACCTGGAAAGGGAAAAGACACTCTTCTCTCTGCTGCTGCTGCTGCTTCTGTTGCGATAACATTACAAAACACATGGAGTGTGACTCTGCAAGGCCGCGGGTCGCCTTGCCAGTTTTCCTTTGGCGCGCACGTTGTCGATGATGCGTTCATTTCAAAAGGCAATCCAGCATTTTTATTTATTTATTTATTTTTTTGCTCAAATCTCTCCCTTTTGCACATTCCGCTTCATATCGCTCACGCGGCTGAATTTACATGTTAAAGTCATGTGTTCTTCACACGCGGGAAGTCGGCAGGCAGGCTTTCTGCTCGTCATTAATATTTCAATGGTCCTCCCATGCAGTCCCCCCACCTCAGGGTTTATCTGTGTGATGGAATATTTGAGGCACCCGGGCAACACGCGTGACCAGGGAGTATGTATTATGCCGTTTGTTATGAGTATTCCCCCCCTCCCCTTCCCCCGATAGCAGCCATTGTTGGAAATTTGCAGATATCAATCTGCAAATCGGCTCAATATAACGGTAACATTGTGTCTTCTACACCTGCAGATTAGACATATTGGTTTCAACGTTTGTAGAGTGCACATACGTGGGGTTTCTCACGCAGAATGCAGTCTTAAAAATTAAGATTAAGAGATTATTTGTTTGTGATTCCATGAGTTGGAAACCCTCCTCATCCAATCCCCGCTCGACATCATCGTTATCTGTATCTGTGACTACCCTGAAGTGATCGTCTCTTGTTCCTCGGGCTGAGCAATATATCGACAATATGTCAATATCGTCATAGAAGACTAGATATTGTCTTTCCATATCGTCTTTCGTTATTGCTTTGGGATAACGTTATATCACCTCATTGTGTTTTCTTTTCCTGGTTTTGAAGATTTTAGCATTTTGGTAAAGGGCTGTCATTTTCTCATCAGACTGGCTGTTATGTAATTTTAATTTACCCACTTCATCATTATTTAACAAAAAAGCTCTGTGTCTAACAGCCAAACCCTGCAATATTGTCGACCAAAAATATGTTTGATTATCTCCACATCTCCTGGCACACTACTTGTTCCCTCTCCCGAATATTTGACTCCCATTAAAAGGCCCTCACTGTGCTCGACCTTCCGTGGGGTCTTTCTCAAAGACATTTCCACGAGACACATGGTTGCTGCATGTCAGATGTGTGACCTGCGACCTTTCAGGGCGAGGTCAGGGACATGTCTTGGCCGACGTCAGGAGCCAGGCTCCTCTCGTGGCTCTCCTTATCTGGATCGGAGATGAGGCCGTCTCGGGAGCCGCAATCAGCCGGCTCACCTTCTGGGGCTAAATAATCACACACACACACACACACACACCAGGAGAGGATGAAGTGAAGAGCCTGCCAATCATCAACCAGGAAATGAAATATTTACACGAAGGCTTAAGCATTGACGGGGGATATTGAACAGACTGGCGGAAGGTGTTTCTTGGGGCAAATATTCTGTTTCATCATGTTGTTACGACACGATAGCTGTTTGCTGCCGCTGTAAATCCTGTACGCAAGGTTGAGTTTGAGCGTTTACGTTTTTGTGTGTCTGTGTCTTCCCTCTTTCGTAGTTCCTGTGTTTGAAGAACATCCGGACGTTTCTCAAGGTGTGCCACGACAAGTTTGGCCTGCGCAACAGCGAGCTGTTCGACCCCTTTGACCTCTTCGACGTCAGGGACTTCGGCAAGGTGAGTTCAGACGCGCAAAGGATTTTTTTTTTTCAGCCTCTGAAAAATGCCCCGCGCTTGAACCGACACCGTGATCCGCTCAAGGATCATGCTGACCCAAAGGCCACATCCTAACTACTCAGAGACGCGGCGCCGCTCTCATCACATCGTTGACAGCGGCGCTGATGACCTTCTGTTATCTGTACGGTCAGATGGGCTGACATACATGTGGCATATGTGTGTTTGTGTGTGTGTGTTCATCTGCAGCATTGCACATCAAGCCCCTTGTGATTTCCCCGGGTTTAAAGACGGTTCAAAGTCAAGTCTGTCAGTCGCATTAACTTCAATGTGGCGCGGAGAGACGGTGCGACACTTCAGGGTCGGCGGTCTCATCTCATGTCGCCAAGTGACTGAAGTCGAACCCAAACGAGGGACGTGTGCGTCGGCTCAGCAGTCGGGCTCGCTGACTCACGGCACACTTCATATGAGCTTTGTGGGGAGTTGTTAATGGGGTGTGCAAGTGGATTTTTGTGTTTTATTAATTGGGTAGTCATAAAGCCAATGCCCCGCCTCCACCCATTCATCTGGGGGAGGTTAGAATTTGGAAGGAGATCGCAGTGGAGCTGCTGCTCTTTTGCATTGAAAAGGTGGCTTAGCATCTGATCAGGCTGGCTCTTGGATGTCCTACCAGTTGGCTGTGACGGACACAGACTCAGAAAACCCAGGAGGGATTACACATCGGGATGTTTCGGGACCCGGTAGCTGCTGGGCAGAAGCACATCTGCTCCACCAGCTGCCCCGGTCGTTGGTGGAAACATGGATCGAAGGATGACGTTTGGTTTGTCAGATACGTAACTTCAAGAGGTTAAAAATGTAATCGTTGTCGAAGAGACCACCGGGTCGTGAGACGTTTTCTTTTCATGTGACTGAACTTGAAAGGAGACAGAGGGGGTGGGGTAATCTTGCCGGTGAAATGTGAGTGAATTGGTTCCCGTCTCTACTTTCTGGCCCCCCTTTGACCGCGATGTGCGTCTCTGCGCGTGGCCGCGGGCGGACGAGATGGCATGACGTCATTTCGACTAGCCGATGGCGGCGGGGCGGCGGGAGAGGTGAGGTCTGAGTGAACTGTGTCGCCCGCGCTGCGATCGATCGCAACAAGGACCGTGCTTACGGAAAGCCATCCGCTCATTTAGCTAACGCATCTAATTCGGCGTTAGCTCATTTCCCTCCCCCGCGCCGGGCCGGGCCGAAGGAAGACGCTGGGAGAAAAGATGAGAGAGGGGAAAAAGGGAGACAAGGACTCATTTGGCAGGTTGTAGATAAACCACAAGACGACGTCTGAGAGTCAATGAGCTCGCAGTGAACGGTATTAAAAACCCAACAGCGGTCAGAATCAATCATACAGGCCCTCCATATGTCAATTTGGAAATTGCTTCTGCATGGTGGCAGCGGCTTGTCTCGCCATTGATTTTCCATTAAGGCCAAACATCACATTATAATATATTGAATTGAGCAGATCCCTACTAATGTGGCATACATTTAAATAGTGAGAATGCCTCATAAACGGAAGATAAAAGCCGGCTGGTTTATGCCTGAGGTTAGAGTCTTTCATGTCCCTTTTTCTTTGCAAAGCTCTTTCCTCTTTTGTTACCGTGACTTTCTTTGTGTGCACATCGGAATGCAAACAAAAGGAATAACTTCCATCGTATACATCACAGTGCGGCATCATCCATCCATTCTCTCCGTATCGTTCTGTTATCACCGCTTTGTTTTCACCTCACACAAAGGGGGAGGGGGGGTGACAAATATAAAATGAAAACTCTTTGCAGAATCATTTACATTTAGTGAAGCAAGTTTGGTGCTCGGTGCGCGTTTTGACAAAAGGATCAATACCAGTGTAGTTTCTTCAAATGTTTGGCCTCTCGTGACGAGGAAGATGAAGCCAAAGAAAAGGGAATGAATGGGGGGAGGAGGCTTCGGGAGTGAAAGGAAAGGTGGAGGTCCCGGTGTGTCCCTGGTGGTGGCGCTCCTTTTGATAACAAAACGGGCTGTTCGACTACAAACTGTAGACTTTGTAATCTCCTCTGGAAAGAGTGGAATTAAATCGGTGGACTTCGGGGAGGGCAGGTACGATGGAGGTTTTTTTTCCGATAGCAGCTGCCTCTATAAACATTAATCAGCCCCTATGCACCTCTCATAGCTCCACAGTGGCTGCCAGGGGGCCCCGGAGTTCATCTCCCTTGGCCTCTGACCGCCATCTCGGCGTCTAATGATGCCTTTTTCCCGGGTTACATGCAAAACAGAGGCTGGGGTCCAACTGGTTCCCAATGCTGAAAGAGGAAAAAAAGGAAAAAGAAAGAAAAAGTAATTGCCCCTTCAGAACCTTTCCCTACACCCTTTCCAGTGGGGCTAGTATCGAAACAGATGGGGCACATATCCTGCTAGATGTCCTCGACTGATTTTTATTTCCATTGCCCGAGTCGTTTTAACCGGGGTCACCCTGCGCCACACACAACACGAGCTGGTGCTCCCCTGTCGCCTCCTCTTAACGTACGGGGGGTAGAAAGTAGCTGCATATCGCCGCACTTCTCCTCCTCACACCCTAACCCACCCCCATCATTAGAAATTCATTATGACATCATTAAACCAATGAAATACAGCTTATTACAGTAGACCCCAGAGAAGGCTTCTATTTAAACACCTCCCTCCATCCGGAAAAAAGAAGAAAAAAAACAGCCGCCTCTCCCGACCTGTTTTAATTAGCCACCAAAGGAACATTGCTGTCATTTAAATGAACATGGCAATCAGTTTATTTGGCTGTTGCCATGATTAGCATAATTAGCCCGCACCTGTTAACCATCCATCAACAGTTTGGTAATTCTTCCGCCTGTGAGTGGAGAGCGGTGAAGGAAGGAAGGAAGGAAGGAAGGAAGGAAGGAAGCTTTTTTTTCTTCTTTTTTTGGGGGGGACGGATTCGCCGTCTTCATTTAATGGCGGCGTTTGTTTGAAATGCAGACGGCGTTGCTCCCATCCATTTCCGGTGGATTGATTTTTATTTGTGTGCCGCATCTGAATGGAACTTAGTCCCCTCAATGTGAGCTCATTGTTTATGAGAACCAGCCGTCCGTTGGCAGCTGGTTCAGCCGACAGCAGGCCGGGGTTTTCAACCAACCCACGGTGATGATCTGTATATGTATTTATGATTCTTTCCACTTAGTAGCCAAATGATCCCCCTATTTAATAGACAAATTGAAGTGGTGTTTTTTAAATAGCTGCAGGTAGTGAGCGACTGCATGCTCTTTGGATGAAATCCGATATTTTCATGGCAAGAAATTGGGTCCGCATCGCAGCTCATAATCGGTTTACTTAATATCGAGTACACAAAACGCACCTTGGAACAGATGGAGAGCTGTAATCTGAGGGAAAACTCCCCAATCCCCCTGATTCGATTTGCACCAACTGCTCTCTTTTCTGCCACTTTTCTTCCCTCCTCACTCGCCCCCAACCCCAAACCCCCAACCTCCATCCATCTCTCCCGCCTTCCCTCACTCTCCTGCCCTCCCCTACTCATTCATCTCTGCGAGTGTGTTGTGATAAGACTTAAGCCAGCGGCGGGGCGAGCCACCATTGTGTCAGAGCGCCGTGATTGCCGTTGGTCGGCGGTGTTTGATTACCCTCCCTCCCTCTCTCTCTCCGCGCACGCTGAACTCTGCTCCTTTCATTTCCTTCCTGCGCTCTGCAGGGTCTAAAAATAGCGAGTTGCTTCGCATCCACGCCCAGTGCTGCTAACATCTGGAACGTGCCTCAGCCACCGTTGGCCCCGCCAGGCCCTGAATGCTATTTGGCGGAGTTGGATTTAACCTCAGTCAGATGCCCACGTGCTCATTTGTTCTGTGGACATGCAACAGTTCATTAAACGGCCGCTGTCTGAGAAATGCATGTATTATTTGATTCAGTGCTTTGGCATTATGTGCCTTAGTGCGGTCAAAAAAAGCTGGCTATTGATGGTGTAAAACAAAGCAACAACAAAAATGAATATCATATTTTGTCACTGTGGTTTCTCTCCTCTCTCTTTCCAATAATGCGTTGGGCTTTTTGGGCTACAGTTCCCGTCTTGCTTTGTGGGACCAAAACAGGAAGTGTTACTTTTGTGCCCTGCTGTCTTCGGGCTAGCTGCGGGCGACACCCGGGGCCGGTTTAGTCGCTCAGTCGTTTCACATTTTGGCAAATCCGCACCAAGTGAAAGTCTCGTCGAATTAGCTCCTAGCGGTGTCTCGTTTGGCTCGTAAAAGACAAGCGTTCTTTTGAGTTTTTCGTAGAGGGAGGTGTGTGTGTTCCTGTTTTGACAAGACAAATTGCACAAGGCGACTTGAACGATGCCCATTCATTGCGGATGATCACATGTTGGTATTGGTATCGATTCACCATGTGGTTTTGGAATGAAAAAAGAAAGGGGAAAAAAAAAAGGCGATAGAAAAGGGTGGTGACTAATGCCTGTCAGAATGCCTGTCAGGCTGGAGAGACAGCAGTAAGTAATGGAGGGAGGTTCAAGAGTCAAGCGGCCGAGGGGTCACCCTCTCGGGTCAGCTTGTCCCCTTCCATTAGTGGCCTCTTCCTCTGCAGCAGTCCTTTACTATCGAGGGCCGGCCAGTTTTTTTTTTTAAGCTGTGACTCTCTACAGTATGTTGCTCTGTTCTTTTTGGACGAGTATCAGTGGTTTGAAGAAATTTATCGCAAAATATGTTGATGGAGCTCCACTAACCAATTTCCTGGGGCTAAAATCCTTGTATTTCATGACCTTGAAGAGCGGAGTATTGTTTTTATACGCTACCTGTGATCTACAGTGCACTTTCTAGTTATTTATGCAGCTCTTCGTTCCTCTGATGACTTCTAGATTGAACCGTCTCACAGTTTCCCCCACACTGACAACGACAGTGTTCCTACATTGTGGCATTGCTACAGTTACTGACATAAAGGATCTAGAGGACTGCTGCACGCCGTGGCCCCTGATCCAACATTCGCAGACGGGGCTCCCCGAGGAGAGAATTTATCTCCATAACCTCCTCTGAGAACACACTCTGCGGCCCCGACGGCTTTCTGTCGCCCTCTTACTTCACGCTCTGTCCATCAGCCCCCCTCCCAACCCCAAAAATCTTTTTTTTTGCATAAAGCTTGCAAGACGCGATCAATAATTCATTCCAAATGCCACAGTGCTGATGATGACATGAATTATAAATGGGGAACTTCCTCCCCCCTCCCTGTGTTTGGACCCCCTTCCATCTCTCCCTTCCACGCTCCCACGGCCTCATTATCCCTGCAGCTCGTTACCGTGACACCCGGGGATACAGGTGGTTGCCGAGCAATAGCTCCGTCGTCCTGGAGTCTGCCCGCGTTTGTGCGCGGATTCGGGGAATGGCGGACTGTTGGGTGGGGGAGGGGTCCGCCAGGTCCCCGAGTTCACAGTTCACACCTCCAGTGACGGCTGAGATGAGATGCGATGGAATGGAGTCTCTTTCGGCCCAAACCGTCCGCGGTGCCGTGCGGTTTGGGCGACGGATGTAAAAACTCAAGGTCCAGATGACCCAAAATGTCACTTTGAGGAAATCTAAGTGACGTCTGGATTCCCGACAGCTGTTCCCGGCCCGACTGCTTTATAGTTTGAGACACGACTGTCCCATTCTTTGGAAGCACGCCACAGTCAAAGAGCGAGAGAACAATAGGGGACGTTTCCTCGCCATTGGATATATATATTTGGTAACCCGTCTTTTTGACTTTGCGTCTCATAATTTTTAGAACCCGAGTCTTGATTGCGAGATCCTCAGCGCATTAAGCACCTCCGTTGTAATCACGGTATGCAAATATGGAACGCCGATGAGTGTGAAGCGAGCTTTCATTTTCTTTTCTTCATAATTACAAGGAAGAGGCCTCATCATTATTGAGGTTACGATATCGTTTTCTCGTTCCATGAGATGCTAGGTCATAATTACCCAAAAAGATGAATACAAATTCTAGAAAACTAATGTACCTCTTGGACGATATTGCATCTAGAGTCAGATTTATCTCTGAGATATGGATGTGGAAAAGCGGTACCTTTCTAAAATCCGCAGAGACTCACAACAAGCACTCCGTCTCTATTTCTTTTCACTTTATTTTGGTAGCCTTTTTTCCTCTGGAGCAGCATTTCAACAGTGTCATTTATATTGTATCCACCGGAGGATAGAGAGGAAAAGCAAGAAGTGATGATCTGTATGAAAGCCATTTATTGAACTTTTAACGCTCCGCGCGGCCTGAATCCTGTAGTGGAGATAATTGGCCTCTTTTGTTTCTGGGTGAAACAGAATCTGATAGACGGCGTCGGCCGGAGCTCTTTTTTGAAGTTTGGTTCGCAGTGGCGACTTCCCCGACGGGCTGCCGAGGTGCGATCACAACCCTCTCTCGCACGTTTTTGGATCGTGATCACTGGAGGGCGTGCCTCTGTTGTCGGGGAGGGTGGTGCCGCCTTTGTAGCGCTGCGGGACTAAGGCGGGTGAGGAGAGGGGGGGGGGGGGGATAAAGAGGAAGAGCCCCCGCGGAGCAGGAGTCTCTGAATTCCTTGCAGCCGGTGTGAGCTCTCATTATTTCTTCTCTCCCGGTTCCTCCCTCCGAGGCCCCACAGGCGTGGCTGTGATGGACAGGTACATTCTCTGAGGAATCACTGGCACGAATATAAAGAGGAAAATCACCAAAATAGGGGAGTTCGTCCTCAATCATTTCTTTTCTTTTCTCTATTGCGTCGGGATTATGCTCCTCGCCCATGGAGCTGAAAGGCAAACCCACTTGGCTCATAAATCATACTTATTGTGCACACACACACACACACAGAAGTGCATTTTCGTGTATTACGTAACAATATCCCGTTTGCTCTCAAAAACTGGCGATCACTTCCAAAACATGAGTTTGTTGTTGCGGTGGCGCGGCGCGGCGCAGAGGATGATATTTCCGGAGACATTTGGAACACGGATCACAGAATGTTGAAGTAAGCTTTGCCGGATCATCGGAATAAGCTGCTTTGAAGAAGAAGAAAAAACAAACATGATTCAATCACAAGAGTTTCCAAATAAGCGGCGTGTCACGTAAAAAGAATCCTCTGTGTTTGTTGACAAGAGGAGCTTCGCTGGCAAAATACTGCGGGAAAAAAACACACAAAGGCAGATTGCACTGCTCTCTGAGTTAAGTCAGGATGTTGTCTTTTTCTTTCTTTCTTTTTCTTTCTTTTAACACTGTCAACATTGGTATTAAGTGGAAAGAGCCGACAGATTTGTGCTATTAGATGCTCCGCCAGTTGGTTGCACCCTGCAAATGTTAATGGGCCATGTGTTCACTGACATCCGCGAGTGAATCGGTTTGGCTTTGGATTCTAAGGGATCTCAGCTAGCTGCGTGAAGGCGTGTGCAATGTTTCCGTTTGAATATTTCCCGTAAACATTACTTCCCAATGGCATGCTGATAATGCTTTGGCTATGTCACGGGGAAAAAGGCAACGAGATCACAGACACTTGGTGTTTCGGGACTTTATGGCACATGGAATAAAGTCCTGTGCTGCGTATTGGCCACCCTGGTTCCTCCCAACATAAGCCACCGTGTGCTGAACTGACACCGGACACATCACACCTTACACATGACCAACACTGACGGCAACAAGAGTATTTTTGAGTCCAGCACCGGCCATTAGGCAGGCATGATGGGAAATGTGGGCCGTTCGCTATCACTGCACTACCAGCTTAAGCTCGATGGCATTTTTAAAGCTAGGTAAATTAGCCTTGCAGCTAGCAGACCACTAGCTGCAGACACACTGACCTCTGACCTCTGGGGACAAAAGTGTATATGCGGCCCTTCAGAAGCAACACGAGTCCCACAACCTCACTCCTTCATGTCCAGAGTGAAAAGCTAACACGCTGAATAAAGATGGTGGTATTTGGATGATTAAAAAAATTAGGGATTATCACCTGCGCTGACCAAAAATGACTGTGGTCCGATACACGCGACCTCGGAGGGGGATAATAACCACTCAACCCAATTGGAGCATCGACATCTCTGTCTTTGGCACGCCATTAAGTTTGTCATTGCTTTTGACACGGTCCAGCCCATCAACAGGAGCGCATTAAAGTGTTAGACGGCACAGGGAGAGACGGACACACACACACACACACACACACACACGGACGTGCACTTTTCACACTGGGGCTCAGGGCCATAAAGTCGCCGGCGGAGCCATTGCTCTCTGATTCCTCCCATCAAAGGGCTGTAAAATGGAAATGAGACTGAATGGATGACATGGTCCCTCATTACCCGCGGCGTGCATTATAGAAAGTTGTAGTAACACGTTTGACTCGACTTGATGGCGACTGATCGCGGCAAGACGCGAGTGTAGCCCACTTCCCTTTTCACACGGCCTCCTCCTCTTCCTCCTACTGCTCCTGATGGGCTACCTTCCTCTGCCAGATCCTGCACCGTTTCATTTATATATATATATATATATATATATATCTTCTTCTTCCCAACCAGATTTCATGGTCTCGCTTTCCTTTCTCACCTGTGGTCCCGTTCACCTCGTGATCATTGTGTCTTTTCCCGTGGCTGCGGCGTGTGTTCAGCGTGGCGCATGGGTAATTTGATATGGGTGATAAAAAAAAATAACAAAAAGCTAGCGGCTCCTTATTGTGCGGTGTTGGGCTCGGCAGGTGTTACACCCCCCCCCTCTCCCCCCACCTACAGGGGCCTCTAAACTGATGCCCTCCTCCATGCCTCTTTTCATTTATCTCCCTGCAGGTGCCTCACAGCAGGTAGTAATGCTGCACAGCCCATATGTGGCTGGACTGTCTGATGTGTAGGTAAAGGTGAAACCACTTCCACCTCTTCAGGGAATACCAGGCTATATTTTGGAGTATCTGGAACATGAAATGAAACAAAAGTATTTCATGCTTGGTTTCAAGTGTTCCGGTGACTGGGCAGAAAACTAATGTTCTAAAAATGTTCAAGGTAACCGGTCTGACAGAGTTTGCAGCAAATTTCATTGTAAAAAACGTTTTGGAAACAGAATTAAAGCCACAAACAATTGATTATATTCAGTGTTTTTCCACCTAGAGGTATTTGTGAATCCTTGAGATTCAAACCAACATGTTCAACAGTTATTTTCCTTTTATTTTTTACCTGTATAATGAAAGCAAGACGGGGCCCCGCTCGTAAAAAACATTGCTCCATGACGCTTCTGTATATATATATATACAGTATATATAAAAACGGTGCCAATAATTCACATATTTCCTCAGTTTCCTGCTCTCTCAACCATCTGCGTTTCCATCTGTGTCACATTGGCTCATTATATCACCCAGCACAAGTATTGATTGGGCTCTATTAATAGATTGGTTGAAGTCAGTTCCCCAAAATGAATGTTCTGATCCATAACAAGTGCTCAACCTTTTTGATACAAGAGTTCACAGCAGACATGGTGAGAATATGCTTTCAGTAACGGAATGACAACCAAATGGAAAGAACTCATGGGGTGAGGGGCACAATTATGACCCCTATAAATCAAACACCGTCCCTGAATCCGACCGCATCCTGTCACAGGAGGACGTGTTTGAAGAAGGAACGGGCGTCTTCAGGAGGCCGAGAGAGGCCGTTTCTGACATCTTCTCCCACCTCTGACTTAGCGAGGCCTCCTGCAGAGCACACTACTTTGCTCTCGCCTCGCCCACACGCTGCGCTTCCGTCTGCCTCGGCTGCAATTACCGCTGGAGCGAGTGCCCGCCGCTACCTGCTCATCATCCCGGAGCCGGGGAGCGCCGGCCCTGGACAAAGCACACGCGGCGGCTCCTGCCAGAGACTGCATTATGGAGATTAGGGAGAGAGATTGACAAAGAGGGAGGAGGAGGAGGAGGAGGAGGAGGAGGAGGAACTCGGCCTCGGGGAGGGGGAAATTAGTTTGCTCCTGGACGTCTCCCCCGGGGCTCGAGGAGAAGGGGAGAGAAAGACAGGGGGATTAGGAGAGGAGAGGTGGAGGAAAACAAGACGAGGGCGAGGGCACAGAAGCAGGCTAATCCAGGTATCAGCCCTGTCCAGCTCGCAGAGGTCTGGAGCTGTAATGACACAGCTGGAAAACTCATTCAACAACAATTCTGGTAATTGCGTAAGGCGTCTGTGAAGCGGATAAATATAAATCCTCTTCAGATGACAGGATGTGCTGCTTTTCTCTGTTTTACATCATGATGAATTGATAATATTTTGAATTTTCAGAAAACCTCCGATGGACATTTTTCAAAAATAAGTGGAGACTTTATGGATCAAATCACTGATAGTTTAGTTGGAAAAAGGACGTTACAATGAAAATGTGTGGGCCTCGCATGGTAACATCAATACTCCCCTCAGTCAGTTTCACCGGAGCTGCAACGATGCACACCCTTAATGTACCGCATTCATATTTCTGTTTAAGTTTCAAGGGCTCACGAGATGAAAATGTTGCAACACAAAAAGTCTTTTGAATAATCTCCGCTTTCTATGCTGTGAAACACGGCGTAGTCGTACTGAATTGGGTCTTTGCAAACCTGCGAATGCAAACAATATAAGAATGGAGAAAAAATACGTGCAAGCTTAACTATTCATAGGTCGTCGACACACAACCTGTGATGACGGGGGTTTGCGAGGAGGCATTAGGGCTCCGGTTACCCATTATCTTTTTACTGTCTGCTCGTTTTTTTTAATGAACTATGTGGTCTATAAACCCCCCCAAATAAACTTAAGTGCCCGTAACAGTCTCTCAGAGTCCAAGGTTGCAGTTTTAGGTCATTTACTTTGCCCGGCAACCAGTTGAAAAGCATAAAGGATCTTCATCTTCCAATATGTAGCAGAGCGGCAGCAAGTTCTCATGAAAAGACTAATGAACCACTATGTTAGACCTAAAACAGTGGTTCCCCTCCAAAATGCTAGCTACAGTACAAGCGCTTCATCAGGTGCAACTCTGCAGTCACACCTCTCGTACCGAGCCGAGCACAACATTAAAGGCCAAAAGGGAAATAGCCGTCGGCTCACACCTGCAACACTGCTCCAGTATGGACTGGAGTGTTTTTAGATGTCCAACACACTCTTAGCACTCAAACCCCACACACACGCACACACAGTGGAGACTTTGTCAGCCAGCCGGCCCGGTCATGCCTCCCGGTACAGCATGTTTCCACCCGGCCTAGAACAGTGCGGCCGTTGTGTGCGTGCGGACGCACAACATGCAGCCCAGTGGTCACACTGGGTCGTATTCTTCACAGCGGGATGGCTGCGGCCCGCCACTTAGCATACTTCACTGCTAATAGAGGGGTTGTGTTCCAAAAAAAACCTGCTCTCCGCCGCTGGAGTAAAAATGACTCAGTTTCACTCCGAAACTGAGTCATGGAAGAGAAGCAACGTCTCCAGCATCTCTACCGATGTTTTATTTTGTATTGATGGACGGATCCTCGTTTTCGTGAATAGTTAGTTGATGTTTTTTTTTGTGACGTTTGAGATGTTTTCTCTGCCGCGTTTTTGTCGTCGAAATAATAATTGAATTAAGACCTCATCAACGCTAATCCACAATGCTTGTGAAGTCTTTTACAAACCGGGTCCACCGTCCAAAACCTGGATGTTTACAGTGTGACAGGGAAACAAAGGAAAACTTTGAGAGAGAGCAGGCTGCTGTGCTGCACTGTTCTACTGGCGGTTTAGTATATCACCGCCTCCTTCTGGCTTTTCCAATATCACTTGGTTCTTATTGTTTTCAGAAGGGTTTTCTAGCTCATTCGGCGCCGGACAGAGAGATGTTTAACGGCATCTGAAAACACCCCAGATCAACCTTTTCTTTTTTTTCTCTCTGTAGGCTGTTGTGTGTTGAGCCTGGCTCCCCAAAAAAATAAATCATTCGAGTGCAGAAAGTCTCAGAGAGGAGAAAGAGGAAACAGCTCTCTCTCTCTCTCTCTCTCTCTCTCTCTCTCTCTCTCTCTCTCTCTCTCTCTCTCTCTCTCTCTCTCTCTCTCTCTCTCTCTCTCTCTCTCTCTCTCTCTCTCTCCGGCATTGATCCTGCACCCCGGGTGTCCGCACTGCCTCAAGTTGCAGACGGAGTTGAGGAGGCAAAGGGTTGACGCTGTAGCTCATCAACTCAGTCCACACACACACACACACACACACGCACACACACGTTCGCAGAGAAACACATTTCCTCTCTGACCTTTCTGCGCTCTTGACGGATCTTCTTTTTTTCAAGTGACTCAGTTGAAGAGGACATTGTGTATTTCGCCTGCAGTGGGTGAGTGTGTGTGTGTGTGTGTGTGTGTGTGTGTGTGTGTGTCATGAGTGTGTGTCTTAATGGCCAGGAAGGGGCTCTTTTGTCCAGTGTGAGTCGGCCAGCACTGCTGCATAGTGAGCTCATAGACACAGTAACAAGGAGTTGAATGATTTGCTCTCAGACACCCTGAGGCAGATGTGCAAGAGGAAGCTGAAACAAAAGCAGGATTAACAATGATGCTGAATACTGGCTGAAATCACCCCTTCTAGACAACGTGGTACCACTTTCTTTTCTTCTTTTTACAAAACAAAGTGCAACAAAAACATTGAATCTGCATTTTACTTACTTTTACTTACATACCTTTCCCCTTTTGCGCCGTCATGAGATAGCGGTTAGCATGCACGTTAGCATGCACGTTAGCATGCACCCTCTGAACCCTGCCAAAAAAAACACAGCGACG